>NC_054057.1:18016716-18330817 GCF_017639655.2 Falco naumanni | reverse complement strand
GCTACTGCTTCTTAGAACTGTCCTTGAATAAAAAATAAATGTGTCAGTTTTTAATACAATTAAAATGGCTATAAACATTCTTAAAAATAGAAATGTATCCTTAGCCATGCTTCCTTTAGCTGATTGCTGTGTCTTCAGCAGCTGTTGTTTTTGTGCTGGACAAGCAGATAATCTATGAAATGTTCTGCATCAAATACACCAATGTGTACCCTAAAGCAAATACTTAATAATTTGAAGAGAAAGGTTTTGAGATTCATATTCATCTATTAATTATTCCTGTATTTCCAGTCCAGCTGATTATTTAAGAACATACTGAGTTCTGCCAGTTTCTGGTAATGCGTCATGGATGTTGCTTACAGAGGGTTCCTACAAGCAGTGTATGTGTGCTGACTGCTGAAAGTCCCCCAAAAAGTCAGAGAAGTTGTGGGTTACTGGACAGTTGTAAGAAAAAGCCCAGTAACTCAATAGAGGACCAAATAAACCAGTTTTGTGAAGAGCAGTTTTAACCGGTAGTTCAACCTTTTAATTATTCCCTTTGAATGCTGAGCATGTATCATTTGAATCCTATCTCCCTGGTCCTGATTTTAGACAGTACTTGGCTTTAACTCCGCCAGGCACTGATAACAAAGTGGTGGTGTAATTAGGATTAACTGTAAAAGCAAACAGCTGAGGATCATCAGTGTGCAGGAGATGGCACCATCCTTCAAATCCCCAGGCTCCCCGTGTGAAATAAGATGAAGACTCAGCCCTCTGCTGAGGCTCCTCAGAGAGGAGGCAGAGTTGCCGCTGTTGCTTTTGAGAGGTCTCAGAAAGCGATCCCCGAAGGTTGTTCACCACCTTTGGGCAGGTAACAGTGCCAAGGATCCAAGACAGAGAACTGATAATGTCAGAACTAATTGCTTAAGGTTGTCTGTTACCAGAAGAGATGAGCAGCCATCGGTATGTAAGGCTGGGAAGGTATCCGAGTCGCCATATAACCTGCTCCTCCATCCTGGAGAAGCAAAGCTTTATTTGGGATGTCTCTGACCCCTGGTTTTCTTACTGGTTCTTGTAGAACCTGGAATGTAAGAAGACACACACACAAACGTTTTCAGACTATCTCGTAAGTAAACCCTCTTTGCTTAAAATGATGCTGTTTTCTTCCAGTGATACCTTCAGGTAAGATGGGGAACAACTGGCATTCTTTTTTAGCCTTTTATATACTGGACAGCTTATTATGTGTCCTACCTCAGCCTTCTGTTTGTAAATAAACATGCTCAGTTTCTTCATAGGTCCTGTTTATTAAATATTGCACCATTCTTGCTTTTCTCTGGACTATATCTTGACTGTTTGTTCCCTTAAGAGTGGCATCCAGAACCAGGAACAGCGTTACCTTTCTGACCTCATCAGGGCTAAGCAGAACAGAATAAATGACCCCTCTAACTGACCCAGAACCATAAACATGCCTTTCTAAATCATTACACTGTACTGTACCACATCTCAATGGTTCAAATGGTTCAAAGTGCCATTTGCTTTATAACCACTGAGCAATTGACATCTGTCCCTAATGATATGTTTTCTCTCACACAGACATTACCTTCTTTCCTGTAATCCTTTTATTTTGCACACTTTCAGTCAGCTCTACCTGGATTTTTAACACGCCAACGCTTTGTATTTGAATCCAGTCACTAATTTACACACTCGGCAACCAATATTACATTTGATTGATAGCTGCTGAAGGCAGAAGAAAAAGACCTGCACAAAGACTTCTGGATGAAATGAAGAGTTTGTTTTTACATCAGAGGTGGGGAGGGAGAATGAAGTGCAATGCCAGGACTTCAGGTTGCATTTTTTTCCAGTGAAGTGAATCTCCAACTTTCACAAAGTTTCTTTAAAAATAAGCTATACTCAAATTTTTGGATAAAGATGTTAGAAAGTTAAAGTGTACTTAGCTTTCAAACTGTGTTGTTTGATTATCCTAGCTGGCCTGACTTCCAAACTCCCTTGAAAACAGACCTGGTGTTTTTTTCATATTTTTACATTGGACAGATACCTGAAAGGCCTGAATCATCCATCTTAAGGAGATCATTGCGGATGGGAGGTGGAAATCATTACATCTTGGGGCAGTAATCTGGTACAAGCACATATCCTCACAAATTTTTCCAGGGAATATTCCATAGTGAAAGAAAAGTTTGCTTTATCAGAATAGGGACCTACTCCCCATGTGTTCCAAAGGGCAATCTGTGCCTCAGACTTCTTCGTGATTACTTTTTGTACAGGAATGGATACTGAAGAGCAACTGACTGGCCAAGTATACACATGATGGGATTTACAATCTCAATGAAGAACAATATAGATCTCCTGAATTTCTTACAGTCCCTATTCATGGTTTCTGAAGATCCGTCTCTGTTTTTACACAAAAGTTAAAATGTGTAAGAAGCTGCAGTGTCCAGTCCTAGCTGAAAAACTAGTGTTTATTTTTTATTATTCTTCTATTCCAAAGTAAATGTCTGGAAAAGTGAGATTGTTTAAGTGTAGTTATTTGTGATTAGGGACCTCGTTCTGCTATGCCTTTCTGATGTGTAAGATAGATATCATACTGAGGCAGAGCTAACATCCAATTTAATATCCTTTCTCTGAGCCTGATTCAGAAAGGTATGAAAACTTCAGATAAATCTGACAGTTAGAATCACAGAATCATATAGGTTGGAAAAGACCTTTAAGATCATCAGATCCAACTGTTAGCTCAGGACTGCCAAGCTCATCACTAAACCATGTTCCTAAGCACCACATCTACACAGTTTTTAAACACCTCCAGGAATGGTGATTCCACCACCTCCCTGGGCAGCCTGTTCCAATGCTTGACAACACTTTCAGTCAAGAAACTTTTGCTAATATCAAATCTAAACCTTCCCTGGCACAACTTGAGGCTGTTTCCTCTTGTCCTGTCACGTGTTACTTGGGAGAAGAGACCGACCCCCCCCGACCCCCCGCCTACAGCCTCCCCTCAGGCAGCTGTGGAGAGCAACAAGGTCCCCCCTGAGCCTCCTCCTCTCCAGGCTGAACAACCCCAGTGCCCTCAGCTGCCCTTCATAAGACTTGTGCTCCAGACCCTTCACCAGCTTTGTTGCCCATCTCTGGACACGCTGCAGCACCTAAATGTCCCTCTTGTAGTGAGGGGCCCAAAACTGAACACAGGATTCCAGGTGTGGCCTCACCAGTGCTCAGTGCAGGGGAATGATCCCTTCCCCAGTCCTTCTGGCCACATTGGCCTTCTTGGACACCTGGGCACACTGCTGGCTCATGTTCAGGTGGCTGTCAGCCAGCACTCCCAGGTCCTTTTCCTCCAGGCATCTTTCCAGCTGCTCTCCCCCAAGCCTGTAACATTGGGTGGGGTTGTTGTGACCCAAGTGCAGGACCCAGCGCTGAGCCTTGTTGAACCTCATACAAATGGCCTTGGCCCATCAGTCCAGCCTGTCCAGATCCCCCTGCAGAGCCTCCTGCCGTCTAGCAGATCAACACTGCCCCTCAGCTTGGTGTCATCTGCAGTTACTGGGGGTACATTCAATCCCCTCCTCTAGATCATTGATAGAGATATTAAACAGGACTGGCTCCAGTGCTGAGCCCTGGGGAACACCACTTGTGACTGGCCACCAGCTGGGTTTAACTTCATTCACCACCACTCTTTGGGCCTGGCCATCCAGCCATTATTTTACCCAGACTACACCCATCCAAGCCATGAGCAGCCAGTTTCTGCAGGAGAATGCTGTGGAAGATGGTGTCAAAGGCTTCACTAAAGTCCAGGTAGACATCCACAGCCTTTCCCCCATCTACTTGAGCGGGTCACCTTGTCATAGGGTGAGATCAGCTTAGTCAAGCAGGACCGGCCTTTCCTAACCCCATGCTGGCTGATTACCTGGTTGTCCTGCACATGCCATGTGATGGCACTCAAGATTATCTGCTCCGTAACCTTCCCTGGCACCGAGGTCAAGCTGACCTGTAGTTCCCTGGATCCTAATCCCTGCCCTTCTTGTAGGTGGGCATCACGTTGGCTAACTTCCAGTCAACCAGGACCGCCCCGGTTAGCCAGGACTGCTGACAAATGATTGAAAGTGGCTCGGTGAGCACTCCCGCCAGCTCCCTCAGTGCCCTTGGGTGGCCCCTATCTGTCCCTGAGAGACTTGTGTGTGTCTAAGTGCTGTAGCAGGTCACAGAGGACAACTGGTCTTACTATTAAAGACGGCAGCAAAGAAGGCATTAAGTACCTCAGCCTTTTCCTCAGCCTTTGTCACTATGTTTCCGCCCTACCCCCTATCCAATAAAGGATAGAGGTTCTCCTTAGCCCTCCTTTTGTTGCTGATGTATTTATAGAAACATTTTTTATTGTCTTACAGCAGTAGCCAGTATAAGTTCTAGTTGGGCTTTGGTCCTTCTAATTGTCTCCCTGCACAACTTCACGACATCCTTGTAGTCCTCCTGAGTGGCCTGCCCCTTCATCCAAAGGTCATATACTCTCCCTTTTTCTCCTGAGTTCCAGCCAAATCTCTCTGTTCAGCCGGGCCAGTCTTGTTCCCCGCCAGCACATGGGGACAAGGCCCACTCCTGATCCTTTAAGACTTCCTTCTGGAAGAATGTCCATCCCTCATGGACCCCTTGGCCCTTCAGGACTGCCCCTCGAGGGACTCTGTCAACCAGGCTCCTAAACAGGCCAAAGCCTGCCCTCCAGAAGTCCAAGGTGGCAGTTCTGCTGGCCCCTCTCCTTACTTCTCTGAGCATCGAGGGCTCTACCATTTCGTGATCGCTGTGCCCAAGACTGCCTGTAGCCATCACATCACCCACCAGTCCTTCACAAACACCAGATCTTGGGCTACTTCTTCCAACTTCATCGCTGCCTACCTGAAAAATCCGTAATGGAAGGTAACCTGAGGGCCGTACCAGGGCAGGAAGCTTTCCCTTCCTATCTTTAACCTGGGCCCCAGTGGGGCAGCAGCTGCCCTGAGCTGTGGGGCCGGTCCCGTACGGGGCCTTCTGTCCCCTTCAGAGGGGGGTCTCCAGTGACCCTGCCTGCTTCACTTTACGGGGGCCTGGCCGCCACTGCTCTGGCTCTGCCCAGGCGCTGCCCTGTGAGCTGCCAGCTCCCAGCAGGTCTCTAGAGGTAAAATTAAAAACAGAGGTATGTCTTTTATGTTGGGTTTTTGTTTTTTTTTTCTTTTCTTGAGATACTCTCAGTCATTGTAACCATGATTTTTCTGGTGCTCTCTACATGTTAAATTTCTGCTTCCTTTTTCTTAATTTTTCCAAGCTCATAGGGTGCCTTAATATAATTGCACGCTCAGACAAGCATTTCCACCTCTCAGTTTAGAACATCCACTCTTTCCATTGAGTTATTTACTTCCCTTCTGTATATAGCACAAAGGGGATGAGAAATACAATAAATGATAATGTACCTCTGTCATTTCCCTCATCATTATTCTGTCCTTCCTAAACTCTTTAGCATATATTGAGAGTCCTGGCCTTCCTTATTGTCTTTGGTCTCTAAGCCCTGCTGTGATTTTCCAGTGGCCTTTATTATTATCCTACTCAGGGCAGCAAGGCTTCACTGTACAAGACTTTTTGACAAACTCAGAACAGGAGAATAATCTCTGACCCCAAGTATATTTTGATATCAGGTGGTTCCACTGGTATACACCATATTCCCCAAGAGGTGATTCCATTAATTCATTGGAAAGCATTCTGGCATTTTGGCTGCATCTTCCGTTCCTTTCCTTTGGAGCTACCCTGTTGTCTACAGAGGGTTCCAATTCACCAATATACCGTTACTTACGGAAACACACAGATGCTTTCTATTAAGGACAGTGCATCGTTTAGCGCCTTGCAAAACATGACTTCCTTAGACACAATGCTTTATTGTTTCCCTGAATTTCAACTTCAATTAAAATGCATTGTTCTCAGGGGTGCAACTTGGTGGACAGACTGATTATTATGGGGTGTCAAATAGCCAAAAAGGGACAGCAGGGGAAACATCATTCTTGCTGAAGAACTTAATTCCCCTTAGTATTTGCCAAACTAGCTAATGTAATTTATGGGAAAACAATTAAAAAAATAAGACGTTGCATAATTTTTTTTACTGGGTTTCATAATGGAAGTCATAAAAATATGTCACTCTTTAGCTGGTGTAGATTTGGCTTTCCAGCTTGTGATTCCTATATTTGAGGTTTTCTTTCTACACAAACCTCATAATTAACTGGACGTAAACTAGTTCTCTCTGCTTTGGAAACTGGTAGTGCTGTCAAAGTTCCTCATATACCTTGCTAATTAGATACCTGATACAGGGGGCTTCGTTCCCTTGAAAATAAAATAAGGGCTTTACAGTCTGTGAATGATTTAAGTCAGACTAAAAAATACTGCTTTTACACAATATCAGATTACATTTACTGTCACATGTATTTGCACAATACTGTATTTGTACAATATACCATAGTCCAGCACCACTGCCAAACATGTGAGATCAAATATGGTAAATTACTGTTGTTGTTGAGGTCTGATACACCAGAAGAAAAACACAAGCCTGAAATTACCGAAAACTTCATGGGAAAGAGGAAAGGAGTTCCCAGAAATACATTGAAAAACGAATGCTTCTCAGTTTTGAAATGAGCTTGCCAGAGCTTTCCAAAAGCAGATGAATGTTCTTGACCTGATGAGTGTTTATCAACTGTCTGCGTGTCTGCTTGGCAGCTTTGCTCCCTTGAAAATGTTCTTAATCTGAAGAGCTGAGAAGATGAGGTTTCGTAGTCATCCTTTGAGTAAAGGTTCCCATTCTCCCAGTACATCTTTCTTCAGTAAGAAATGTGTAAAAAATAGTGGTATTATTATAGGGTATGTTATTAAGAGGATACAAGGTAACTCAAGAATTATGTATTTGGATGTACCTGTCCGTGCACACCAGAACAGAGAATTTGTTTGGGATATTTTTAGTGAAATTTCTTCTAGTTAGAAGTGTTTTTAACTTCTTTTGCAGTCTTTAAAAATGCCTTTTTACAAACAAAACCGGCAAAGAATTAAGTAAGACCACAAAAGCAGACAGATGCTTCAAACTTTTAGTTAATCTCAAAAGAGAAAGCAAAGTTAGCCTTGGAATAATTGCAGCAACCTCAACTTGGTATCTTAAATAGCAAATACTGTTCCCTGCTGAGTAATACAATATCTCTGATACAAATCATACATGCAATTTTGCTTTCATTTTTCAATGCTTTTTACCACTTACTAGGTAATACAAGTCCTGGATAACACGAGTGGGAGTTTTAAGGATACAATAGCTGCAGCTGGGAAAACTGAACCGGTTAGGTTAAAGCCCTGGATGCCTGAAACCCCGTATGTCTTTGCAGGAAAGGGAAGTCTTTTTTACAAGAACTATTGTTCCATTGTTTTGGGGGTTAGGAATTGTGGTTTTGTTCGTTGTTAATGCAATGCCTCACACAACTGGTTCTTGATCCCTGATTAGCGTCTCTTCAGTGCTACAGCAATCCAAAAATAAATAACAAGAATAACATTTTAAGGCTCCGGTCCTGTAGGTTACTCGTCCAAAGCCACAGAGCGAAATGATGCAGAGCCAGATATAGCACACAAGGAATTTCTTTTACCCAGTCTCAACCTCAGACCACTATTTTGCTTCTCTCTAGCAAATGACCTTGTCTAATGTGCTTCAATACATCACGCGGGTCTTGGCATGCCACTGCCAGCACCTCTGCTCCTCTGAGTCACTACAAAGGCAACTGGACAGCAAGCAGCTCCTTCCTTCTAGGTTTGACACTCACAAGGCAGCCTTCGGAAGTGCAGAAGTAAACCCTGGGAGTCATGCACATGTGTTAGGTGATGGGCAGGCTGCAGGACAGACTGCCAGCTGGGAAGGACCTCAGCATGGGGCACTTTTCAGCAGGACTCAGGGGAGACCGAGTACCTGAAGCAGAGCTGGTAGCATGGTCTTGAGTCTGATGACTTTTTTTCAGACAAATTGCTAACATGCAGAACAGTAACCAATTCAAAAGAAAAGTCATTAGTTAAGTTTATTGGTTTCAGTCATTTATGAAGGTCCAAGAGACTCTATGTTATTTGGGCTGTCTCCTGGGAGGCACCTCTAACTATCTCCCCAAATTTCAGGAGGAATCTCAGAGGTAGGATGGTATTTGGATGCACACCCACTCCTTGCAGTATGTCCTCAATGCGAGTGCTTCACCTCATGATTGTGTGGGTGTGGTGTTCTGCCCTTGCAATAGATTCAGTTGGTCTCTTATTCAGAAAAATACTTTTTGTAGCTCAGGAGAAGAGAGTACTGAACACAGCATGTATCCCACCTGTCTGACAAATTTACTTCCGGCAAAGTCAATGGAATTATGTGCACAGGATATGGTCCAGTATGAAGAAATTGTTTAAAGCATAGGAGCAAAAAACATGTGTGCATCTTTATATGCTGGAATTTATCCATTTTCAGGCACAGACAAAGGAAGTATTAAGGACCACGAGAGAGTCCCATTGAGGGTGTAGTGTACAAAGGGTGTGAAGCGTAGGACAGGGTAGGATGGAATAGGGTAGGAAAGGAAGAGAAATAATCTCAGTCAGGCAAATAGGGTAACTTGTCTAAGTAACTTCTCCAGATCTCTTTGAAGGTGCCCAGTGAACAGGTTGAGGCTTTCTTGAAGCTGCAGTTAAAGAATGAATTTATTATAAGAATAATATTAGAGGTGGTCACAGGCAGCAAATCTGTTACATTTTCTCTGAAAAAACAAACTCATTAAAAATCATTTCCACTTCTCTTTTTTTGCCAAGACCTATTTTCAGGACTCTGCACTTCCCCTCAAGCATCCAATGAAATCTCAGGCACCTAAAACAAATGCAGGCAGTATACTTAGGACTTGGCCAATTAAAATAATAAAAAAAAAAAAAAGGAGGACATTATTTTTAAATATTTTGCTTTAAACCTGATGTTTTTATATTCGTGCATATTTTGTTATTAATTTTGGCTGGTAAATAGTTGTCTTTTTAAAACAACAACTTAGCCATTCACCTTTCATATGCAGTTAAACTCAAATCCTGGTAATCTTAGGTTTCTGTGCTTGCTATTTCCAGGACACACACAGGAGCAATTCTCTTTAAAACTTGAATGTGAGGTACATCTGGGTTGAATAATGACAGTGTGACTTGTGTTCACTGCTTAGCCAGGGCTGCCACGCACAGTGAGTAGGGCCATGCTCTCTGCAGTTCTCATCTCATGGGCATGCCACTGTAGCTGCTGAGTTCATCCCAGCAGTGCACGAAGTCATACAACTGGTGTCTGTTCCACATGTGTTCACTTGCCTCTCCCAGGTATAAAAATACAGGTGGTGGAGCCTCTTGCTCTGCAGAATGGGTGCTAGAGAGACACTTGGTGATGAGTTTGATCTGTTTGGATTTGTCAAATTCTTCTCTCCATTGTTGTTTCATAATGCATACCTTGCTGTCTGCATGGAAGATGGCAAAGTCAAAGAAGGCTTTTTGGGGTTGTGGTCCTCCTTCTGCAACTGTTCAAGCTATCTGAAGTCACAGTGGCTATCCATGTGCTAGAAGTTAAATACGTGCATTTGTCAGATCAAAGTTTAAACTACTGTTTCACTGGAGTAAGGGTGGCATGTGTCCTTCATGCAATGATATTGATTCACAGCTTAAAAAATTTAGAACAAAATATATTTATTCCATGAAATAATTTATAAAGGAGAGGATAAGGAAAAAAAAAAGCACACAAAAAATTTGCTAAAAATGCGAATAAAATATCTGTGCAAAATAAATTTTAAGTAAGGATCTAAAATAGAAAAAAATTAATTGTTTAAATTTTATTCTGAGTAGTTTGTAATGCTTTGCTAATATATTTCTTTTTTGTTCTTTCACAAAATGACTGTATTATCACTCAAATTTATCTCAAACATGTTGACAGGGTCATCTGTAAGGCATTTCCAATCCCACTTTTATGGGAGCTGCAGGGCACCCAGCTGAACAGTAGTTGAGTCATTAGAGCCTGGTTACAAACACGTACGTAAGTGTATTTCAGTGTTCTTGTGAGTATGTTCTCTGGACTGAATGTGATATAAAAGTTATGTATGCCCTTACGTGGTCACAGGCTTTGCTTTACATGGAGAACCAGTATATATATACTGAATTCTTCATAGTGTATCATGGCTGTGGAGTGGCCTTTGATGAAGAAAACGGCAGGCGAGTTCAGGTCACTACGAGTCATCACAGAAGCAGGAATATTTTAAGGTATGGACAGGAGAACGCTTTTACCGCAGGGAAGCTAATACATAATCTTGCAGCTTGTCAGCCTCTCTGTGTGAGTCTTTGCTAATGTGCGGGAAGATCCCAGTGACTGACTCCCTCACGGAAAGCGGCTCCTTCTCGTGCTGTGCGAGGTCATGTGTGAGAGGTGTTCCCCAGCTTACCCCACGTCAGTCTCCTTGTCCCCTTTTACATTTTTCATCACCGTTCAATTTGGCTAATGCCATTTAGCCTGCCTGTGTTTCCACACATGCTGGATAAATGATCCTGTCAAGAAGTGATGGGAATATTGCTCAGATGCTTTTAACCGTACTCGGACGCTTTTCATAGCGCAGCATTTAAATGCCTCTGTGTCAGTGGTGGGTGAAGTGATTCCTGTCTGATGCAACTGTATAGTGCAACAAATAAAATTGTAAATTGTTTTGTTGTCAGCCCTGTTTCATGTAAACTTTACATCCTCCCTAAAAGAACATGAAGACTGCAGAGAGGAACATGCAGGAGTTGAGAAATACCATGAAGGTCCCCTCTTGCTTTTGTGCATCATCTCCTCAATTACATGGATTATGCAGTGTTTTCCACCAGCTTCCCAGCTTCCTGATGGCACAGGATGAATACTGTTAGGGGCTAGCATCAGGTTTGTGAAGTGGAAGAAGCCACAGTTGAAAGGACACCCTAGCCATTTTTTTTTCCCCCTCAGGAAATGGAGACAGCATCATGAATGAAGCAAGTAATTACAGATGGAAAGAGACACTATTACAGACAGGCAAGATGAAGCTGTTTGAGGGAATTAATACTGTCCCTTTTCTCTGGAGTCACCGCATAGCATAGATACTTGAGCCATGATATTCACAGGAAACCTCTAATCTGTGCACAGTTTTGGGGAGTTTAGAGAGTGACTGCTGGCTCTTCTTTGCAAAAGGTGCAGAGCACGCATGAGGATGCTTTGAGTTGTGCTTTGAACAACTCATCATCTGATTGATAATGCTCAGTACCCTGCAGAAGTGAGGCTTCTGGTGTTTCTGGTTGCGTATTCAAAACTGGCTGATACTTCTGAAATTTTTATTTCAGTTTCTTTCTGTTTCTGTCCCCAGTTATAAGGTAAGGATCATATCAACTCCTTTTTATAGGTATGGAAGCAAAGTCAGTGTTTGTGGTAAACTCAACTACTGTACTAGTAACTAGGTGAAAATGTCCATTAAGAGGTTTATCATCTCTCCTCAGAACAGGGCTTGGTCACTTCATATCTATATAAGATTATTTTTAAAACCTTATTAACTATCCATTTTGTTGACTTCACCTCCTGACCTCTCAACCTTACTGATCTCCACATCTCTCCTTATCTCTGCCTTACTATTGTGTTTCTCTGCATTCTCCTTTCACTACTGCTTGAGTCTGGTGGCTTCCAGAAAGAAACTTTGCCATTACGAGGGAGAGCCTCTCAATTCTTCACTTGAGACCATGTGTTTCCCCCTTCATCTGTGTGTCCCACTAAGCTACATGGGTTGCCACAGAGGAGCATCTGTGAGGGTGGCAGATACCACATCGAACCAGCACAGAGAAAGGCTCTGCCACATTTATGGGGAATTTAATCTATCCAGCCTATGCAAGCAGATCTTTTCAAAAGGTTATAACTTAGCCAAATCTGGGCAACTTTTAATAAAAACTTTTCCCCTGCCAAATTTTGAGTTCTTTCTCCAAAACATAGAGGCACTAGAGCTTTTTAATGAAACAGTTATTAAAAAAAAAAAAAAAAAAGAAAAAAATAACAGAAAACCCCCAAACAAAACTAGGAATAATAACATGTTTTTCTCTCAGTTGTTCTCAGAAAAGTTGTTCTGTTGTTCTCAGAAATGGCTGAACCAGGTCAGCTTGAATTATTTATTTTGGAAAGAGCCAGCTGAGGCAGACTTTCAGCATGGGAACTTTCAGCCCAACTGGTTAGCCTTTCTCAAAGTTTGACAAAGTTTAATGCAAGTGAAAATGGTCTTAAACAGAGGAGACAAAGGCAAGCTCACTTATCAGCAATGCTCCTTGCTTAGTATAGAAAAAGACTATACATTAACTTCTTTTTTTTTTAATGTTACAGATTCTTTGAGTATATATTGCTCTACAAAGACGCAGTGATGTTTCAGATTGAACAAGTCACAAAGCTTTGCTCAAAGATTGCTCTGACAGAGCCATGGGATCCGTATGATATTCCTGCCAATTCAACTTATGAAGATCAATACTACATTGGGGGACCTGGAGACGAAATTATGGTACAGGAATGGTCGGACAGAAAACCAGCCAGGAAATGTATGGGCATGCTTTTGTTTCATCTCAATAGTTATCGTTTCTGCTACCCAGGGAAAATTAAATTATTCATGTTTCACCCCAGCTTTCCATATTTCTATAGAGTTTGCTGGAAGAAATAATAAATCTACCCTGTGTGCAGCTTATCATTTCATTATAAATGCATTTTATTAAGAAAATGTTTCATATCTCAGTAGGATCAAATATGTCCAAGGGACTTGATTGTATTTTAGTTCATATCATACAGATTAGATTTTGGCATGGAACAGCATCATTTTGCATCTGAATCCAGCAGCCTGTATCCAATATTTATCTAGAGAAGAATTGGTAGTATAACTGGGGACACATTCAAACTAGAGTGTGCATAATAGAAACAGAGCAGGTGTCGGTGTGTGTCTACACACTACTATCAAATGTTCTCATGGAATACATCCAATATATGGTTCAGCAGCAATGCACCTAAGTTTTGTTATCCGGTACACCAGTAAGAAACATCTGCTCACGAGGCTTAGTTTTGCACTTGGCAGCTGAACACTTGCATCATAAAAGAAAGCAGGCTGAATTTTCCAGGGTATAGTATGATAGATTTTGGATGCATAGCAATTTATTAGCACATTGGCTTCAATTTCACCTATGGTTTACTGACAACATAGACAATAATAAAAATGATTTTAAAACCCCCATGAAATTTGTGGCACTATTCAGCTAATGCAATACATACGGTTATAGACACCTAATATATAGGCTGGTTATGAACCTGCGCTTTTAGCCAGGGGAAAATATTTCTTTCTTGAATAAAAGTAGGAAGAACGAAGTAGAAAATTAAGGATAAGATTGTTAGACTTCTGTAACTAGGTCAGTACATCCTCTGGTATTCTACAAGAGGCAAATTGTCACTTAGTCCATGAACTTTATTTTTCAAATCCAGTATTTTTGGAACTTTTATGGAACTTAATACCCAGATACATCCCGTTAATGATGTGTGATTTTTATCCTATAGTATTTTGTATCTCCAGTGCTTTTCTGTGTGATCATTCATAAAAATAATATCTTAAAGTTGTCTACCCATCCACCTTTCGTCTAATATTGGCTTGTATTCTAGAAATTATGTTTTTGTTAAAAATTATAAAATTTTCAGCAGAGACATAAGATACCTTGGTACCATCATATTTTACCTTAATATTTTCATTCAAAAATCTGATACAAGACTTGTTGAGGAAAAGAAGCCTTCATTTCTGGATACTCAAACCCAAACTTATTTAAGTCAGAATGGTTTTGGTATATTAGGATGCCCTGGAGAGGTATGTTCAAATATTGCTCAGCTTGTCACCCTTTCTTTAGATATATTATGTGTATTTCATGTCACACTTTATCTATTTCTGATAATGTGATTGTGGTACAGCATATGACACAGTACTGGAAGGACAGAAAATAAGTATGTTGGACTGCAGAGTGAGAGAAAATAAGCCTCCTTGGGGCCGCAAAAATTGTTACAGACAACCCTCAGAGGAACTGATTTATGATTGAAGTAGGTAATTTTGTATTTTAACCTCATAAGTTTCTGCTTTTGAGATCTGAAATACAAAACAACTGGATGAAGTGGTGAACAGTGGAAGGGGTAAAGAAAGATTACAGAAGAGGTGCATGGGGTTAATAAAAGGGATTTAAAAGCAAAGGATATTCAAAGGAAACCACCGTGATGATATTGATTGCAGAAACAGTGTGATGGTGAAAGAGGAGGTGATGGCAGAGGATGAGGGGGAAAGAGCAAGGGAACACCTCTGAGATAAAAACTTCATGGAATTAAACTGAAGTTTAAAAAAGGGAAAGACTTCCTACATCACATACATGGAGGAGATCAGCATTGAGTGTAGTCTTGAAATAATGATCCAGGGAATGCCTGAGAGGAATAGGAATTTAAAAAAAATAACATGATAATAATGATATGAATAGATGACGGTAAACACAAGGAATGAGTTAAGAGATGGAGGCACTGGAGTCCTGTTTGGGAGTGTCCCTCTTCTAACGAGACAAGCCCTCTGTGCTTGAGACAGATGGAAAAAAAATGGGAGCAAGGTCGTGTTTGTTTGTATTAAAGTATTGTCAGCGTACGAATGAGAGTTAAGATTATAGAGGACCAGAAGCTGAGGAAGTAAGGTGCTGTGGCTGTTAGTTCTGGTGCGGAGGAGTTCCCAGCACAGCAGAGGACAAGTGCTTCCTTGGGTAGGTGAGTGCAGAACTTCCTATGCATGGGGAGGAATTGGATGTCCCACATAGATGGGGGAACTAAACTGTTTTAAAGTATCAAAGGCTATGCTGAGGCCCAGCACTGTGAAATGGACCACAGGTTCTGAGTAATCACGCCTTTCAACTTGTCAAGAACAGAGTGTAAGGTGAAATGTCCCTGTGCTACCCAAGCCAGTGGCACCAAAATTTCCCTTCTGGAAAAGCAAAGCATTTAATTATTTTGCTGGTGAAGTAAGTGCTGACATGAAAGTGGCACAAGAGATGAGAGAAACTGGACTTGTGCAAAACACAGTTAAATGTGGAACTAAGCAGAAATGACAGCCCTTCAGTAGAGGCATACTGGAAAGGTGACATACCAATGCCATGATGGTATCATGATTTGCAATGTGCCTGACACCAACACGTTCAGGTTTAAGATCATTGCAGCATCCGAGTTAGACCAGTTTTGTGGCCTTTCATGGTGCTGCCATGCACATGGGCAGAACTACGGGCAGTTCCAGCCTATAGGCTTGGCTTGAGGAGTGGCCATTTTCTCTTGACATCGCTGTGACACATGCATTCTTTCTCGTCATCTAAAGTAATCCCATTTCTGCTTGGTTACAGTGGAATCCTGGGTCGGTGTTTACACGGTCAAAGACTGTTACCCAGTACAGGAAACCTATACGAAGAACTACAGCGTGACAACCTCCACTCGCTTTTTTGATCTACAGCTGGGCATTGCTGACCCCTCAGTGTTCACCCCACCCAGCACCTGCCAGACAGCCCAGGCAAGGCTGATGAAAGATGAATGCTGATTATGGACGCTGGCTGTCCCCAGCAAGCAAATATTAACCAAGAGGTTTGTTATTAATAGTCAGCTGCTGACGTCTAACCTGATTTTTCAAGCTTATTATTGCTCTTTTGGGAATTGTTAAGTTTTCACTTGAAAGAGAACATAAACATTTCACTGAGTAAAATATGTAACACAAAAGATCTCTTTCATTACGTTAATCTGTTCGGTGATGCACTTGCAGTATTATATAGTTACCACTAAGATAATATTTATCGATACTATTTATGTAAGCTGTGCCTGATTTTCCTTTTGTGAAGGTTTCATTATTTATTTTTTCAAGAAGACAAAGCATAAGCAGATTGTGATAATGGTAACATCTAGAAGGAAAAGCTAAATTTGGTTGTTGCTGTTGTTACTTCTGGGGACTTGAAGGGAAGGGAAAATATGTCCTGGGTATTAGGGGTATAAAGAAATATGTCCTGGGCACAAGGTATAAAGACCTCGTCCTTAACCAAAAAATATCCCATATAATGTATGTCAAAAGTATGGAAATCCATTCTCTTGGTTTTGTTTTGCTTTGTGTTTTTTTGCCTTTTGCTCTTCAGGAAGCTGGTAGTCTAGTGTTTGAGCTGATTTTTTCTCTATGAAAAGAAACGGCAGTAGCCCTATTCATATAATGCTACCCGAAATGCACAAAATACGTTTTCTGTTTCTTGAGAGAATGGTGTGAAATGAAGAGAAGGAGGGAGAATGAAGAGAAGGAGGGAGAGGTACACCCCAAAAAAAGTAAGCTACGGTTTTCTTGGATTTACTACACTTTTAGTGAAGGGTTCCAGTAGGGTGCAGTGAGATATGTTTCAGTCGTGTTCTACTTTAGCACCAATTTTTCAAGGCAATACTAGTTTTAACCTATGCAAAGACTTTAAGAGATACTGCACTCTAAAGAGCTTTAATATTTTGTAACTGTTTTCAAAAGTCCTTACTCAAAGAGTATGGAAATACCTTTGTAATTCCAGGTAGATGTGCAAAAAAGCCGTTCTTAGTGTATAATTAGTAGAGGCTAAATCAGCGTGCTCACAGTACCAGGTGATCCAGATGGAGTGAACAGGGCTGTGTGACCGCTGTGGGGAGGTGGGAGGAGGAATCAGAGGGAGAGGGAGAGATGTCCTCTGTGCAGCGTGGCTGCAAGGCACTGCAATCTAAGCAAAAATTACAATCTTGCTTTCTTTTGCACCCACTCCATTGATGCCTGCCTTATTTGCTGTTCCATCAGCATCTCAAAACGTATTATCTCCACATCCTTTTCTGTTGGGAAAGTGAAAGTTTCCTTAAGGGGAATAAATAAATAACCAAAAAAGTGCGGGAAGCACACATATTTTGGTTCAGAAAATTCAAACCAAATCTTCATGCACCTTCAGGCCCTTGGAAGTGTGGAGTGGGGATGGCTTTTGCACTTTTACAAAATAAAATTAATTGGCTTATTCTGTAAGTGTAGGCATGCACTTTATTTATTATTTGCAAATAAGTTTAAAGCCAGATTCTTGTCCTCTTATATGTGTTGGGTAGTTGTTTGCTCCAGAAGTTCTCTGGCTGAAAACAGTGCAATACTGGGAAGTCTGTTGTCCCTAGAGGAGAGATCCTGGGCAGGCTTTTAGTGCTTTATATGCTCATAGCTTTTGGTACATAAGCAAGTGGTACAGTGGTTATTTTGCTTTCACAGTTCTGGTCAGAATGGCATTTTACTTTGCCTCGTGCCTAATGAAAGCATATAGACATACCTGCTAAAATTTAGGTAGTTCAGTAGAAATTTTCTCTTGGATGTGACCATTTCACTGAAACATGCTGATGGAAAGAAGGATTTGGTTTCATTGAATTTAGAGTGCATTTAGTCTGTACTCGCCTTCTGTATTTTTTGTGACAACCTAAATGCTAACTGCATATTGTTCTTATTAGGGCAATGATTAACATGCATTTCTTAATATCTGTGTCTTGTTAGAATCTGGAAAATATAATAAATCTGGCTAGCAAACATGACGCTGTGGTACTGTATAGCTTGGGATGACTTTGTTGTGGTAAAGCAGATAGCTGAGTAATCAGGCTGTTTAAATTATGTTTTGCTGACAGTGAATCCATTTCTAGCAATAACATTAAACGTTCTTTTAAATATGAATTTTGAAAAGTCTGCTACACAGAAGTGCTTTAAAAATCTTGCCATGATATACAGGGCAATTTTATATGGCTAAATGTGTACATCTAAAGCAATGCTGTTGTCTTCTTATTTATGCTTTACAAATTCAATAAAGAGAGTTGTCAAAGAGATGTCAAACAACCAATTTCTGGATTATGTGCTTTAAATTGGCTGTGAACCAAATATGAAGGACAAAATGTATATGCCTGGTTTGTTATCTTGGTTATCATTTGCTGCATTTTGTTGTCATGTACCACAAGGGACATTCTGTCTTTATGTGACTGTGCCAATGACTCCATAAGAATGAGCATAAAATGACTTTACAGTAGCCATATAGTGTGCTACCACAGTATGGGGTTTTTGTTTGTCTGATAGTCTGGGGAATTTGTTTATCAAAGGTATGTGTTGGAAAATTCGTAATAAATTAGTATGTACATGAGGTACATTGTGTTCTGTTGGGTAACAGTGACAGAACCTGGGAGCTGGATAGTCTGCGAGGCAAAGCTGTTTTTGTGAGATTTCCACTGCTTCTTGGTTTCAGCTGGGCCAGAAATAGTGCAAACATAGATCTGCCTGCCATATTTTTGTATTTCTGCTTGGAGGCTTTGCTGAAAGCAGGATGTGTAGAAACACAACATTGTTTTATTTAAAGTTAACTAAACATTCCTGAACCTCAAAACAGGTTTAGTTTGAGTTTGGGCAGGAGATCTGGGCATAATAGGAATTGGTTCTGTTCCTATTTTAACAGTTTGCTTAATTCTAGTATTGGGGCCAGATTTTGCTGCCTCAAGCCATGCTGCACACCATGGAAGTGCTGCCATTTACCAGGGCATGCCAACTTTCATGAAGAATGTAGGAAGAAATACAATAATCCGTAGTCAAAGTAAATTTTAGTCAAGAATTCTCTAAACACTACAATATTCTTACTTTGGGACACAAATGGAATTACTGTGTTTTCTAACTTGAAGTTTATGTTATTCTAGTGCTCACACTTACTGCTTGCAACGCAGCATCTCTTTTCCCACCACCCTTTACTTCCTAATGTCAGTGGAGTCCACTTCCAAAACAGCATTTACAACTCTCACTTGCATTTATTTCAGTACGAGTTCAGCACCTACGTACCTGGTGGATCTGATCTGGACCTGAATGACCTCATTAATTTCACCAGCAGTCTTCTCTCGAGTTCAGGAACGGTGCCAGCCATAACCAAATGTGAACAACATACACTGAACTACATGTAGGTGACCAACAGTAAGAGCAGCATTGGCTCAGGTGCAGCTGCTGGTCCCCCAATATCCCAGTCCCTGAGAGGGCTTAGCACAGCTCCTACATCACATCCTGCATTTCCTGCATCCTCAGCCACAAACTGGTGCTAGAGACAAGCTGCAGGACATTCCCACCTGACAGAAAGGCACCAGGAATTCAGCAGCTAGTTGCCTGCTCCCTAGTCATGAGGAATAAAGATTTCAAAAGAGTACTTGCACAAAAAGACAGAGGTCCCTGACTGTAAAGATGCCGCGGTCTCCCTCAGCTGCCTTTCCAGCAGGCTGCATATATGGCATGGACTCAGGCCCATAGGTATTTAATCTTCACATCTGCACTTAGGCATAGGAACAAATGAGCAGGCTTGGAAGGCTCTTTAAACACTTGTGAGCATTTATTGATTTGTAAAGGGAGAGGGACAAAAGCTTATGATCCAATGAGTAATCTCAGAAAACAGTGGCAGCTATGTAGGGTAAGAACGATGAGGTGCTGCTGTGAAGCTGCTAGGGTAAATTTCCAGACTTTACTTCGAGGGCATACTGGTTTAACATGCTCCAGGGTAGAGATCTGTGTGGTTTGATATGGCTGTTTCAACATAGCCTGAAGCTGCGTACTGAATGAAATGATGCACGTAGTTACGGTGTGATGTTGTGTTTGAAGTAAGGACAAATAGCCCAGCAGTGCACATTTTGCAGGCATGAGTGAGTGACTGGTGACTTGCCTGTTTAGCTACAGAAATATGTGTGCCTTTCAGGAGTGCTGCCTGCTGCCCCTGAGCGTAAGCTGAGCATGTCGAAGGACAGAAGAATTACTCTTCTCACCACCCTGCCCGTGGAAACCCACTTCAGGCTCCTTCCTTTCCCGCTCCTTAAAGTGAGAGCAATAATTCTGCTTTACAGCTGCTCTTGTCTTCCTGACTGTGATAGCTCTGGGCCAACATCACTGCCTCAGCCAGCGGGGCTTGTGGAGGCTTGGAAGCATTGCTACAGCAGCATGAATGTCACAAAGGGTTCCCAGCCTCTGCCTTCCAACATGCAATAAAATTACGCATGTGTGTTATACATGTGGGCTTACCCTTTACACCCCTGTGTGCTCACTCAGTGCATAGGATTGTTGCTTGTGCACTCAGCACATGGCTGTCAGCATTACCCGAGCTCAGCTCGGGCTTCATTGATGGCAGAGGGGCTCGTGAGCAAGAGGAGAGGAGAGGGGAGGGGAGCGGAGGGGAGAGGAGAGGGAAAGGAAAGCCTGCTGGGCTTACCCCTCTCCCGGCTGGGGTTTTCCCCAGCTTGCCCCATGCTGATAAACATCTCTGACATTCCTGAAACAGCAGCAGCTGAGTTGCCAGCTCTGCGTCACAGCCCATGTCATGTTGAAGGAGAGGACTGGGTTTTAGCCTCTGCACTAAAATTATCCTTCAGGCCAGGCCAGGGACTTGGTTTTGGTGGAGAAAACATGCCTGTTCCCATCACCCCTGCCGCTGCTATCCCAGCCTGGCTCACAGGGGTTTGTGCCTGCACCACCTGCCCCTGTCCAGCAGTCTGTAACAGCCACCCGGGCAGCTGGACAGTGTACCTCAGTCCCCACTGCTCCCTTCCCATCCCCCACCCACCAGGACAAGCGAGGTGCTAGCAGGAACCTCGCTGTCCCTGCTCACAGGGCTGGCAGCTATTCTCCATTTTCCTATGGGTTTTGCAAAGGCATGGGAAAAGCCCTTCCTCTCTTCCCACCACCGTACCATTTTTAAATCCATTTTTGATGTGGTTGCTTCAGCTGGTCCTTTCTTCTTTATATGAGAGCTGCTTCTGTTATTTGATGGGGTAATTTGTCATAGGGATGCTGAGCTTGGGGTTTTTTACCATCCTCTTGGTGCCAGGTAGCAGCCCTTGTTTGTTACTGCAGTATCTCATATTCAGCGACTTGAATAGTGATAGACATTCTTGATGTCGGCAGCAGCTTGCACTGGTAAGAACACAGGGAGTGGAGATACTGAAAGTAATGATGAGTGACAGCAGAGATCCTGTTTCTGGTGGCCCAAGTGACTACCAAGTACCACAACAGTGTTAAACCTCTGGGGAGGGGTCTCTGGATAGGCTGTAGACACTTCACCCCAAGTAATACCCCACACCTCTCCAAAGGAAAATCAAGAGCTATTCAGGGCAGACTGCATTGCATTTACTTTATTAAAGTAATACCTTGTACTCAATCCTGTATGCATGACTATAGCCCACTCGAGCAGTTGCTTCATAGAGGGACAGAAAAACAAGTGTTTTCTCCCAGCACACTTCTACAGAAGTCATGTAAAACTTAGTTATCAGCAGAAAATAATTGGCTTTTGAATTAGAGAAATGGTATGTAAAAAGTTCCAAAGATTTGTAGTGAAACAAAAGCGATGTCTATAAAGCAATCTGTAGCTTTAAGCTAAAGTTTTTCAGCCTTAGAACTTCTACTATAAAGTAAATAAATAATGCAGCTTGTCAGAAGGACTGTATGCTGAATAAGTACTCTCAAGTGGCATTCAGATTTGAAAGAAGCTGCTTCTGTTGTGGTCTTGAAGAGGGGCTCTTGCTTCGACTTTGATACATTTTCCAACCATACCAATTGAGCTAATGAAGATACTGCCTCTTCCTAGAAACCTTGTCCTGCCAAAGGGATAGGGTTTCTTTACTTGTGAGTACACTTGGTATTCTCCAGATTTCCAAAGAAAGAGGATGTTTTATGTCAGCACTAGATCTGTCCTGGATTTGGTTCTAGTCGAATATACTTGCTTGAATGCAGAGCAGGCTATGAGAAACAGGCAGTGTCCCTTACCATGGGAGAAAGCTTACCCAAACTGATGGCATTTTTCACTGCTTCTGGCCTGCTTGACACCCTAGACTGGAAATCACAGTCAAGGAATCTCTAAGGTTCGTGTTCCATGTAGGTGAAAATAGGAGAACAATGAAAGGGCAAGGTGAAAAAAGCAGAGAGATGAGGCAAAGTTAAAGTATGCCAACAGAGTGGTAGCCCAGAAACCAGTCAACCATGCCCCCAATAAAAAAAGGAGAAAAGAAAGGAAAAGGGAGAAGACACATAACCATCTTTGCCTGCCCTTCTCAGCCTGTTTTATGGGTTTGTAGAAAAGACACGGGGGACCAAATCCAGGTTTAAAGGTTCCTAAACACCCACATTTCTTCTCAGGCAATGCAAATCCCTGAAACACCTGCCCAGCCTGACTCGGTACCCTTGGGGTTTGCTCATGCAGGCGCTGCTCACTCAGAGCCCAACAGCCCCGTGGGGACCAGCCTCCATCTCCTCCGTGGCAAGGAGGCCTTGGGTAGATTTGACCTTTCAGGCTCACTTCAAGGAAGCACCGGACATTTGCACCCCCTGCTGAAGCGGCCAGATTGAGCACAAAACCATCTCTAGGTGCTGGAAATCAACAGTCAGCGCTTATGACCCTGTCCTCTCCTTTCCAAGAAAAGATTCTTACTTAACTGAGCTGCTGAATTTGGACAGGGAAAGCGCCTAACTCCCTTCCATTTAATTTCCACCTTGTGCTAGCGCACGCTGCCAAAATGATATTGCCCTTAGGATTATTTCTTCCAACAGTCTCACTCCTACAGATGTGGATGAAAAGGACAGATGGTCCCCGTGGGAGACATTAGCAGAAATCATCAGAGGGAGAAGGCCAGAACAAAGCAAGGCAGGACACGTTCCCGTGCACCTGCTGCCTCTCCCATCGCCCCAGCCACCCGAGCTGGACTTGTGAAACGGGCAATCGCAACAACTAAGCCACGGGAAGGCAAAGTGCTGTTGTGCTTCAAAGAGTGGCGCCAGTATGGTCCCTGTTAGAGCAGCGCTCGTATGATGCCAGGCACTGCTTGCAAATGAAATCTGCCTCCCCGGAGGATCTTTTCTAAGAGCAGAAGGAAATGTTGGATGTTGCCTCCCTGCAAGTCATGTCCCAGGCAGCCAAAAGCACCAGGCAAGGCTGGCCAAGCACAATACATCTTTCAAGCTTCCTCCTCTATTTCTACAGCAGCTGCTTGAAACACAGCTGTCAAAGGGCTTTACAGGAGGAAGACGTATGTGGCATGTGTTTGGTCAGGTGTCTCAAGCGCTACAATGAACTTTGGGCCACCTGAACCCGAGGGTGTGAGCACAATCCCCACACTCGAGCGCTGTAAACAGCACTTGCTTTGTACCGGTAACACTCATGCTCAAGTGCCCTGCTGCGTAACAGCGGTCCATAGGAAACTGTTTGGGATGAGATATGAACCCAAGATGTGGCCGACAGTGGCCATAGTTAAAACAGAAAAGCCAAGAAATTGTGAACGAACAAGAAAAGCCAAGTAACACCTGCACTTCCAAAAAAATTTCCATCTACATTGGCTAAAAGGAGTGACCTTTGGTTTTTTGATGTGGCAGTCAGTGCCAATTATATAGGAAATTGTTACTTCCAGTCTGGATTGTTGCTAGATACAGCACAGTACAGGAATGCAATTCGTACAGCTAGAGCTAATTCTTTTGGGATGTGCTCCTTCAGCATCCCTTTGCCTCCCAGGGCCCTCTGAAAAGAGGTCTTAGAATGCACTGGCTACTGGTTAATTTTCCAGCATCACTCAAAACATTGCGTTTAGCTTTAAAAGTCCATATAGTCTGAATTCCTTCCTACTGACACCTCAGAGCTGTCTGGACAGGGGGCTCTCGCGGCAAGGGAATTAATCTCCAGCCTCCCTCTGATGGCTGGTCCATCAGACACCCATCTGGACACATGTGAGGGCCTCTCGTCACACTGAGCTGTCACCAAAATGTTGGGATCCTTTAACAGAATAAACATAGCCTGGCAGCTTTCTGCACACTGATTAGCACCACAAAATGCGTGTTAGAAGACTGTTTTCCATAGTGTCTTTCATGAATTACAAAACCAATATTAAGTACGTTCCTTTGTAACCAAGTAACATAATCAGTCATTTAATCACACCAGCATTCTCAGGTGGTTTCAGGCAGGTGTATAAAAAGCAGAATCTTCAGTCCTTCTTTGCAGCTATCTTACAGGTGCGGAGAGGCGCTGGCCTTTTAGTGTTGGATGGCCAGCTAGCCAGCCACCTCCATACCCATCTCAGCATGACCAGCAACAACCTTCCTCTTCACTAAATCACTGCAGGATTCATTTAAGAAATCATCAGCCACCTTTATGCACACAGCTGGAGAGTAAAGCATATCCTTGCAGACAGCTGTGCCACTAACTGCATCACACTGACCCACCAGTGCTTGAACTCTTGTCGCTTTTCCACTCTCTGGGCTGATGGGGCGCTTTCTCCAGTGGAACTTCCACAGGGGAAGCTCAGTTAACATCAGCTGTGGTTATTTTCTTCCCTAAGAGGCAGACATCCATTTGGAAAGTGACTGGACTGACACCACCAGCTCCACGTCCAGAGCCCACCCACACGGGCCGCCTGCTGCTCAGCTGGCAGGTGCAGGGCTGGATCTGCTGGTCGTGGCTGCATGGAGCTGGACACCACCAGGCTACTGATGGGTGAAAGCCCCCTTAACACAGCTCTCAGGCTCCACCATTCATGCCTGGACATCATCAGATCTATGAAACAGCGAGGTTCATGCTCAAGTCTTTCAAATTTAGATTGCAGAGAAACATCATTCAGGATCGGTAGGCTTCCTGCCTTCTCCAAAGATACGTTTATTGCACACATCCTGGTCTCCATTTCATGCCACCCACAAACCAGAACAAGATGTACCTCACGGTAGAGTTCTGCAGCCCCCCCCCCCCCTCGCTACTGGCTGAAGCTCACACGGAAGAGATACCCCCTACATCAACCCACCACGCATGAAGGACTGCGGGGCAGGAATAGGTAACACAGCGTCAGGTGGAGCGCTGTCGGTTTCTGCTACAATTTGAAGACAGGAGTAGGCAAATGTTCCTGAAGGCACAAGTAAGTCACAGGGTGACTATAAGCCACAGATGTGATCCTGGCAAACGCATTCTTGTGTGACAGGCAAGGTATCTGTATTGGAAGGACAAGCATTGTGCAAAGCCCTGGGGAGCACCCACCTGCACCGCTATGGACATTTCTCATTCCTTGGGCTCAAGAAAGGTATGTTCCATCTGGGATGAAGGCAGGCAAAGACAAAGGCAGTTGATTAGGAGCATGGAGGACCTACAGAAGATGACAACTACAAGAAGCCAGACAAAGGCTGAAAGCGCTGCCATCGCTTCCAAGAAAGGTATCAAGGAGGAAGCCTAAAGCAGGAAAAGAGCTACTGAAAAAGAACACAAAGCAATCCAGGACTTCTTTCCCAGACAAAGACCTCGCCATAACAAGTGTTGTAGCACATGGCATTTTGTGCATCGGTAAGGAATGATGAGGAAGTCATGCATGCCGTCTGTCTCTGCAAAATTTACACAGAGGGAACAACCCCCCTTTCTTCCGTCTCCGGCATCATGACAACCAAAGAAATGTATATGGTATAAAACTGACTCCCCCTTTGTTTGGGTTTTTTATATAACCTCAATGTACATACGACTTCTGGCACACACGTACAAACCAAGAACAAAGTACTTGTGTTAATCCTTCAGTACTCAAAATACTAAATCATAAAGGAAAAGGAGATTTGCCAGGGGTTTAGGTAAGCTCTGAACATCTTCTCACAAATCAAGGTATGTAAACAGCGCTCATAAAGGTGGAAGTCACAAATGAACTGTGGAAGTTTTACCCCACAATTGAAGCATATTTTGTACCCCATATAACCACGGCCAGCTGCGTAGCTTGGATTCAGTGGGAGATGTGATGGCAATAGCAGCAATGGGCTATACTTGCTGTTAGAAAGAGTTGCCTGGCTGCGCTTTGGGCATGGATCCAAATGTTCTAGGTCTGAAAATGACCAGCCTTTCCGCCACACCAGCAAAACCTCTGCTCACTTGGTTTTCTAAGCCTGTGCCATTTCCATGGCACCTGTGGCACCGACCATCCCTGCCTACAGCTCTGGCTACGCTTTTGGCTTTGCTCCAGGCTGCAGCTACCAACACCATCCCCTGTCATCCCCCCGCAAAAGAGTTTGTGTCCCTGGTCCTCCTTCTTGTGTGGCCTCATGGACATCAGCTCTGGCACAGAGAGGGGACGGTGACAGGGCTGGGCTCTGTGCTGCAGGGATGGTCCCTGCCATGCCCTGAGAGAGGAGGAACAGCCCGGGGTTTGAACTCGGGAGCCGAGTGGCAGAGGAGGCGTCAGGGACGCCCATCAGCTGTGCCCCCTGCATGGCCACCAAGGGCAGGGACAGCCCCCTGGGCCATTCCTCCCAAGGGTGCTGGGCAGGGGTGGGGCTGCGCATGGGGCAATGTGTCACCCCCGTGTTACCCCATGTCACAGTGATGTCACCCGGCAACGCGCTGTCACAGTGCCCCGGGGGAGTATAAAAGGGGCATCGTCCCGTGTCCCCCTGCCAGAGCTGGCCTGGCACCGGCCTGAAGACACCCGAGAGGGAGCCCTCGAGGGAATCATGGAATTCCCTGGGGGCTGAGGGAGGGAGCCTGGAGCCTGGACGAGGCTGCTGGAGCTTCTCTGCTGCAAGGGCAGCTCCCGGCAGGGCCACGGCCAAAGCCCATCTGATGGGTGGAGATGTTGTTTCAGCCTTCGGGGAACAGACACCAGCCCCTCAGGAGAGGAGAAGAACCACCCACCCCTGGGGGTGCCCGAGGCTGTCGGGCCTTCTCAGCTGGACAGCGGTGGCAACACCACGGGAACGCCTTCTTGAGGAGCGCCGCAGGGCTCGCCGTCCTCATCCCCGTGGAGCCAGGGGCAGCAGCCGTAAGAAACAAGATGCAGAGGTATTGCCAGGGGTCCCGGAGCTTTGGAGCACCCACTGGTGTCCCATCAGGTGCCAGCAGGAGTCTTGCCCCCCAAGGAGATCGGGCCGGGGGCATTTGTCCACTCTTGGAAGCCCCTGCGATGGCTCCAGGTCAGAGGGAGAGGCTCGGCATCTCCCGGGAGGCGTGCCCAGCCCGTGGGACGAGGAAGCAGGTCCCGCTCACATGCTCAGGGAACAGCCGATCGCCAGCGCTGCCTGGGGTCAGGAAGGAATTTTCCCCCGGGGCACATTGGCACTGGCCCCCGGGGGTTTTTCGCCTTCCTCTGCAGCACTGAGCACGACCACTTGTCAGGGCTCCTCGGGTCCCTCGGGCCAGGTCACCGCCTGCTGCTCGTGCACCGCGAAGGTGGCCTCTCGTGCCCCGCAGCTGGGGGGAGGAAGGCTTTTTTTCCCCCGCGGTGGGCTACCAAGCGTCCCGCCCCGGGGGTTTTTTGCCTGCCTCTGCAGCACCGCGCAGGGCCCCCGGCCAGGGCTCCTTTGGGCCATTCTGGCTGGGTGCCCGCTGCTCGTGCTCCACGAAGGTGGCCTCGTGCCCCGCACCCTGGGGGAGGAAGCTTTTGAGGCTCCTGGGGGGGCCCCAGTCCGGCCCCCGCAGGTTGCTTCTTGTCCTCTGTCGCACGGAGCACAGCCCCTTGTCAGGGCTCCTCCGAGCCCTTTCGGCCAGGTTCTCGCCTGCTGCTCTCGCACCCCCGAGGCACCGCTCGTGCCCCGGCTCTCTCGGACTCTCTCGCCCATTGCCGCTTTGGACCATGAGCCAGCTCTGCTCTGCCCTTGGCACTATCTCCCCAAGGGTTCTCGCTTGTGCAGAACAGCCTCTGCTTGGCAGGGCTCCAGGCTCAGTGCCCCATCAGGAGCTGCCACTTTCCAGCTCTCCCTGCGTGCAGTGGAAGCACACGGCAGGCACAAGAGCGCTTTCCATGCATCCCTGGCCAAGAAGCACAGCGAAGCAAGTTTCTGAAGGCAGAAGAGTATACCTGTCATCACTGTGTGCCGTGCTTTTGAAAATACCATGCACTTCATCCTCACTCGCCAGGAAACAGCGGCTGCTTGGCCTCTATTCATGCTGCCATATTACCCAAGCTTTGGCATCCTCAGTGATTCAGGACATTAGATATAGTCCTTTCTTGTCAAAAGCTAAAAGAGCAAGATAATTTAGAAATCAAAGAGAGAATCTAATTACTAACTAGGTGTGGGATTCTTTGGGATTTGGATTTCTTCAAGCTAAAATACATGTCAAAGAATTTACTACAAAAGAAGAGAGAAAATTACATCCTTGCTGTTTCTGAGCTCTTTCCTGAAAGAGCTGTCTTGTGCAACAGTTATCTGCTTTCCTCTTTCTGCCAAAGGTGAGTATTTTATACTTAATTTCTGTTTTTTCAATATCAGATATATATTGTCAGGACTGTTGTATCAGCTGTGGGTTGACACAGCGCTGCCCCTGATTTGAAGGAGGCTGGGTTCAGCTGGCACCCTTTCTTTTGGCTCCAGGCGGTCCCATTGTTTGGGGTATTCTCTATGTCAGGCTTCAGCAAGGATGTGTGGTCAAAAGAGCATCCTAGGAAGGAATGATGTTTACAGACCGGCAAGTTCATTCCCTGCTGCTCCTGGATGAAGGACATTCCCCAGGAAGATAAAACAGCCTGTCATTCATGACACTGCAAGAAACTCCATGTGAAAACTTGCCTGGAGAGGTGGAGATCCTAGCAACTGTGCTGGGTACCAGCTGTGCTGTTAACTCCTCCTCACAAGAGACACGGGAGCGAGACAGAAATCGGTATTCCCCAGGCAGCCTCAAGAGCACACGGCTCTCCACAAGGCATAGGGCATTCGTGCCTTTCTAGAGCTCTCTGACTTTCCTTTGCCAGACTTCATGCCATGATTTTTCAAGCTAAAGTGAGGATTGCATCAGCCTGCTCCTGGCTACACTTGTGCATTTTGTTAATGCCTGTGAACATCGGCACTGAAACACAGTCAGAGAACGAAAATAAAATCCTGTTTCCACTTGCATCCATTGTGTTATGTGTCCTTGAAAGTGGTTTTGTAGCTGAAAAACCCTGGCATTTCAGGTAAATAGCAGTCTCATTGTTATTCGACTCATCACGAGTGCAGGAGAAGAGAATCAAATAGTTCAGGTGGATGAGACCTATAATCACCTGGTCCAAATGCCTGACCGCTTCAGGACTGACCAAAAGTTAAAGCATGGTATTAAGAGCATTGCCCAAATAAATGCCTCTTCAACACTGACAGGTACAGGGGGGCATCGACCACCTCTCCGGGAAGCCTGTCCCAGGGTCTGACCACCCTCATGCCAAGTCCAAACCTCCCCTGGCAGACGCAGCTTTGAGCTGCTCCCACACGCCCTGGCAGTGGGTTCCAGGGAGCAGAGCTCAGCACGTCCCTCTCCACCTCCCTCCTCAGGCAGCTGCAGAGAGCAGCGAGGTCGCCCCTCAGCCTCCTTCCCTCCAAACTAGACAAACCCCGTGTCCTCAGCTGCCCCTCAGCCACCACGCCTCCCAGCCCCTTCACCAGCTTGGTTGCCCTCCTCTGGATGCAGCCAAGGACCTTCACAGCCTTTTTAATTGGTGGGGCCCAGAAGTGCACACAGTGCTCCAGGTGAGGCCACCCCAGCGCTAAATACAGCGGGATAATCACCCCTTTGGGCCGGCTGGTTGTGCTGTGTTTGATGCACCCAGGGTGGGGTTTGCCCCCTTGGCTGTCCGGGCACACTGCTGGCTGCTGCTGAGCCTCCTGGCAACCAGCACCCCCAGACCCCTTTCTGCGGGGCTGCTCTCCAGCCACTCCTCTCCCAATTACTCCTGCATCCAGCATTACCCCATCCCAGAGGCATAATCCAGCATTTGTTCTTGTTAAATGTCGTGCCATTGATGACTGCCCAATGTTCAGTCTATCCAGATCCCTCTGCAAGGCCTCCTGTCCCTTGGCAGAGTCAACAACACCTCTCAATTTAGTATTGTCAACAGACTTACTAACAGCCCGTTCAACTCCTGCAATCCAGATCATTGATAAAAATATTGAACAGACCTGGCCCTGTAACTGAACCCTGAAGTACACTGCTGGTGACTGCTCTCCAGCCAGATGTAGCCGTGTTCACCACAACCATTTCAGCCCTGCCCTTCAGCCAGCTCTTCACCTACCTGCTCATCTCTCAGCTGGACAACTTGTCCAGAAGGATGCTGTGAGGGACAGTATCAAAAACCTTACTAAAATCCAGACAAACTACACCCACCACCTTCCCTTCATCCAGTATGCAGGTGACCTTATTGTAGAAAAATATTAAATTAGTTAAACAGGACTTTCCCTTTGTGAATCCATGTTGGCTGTGCCTGATGACTGTATTCTACTTTAAATGTCTTTCACTAACACCCAGTATGACATTCTGCGTAATTTTTCCAGGTACTGAGGTTGGACTAAAGGCTGTAGTTTCCTGGGTCTTCCCTTATGCCCTTCTTGTAAACTCAAATAACATTGGATAATTTCCACTTGTGGGGGACCTCTATTGCATAAAAGCACCTGGTTCCATCACCATGTTTGCTGGAGTAGCATAATTGGCTAACTGGGCTACAAAAAGGGAGTTTGAGAATGCCTTCAAGAATACAGCTCTTGTTCATTAATTGTAACGGTAATATACTTGTAATGCTTATAATACTCTTCTGTGAAGAATACCTGGACTACTGCATTATCTAATTTTTTAGAAAAGTCAAAGCCTAAATTTTCTGTGAGTTTATGCAAGTATGGAGCCAAGGACAATTTGTTGGCCTTTCAAATCTTCCTCATACCAGATAGATCTTGGGAGATTAATCCAGGGAGTGCATTTTTTTATTTCGTTGAGAGACAGTAAGAAGTTAGTCTCACCCATTGGGTAGCATCAGATAACAGAAATAAAGTATTTGGTTTCCAATCACGCTTTCAGCCACATGTTTTCCTGGCAAGTACGATAGGAAAGCAGACATCCCAACAAACAATTCAAACTTGACAATGCAACGCTCAGTAGCAGGAGCCTCAAGGGCTCTGTAATCTGCAGATGGACATGAAGAAGCACCATGAAAGAGTCTATCAAATATCTTTAGTTCCAGGTCCAATATGGCAATGAACTGGGCCCTTTATTTGTTCATTGTTCATTGCAGTTTTTTATTTTCCATTGTGAAATATCTTTCTGGAAGACTGGAAAACTCTGGTGTCCTAAATTTATGCAGTTCTCGGAAGAGCACAAGCCTGTTGGCTCTATAGATCCCAACATTTTATTGCAAGTTAGATGCAGTAGCTGCAGAGCTCAACTGCCACCCACTGAAGTTTAAGCTTATACTTCCCTGTCAAAAGTCCTTCCCTCCCTACACAACCTATGGCTTGCCTCGGCTCCAAGCTCCCACTTTGTTTTTCCAGTTACTCCATCCCACTGCTTCCATTTTTTGAGTACTGTAAAACACTCACAAGCATATTGTAAACATTCCTTTTACGATACTAAAATACTTGATCCCTTTTCAGATGGCAGTTGAGAACACCTCACCCTTCACTCTTAACAGCGTATTATATTACAGTACATGTATGCATGTTACACATGTACATACAAGGTTAACATGTAATTGCCAAGTATGAAAGCACTGATCATTATTACTGTGGTTATTTACATGGAAACTATCGTTAAGATTGTTCGTCTTACATGCAATGATCATAACACCATGTATGGAAGTTCCCACCACTGCTATGATCATTAGATTAAGTTTTTCCAACCTTATTCCTCTGTTTTACTTTTCCTATAAAGTTTGTTTCAGTCTAACAATAAAAAAGGTTGACATCTACTCATGAAGCTCATTTCTATTTTGATGCTCCTTTGTAGCAAATTCTGGCAAGGATATCAGCAAGTATGATGCTCTGTATCACTGTATACACCCTTAAAATACATTTATTACAGAAAGCTGTTCATTTGGACTCCCGCTGCCCTGGTAGGGGTTTTCCTAAGTTAAGCACAGCATCTGCAGGAGAGAAGTCTTTGCAGATGGTGTGAGCTCATTCTTATTCTGTGTTTAGCTTTAGTGTTGTTTCCACAGGATCTAAAGATGGACTGAAGTTTAAAAGCAAGTGGAAGGCTTAATCATCACCAGGGAGATGGAAAAGAATGTTTTCATGAGATCTATAAATCTTCTTGAGACATTCTAAAATTACAGATAGCTGCCTTGGCCGGGTTTGATGCTAGCAGTCAAGAAACTAAGCACTAATTTTACATTTTTAAACTGTCTTAAAATGGGTTTACTTTTCAGTTGGAATGTGGATGACTCACAGCAATCAGGAGGCCCAAACGACCGTGCGCCAGACCCTTGCATGGTGCAAACCAGTGTCAGTTCACACTGGCTGGTGCCGAATGACCCACTGACTCTTACCTACCGTTTGCTATCCGTGAAATCCAGGCAAACAACCCATTTGGGGCTGGGGAGTCTGGGGAGCTCTGAGAGCCACGTTAGAGCGTTACACAGTATGGCTCAGTTTTATCTCCGTTTTCACTGACCTCAGCAGTGGCATGTTGGCCAACTACCTCTGAAACAAACTATGAATCCCCTCAACTTGGCTGAGCTGTCCTTGCAACTACCCCAGGGGACGCATGACATGACACTGGTGAAGTGACCTCATAGCTCTGAGTGCTGGCATTGGCCCCTCTCTGGTGTGAGGAAAGCAGGATGTTTTCACGTAAGCGGTGGACGAGCACACCCTTGAATTTACTGTCATTTCCTTGTCACCCTGCAAGGCATAGCAGACGCCAGCACTGTCTGCAGTTGCATAAACACACGCCATCAAAGACCTGGAAGCCACACGCTGGCACAGCACACAGGCGGCACTTCTGTTCTTGTAATTAATGAACTCCTGGCAGGAGGCTGCCGGGAGCTCAGCATCCCCTAACGAGTGCATGCCAGACCACGCAGAGGTGGCACTCGCTGCGATTAAAGACATGGCTCCAGCGAAAAAGAAAGCGGAAGCAAACAGCAGCCTTCTGCCAGTAAGTGCATTTCATAAGGTCAAGACTTGGGAGCTGTGCAAGCTGGTGCTCTGCACAAATTGGATTTTCTTTACTTGTGCTCATCAGCATCACTCGTGGGTTCCATGACGTTGCCTGGGTGTCCTGTTTGGTGCACAGACCCCATGGGTCTAATCTCGGTGCACCTGGAGCACAACAAAAGGTAGTCCCAACCCAACAAACACAAAAGGTAATGTTTGGCCTCCCAAGTTGCAGTGCACATACAGGCACGCGTATGAGTCCAAGAGGTCCTTGTTGCTTGAGGCTTCCATACAATGTAGTTTGGGGCATCCTCTGTTAATAATTTGGATAACCAGTTCTTCACTTGGATCAAATACCTTGACAAGACCCAAGCTTAGGCCACAGAGACATCTGTAAGGATGCCAAGGAAACACATGAACCAGAACAGCAAAACTGAGATAACCTATTGAAAAATCCAGTGCATAATGCTGTACTAACACTAGGACATCATAATACTGAGCTACATGTCTGTTCACAGTGAATGAACTCAAAACAAGACCCAAACCCTAACCAGAGGACTGTGAATGGGCACCTTCAAAGTAAGCCCAAGGGTTAACCCAAGGTGGCCATCAAGCTAATTCCAGAGCAAGTTTTGTTCTCCTGGGCAAGAACTGTCCATTTTTTTTTCAATTGTGGCACCCAGCATGCAAGATCTCAGCCTGAACTGGAGGTCTGAAATGTGGCATGTTTGCTCTTACTTGGTGCTCAGCACCAAACTGCATGGGGAGAGCAGGAAAATGTCCCGCTGCAATGCCTTGCCTTTGTGAAAGCTGCTGGCACACAGACAAGGTACAGTGGATTTTGTGGAATGATTTCTTCAAACGAGAATTTCTCTGGCATAAACTCAGCAAGTCTTGCTCCTAACCCTTACTTCTTCAGAGCCAGCCCAGATTTGGCCTGTTTTATACCCCCATTGTTAACATCTAAGTTCTGGTTGATATTCACAACCCTTTAATAACCTTCAACTGTCCAGCATTGGAGACTCCTTACTACTAGTTTTAAAGTCATGGTAAGCATTAGGAAACCAAATCACCCTGCTATTTATGGCCTGAATGAATTTGTAGTGTTAGAAATTATGCTTAACCTCTCCTTTTCTGACCTTTTTTGCTTGAATTTTCAATTTAGGAAGAAACTTTGGATAGGACATTTCTATTTTCATGAAAGAAATGCACAGCGCAGATGTGCCTATGAAAGAGAGGGCAAAGCAGCCACAGGTAGCAGACATATATAACTGGGTAGAAATTCTTTTTTATACTTAATTTGGAAAGTAGTACATATGTTGAAAAATAACCTAAAGCATAATAATGTTTAGTTCTGCCTTCTGCAGAAAACCTATGCAAGCAAACAGGCATTTAGGTCAAAGACTTCATGACTCATTTCATAGCTCTCTAATGGAAATAAACAAAGTCTTTCAGTTAAGCAGGAATTTTTAAGCTCAGTATTTGTAAAAAAACAACAAAAAAGTCATAGATTTAGGCTTCTTAATTAAAAATCACTCTGATATTTTCAAAGCTACATGTGCAATCTGGACAGTTTTGGTGGGATTCATTGTACTCAGCCTTGGACACCAGTATGGGAAGCTCTACACCTGGCTGAGAAATCTACGTTCCCCTTAGAGGCAAAACAGGTACTTTATGGAGTGAGCTGTGTGACCTGAGTGAGAGATCTGCTTTAGGAGACAAATCAGTCTCTCAAAATGCCTATTTATAACCTTTGTTGACTAAACAATAATCTTTTCACCTATCTGCAACACAGGTAACTTTGTTAACACCTCTCTTGGACTACATGAAGCTTGTCTTTTTTTTTCAATATTGTTGAAGGAGATCATCCAAAGTTCCCAAATTTAGGCACTCAAACTCATGATTTTTTTGTGCGAGTATTATTGTCTCGTACTGTGTATTTTAACAGGAGGTGTTATAATTTTCCCTTCGGATAGTGCTAGAAATTTTACACTGTGTAGTGATTAATTTTCTAGATCTTTTCTTTTTTTTCATCCTCTTTTATCATATAACTGATTTCTTGGGGTATTATTATCATTATTACCTGATCTGAAATTCAAACTTTTAGTCTGTAGCCAGGCTTTTCATTTACTTAAATATAGATCAAATACTCTTGCAGCTGAGGATAAAATGGAACTTTTTTTACTTCAATGAGAAAATGACTGTTTTCTCTTCTACCAGAATCTGAGGAGGAATATATCGTGTATTTACTAATTTGCAGTGTATTGTCTTTAAGTGGAAGGGGAAAATATCTCTGTCTGTTCGAATCACTTGATGAAATTAAACCTTGTGAGTGTATAAGTATGGATCTTAAGTTCAGTTTACAGGCAGCAATCTTTTTAAAAAATTAAGTGAAACCAAAGAGAGGACATTCAACTTTCTTAAAATTCAGTTTCTTAAATTCATATTAAGCACTTCTAAGATAATATCAAAGACTGTGGTTTGTTAAATGTTCACCCCTGAAAAAAACCCAAAAGATTAATATTTAAAATGGCAGTAAATTCACTTGAAACCTAACTTCTGACATTCACTTTCTAAAATTAGAGTCAAAACTTTGATAGCACTGAAAGTAGGAGACAGTAATTTCCACAGAGGATCCTGGGACATCAAGCTTTAATGCTATAATATTCTCTATCTGAAAATTATTTTAGAATATATTTTAGGCCTTTTAAACTGCATTTTTGTTATTCTTCAGAAATGTACACAGATCATATTGAAAATAAACAATTTTGTACGTTCTATTTACAGATACAGACAATCACAATTTCTTATTAAATTATACAATTCCTTAAGTTAATGAACAGATGGTTCTGTCTGCTAAAATATCTGTTGAGAATGGAACTTGTACTGTGTCTTATAAGCCTTTATTTCATGCTGCAATAGCATATATTTTAACTTACAAGACACTGAAAACATCTGCAATGCTAAAAAATGGAGAAAGTTCAAATTTTAGTTGCCTTAAAACCATGTTACCAAAAAATTCACCTTGGAGTCCATATTTTACACACTGAGCATTGGCTCACTGAAATAAAAACCTTAGGATAAAAGAAAGACAGGGGAGGTTGGACAGGCTATGGAAATAAGGAACAAGGAAAGAAAGAAGCGAGAAGAAAGATTCCCTTGGAAGTGACACACACTGAAGATCCCAGTTACATTTTTCCTCTCTTCAGGATGTCAAGTTCAAGGGAGTCTTCCAAAAGCACAAACCTTCCAGTGTTGCCAGAGAGTTAGTAAGCAATGTATTGACTCCCAGATATGAGTTATGTCTCCCTCACACTGAAACTTACTGTTTATTAAAGGTGATAGGAGGTTTATCTGCCTATATAATAATGGTAGTTTGTTCCACTGCCATCAGGATATGTGCTGAAACCTAACAAAAGGTGGCACTGGAAATATGTCCATTGACTTTAAAGAGATTTGGATCTGTTCCTGAAGTGGTACAGGAAAAAAGGTATTCCTTCTGTCCACCCCTTCTAAAATAAACTGGGAATGCGATTGCACGGTCATGCTGGAAGACAGATACTGTGGTGACAGAGTAGCAGGTAACAAATAGGCATCCTTATGCCTTGGCGCTCTAAGCGAGTGTATTACACCCTAACAAACACACACGGAGCAGTATTCTTGCTCACTTGAAAGATTTAATTGCTCCTATGTCTCCCATGGCTGGCTCACTGTCCTTTTGCATTACTTGCCGTCAGCATCCTGATGCATCTTTACCCGACAGTTTTACGGTTTGATCTCCTCTTTGCACTGTGCTGCTGTGTTTCTCCACCGACTTTTTCAGCCATTCTTTGTAATTCAGACACTGACAGGAGCCTCAAACACTAACAGCTCTTTTGCAGCACTCGATTTGCCACGCAGGCAGGTGTAATGCTACTGCAGGGTGTCACCTGTGGCTGGTGCACTGGGGACTGGCCTGGAGCATGCCCAGCCCTGAGCTGAGGGTGGGCTGGGAGGGGGTGCAGGACATCTGTAGCAGCCCTCTTTAAGCCACATCCCAATGGCAATATGGCAGAAGTAGGCTTGACCGCAGCATGGGTGCATACTGCTTGTTATTTGTCCAAAACAAGTGAGTCCATAGAGGTATAACTGAAAAAGGTCTATGAACCTCTTTTCCATCCCCCTGGTCAGTGCAGGTCACAGACTGGTGACACGTACACTGCACAGAGTCAAAGGAAAATTTTGTCTGGGTGCTCAAAACCATTCTTTATCTCACCCACGCTACCATAACTTGTCCCCATCCGACGGGAGTGCAGGGGCTGGACAGGCTTCCTGCATTGTGCTCCCAATGTCTCCTGGCTCGGGAAGTGACAACATCTTGAACTAATTTTTTTAAATGGGGGTTGATTTTAAGCTACATATTTTCCAAACCTTTTTTAAAAATGTAAGTCTAATTCTTTTTCTTTTTTTCCTTCTTTTTTTTCTTTTTTTTTTTCTTTCTTTTTTTTTTCTTCTCAACCTCTTGGCAGAGGAGAGAATTCTGTGCAGGGTCTTGAACGAGGGACACTTGGGGCAGCCAAAGACATCAGCAACATCAGCCAGCCACCTCTGGAAGGCAGGAGCATCGCCGAGGGCTGGACGTAGGCTCCTCCATCGGCAGAGCCCTCAGCCGCAGACAGGGTCAGTAACCACAGCCCAATCTAGGGCTCTTTCCACAGCAGACAGTTGTCCTTTTCCACACAGTCAGGTACACTGCTTCTGGGATAAATTTGGGGGTTTTCATAACTGTTGGTGAGGGGGTGGGAGAGAAGCTGCATCCAAATAAAGGACCATCACGTGCTGGGCTGGAGTAGAAAGGTCTCCTGTTAGCCAGGCTGCAGATGCAGGGAGAGGTTTCCTATGTAGTTTCTCCTCCTGGATGTTAGGAGCCATTTGAAGAGTGGTGAAATGAGCAGCCAAGGTTTCTTCTCCCCCAGCTGCCTTCCCACCTTCATGCAGCCACTCGTGGGGCTTCCTTGGCACATCAGGAGTCTGCACGACAGGGAGGAGGGCTTGGCCAGCCCCAGCTGCCTTGGGCTTGTTGGCTCACCTTGCATGGAAAATATATGAAGCACCAAATATCATCCACTGAGGCTGTTTTGCCAGCCCCAAGCATTCAAGCGTTAAAAGAAATACTCCCACGTATAATGAGACTGGCTTAAACCCCCCAAAATTGAAGTGTGTGTTTGCCAGCAGATGTGCGATTGTTTCTTTGCAACTCATGGTTGGACACTCCTACATGCCAACAGGGACAAAGTTTCCCGGAGGGAGTTTGCTTTCACTAGGCTTGCCTGAGTGTAGTGGGGTGGTGAAGATGCTGCAAGACACCCCATGGTCCCCACCAGTGGGACAAGATGAGGCCCCACGCCATGGGCAGGGCTATCGCCTATCATGGTGCTTGGGAGGGGGAACCCAGATTCTTTGCATAGATTCAAGCTTTTCTCACTTTGTGAAATTTTCCACCTTCTTCACAGACAGGCTTCTCCGGCTCTAGGCTGGTTTCCATGAAGCTGGATGGGAACAGCTCACAGCAGCAGAATGTTTTATTGCTGCCTTTTGTATTTTGCCCAGACAGCATTCCTCTGTCTGTGTGCCCAGTGTCGATGATTGTAGATTTTTCTTTTGTGCATAGAGCAATTTTATCTTCCTGGAAAGCCAGCTCCAAAGGCTATGACTGACAGGTAGCTGATATTTAAGCAAGGAAGCACTGCCAAGGAGCTGTCATTGCACGGCGAGGTCTGGGTCCTGCCCTGCAGCAGCAGGGCATTTGCCACATGGCTCTCTCAAGCAGCATGAGCAGCTGGGAGTAGGTCCTGACACCCAGCCTAACCTCTGCGGGCTAACAGGCAGGCATTCTGAATGCTTTTAATCTAGATTGGGTGTTTTATCCAAGGACAGGAAATTCACAAGAGGCATTTGCCCAGAGAGCATATTGGTTATGGCCAGCTTTCCAGTCCCAGTAAAGTTACAGCCCCACTTTTCCACATTAGCCTTGCGTCTGTCCCGTGCCTTAACCCCTTATATTAGGCAAAACTAGGCTGTAGCTAGTTTTAGCACCTTTACTTCTCCAGCAGCTAAGGTAGAAAATAAGTGTTTGAAGCAACATAATTATAGTTTCACCCTGTAAGCTACGTATTTTTCATAGTGTATGTTGCTTTACACTCAGACAGTTTTTGTCCAGGTCTACCCACAAGCATTAGTCTGTAAAGGTCTGGGCTTTTTAGGGGTGTGGGTAAGTCTGGGGGCTGGGGCATAAACATCCATTGCATTGCATCTAAGGTACTAGGCTCAGGCTTCCTACAATAAAATGTTAACTTTGGTAGCAGAAGACCTCAGAATAAGCTAGGACTCGCATTTAATATCTAGAGATTATGCATAAAAATCAGCTGGTACTATACCAAAATCTTGCTTAAAGTGAGTGTGCACACTGGGGAATTTGAAAGAATTGTACCCAGTCCTTGGTTTAAACTTAAGAACGAAGTGGGGAAAAGGAGCCAAATCAGCAGTTTTGCATTAAGAGGGGAGAAGTTTGTCATGCAAGGCAAGCAGCAATTAGCTCAGCACCGCGCGGCAGGGAGGGCTCAGGCTTTGACTGTTCAAGTGTTTCTAATGAAAGAAGCACTATCGGGCGGTGTGTTTTGGTGCCTAGCTAATCGTTTCACAGCAGACATTTTCATCAATTATTCAACTACGTCAGAGCATCTATCGCCAAGTCTGCCACTGAACTTCATCTAAATCCCCAGAAATCTGTTGGGAAACACTCTCATTGTTACAGGTCTGTGCATCATTACTTGGAACTAGAGCAGACAGGAGCACAGTTTTAAACTTGCTTTTTTGCCATTATAGGATGCAGATGTCCAGCATTGTAGAACACAATTCCTTTCCCCCTTTTTTTTTCTTTTTCTTTTTTTTTTTTTTTAATGAAATGCTTGGGATCTGGTAGCCTCAGCCCTGCAAAAACACTTACAAATTTAGTGCATTTTTAAACACTATGGGGCTGTAGTAATTAGTGGATGCAGCAGTTTTGGCAGGAGACAACACAAATTCTTCACTTCACCAAGTTCAGCCCCTGGCACCTAAAGAATACACAACCCTGCTCCATGCTGTGTAAATACAAATGCTGTGTAAATACAAAGGGCTGAGCAGGGGATGAGGGTTGCAGTGCTTGGGCTGTGGACGGTGATAATGGGATGATGCCTCCTAATAGTGACAGATCCCACTTCTGCCTCTCCTCCCTGGTTCCAGCAGCAGCAGGATGAATAAGCTGGCTTCTCCAGAGCTTCTGTTCTACTTCCCTTTATGCTTTTGGGTTTTGCCTGTGTAAAATTGATTTGCATTGATGCAAAAAGGAAAGAAATGTGAAACTGCCGGATTGCCATATGATACCAGTACCTATGAGACAGGTGAGCACCGAAAACATCTTTTAGTTTCATGTAGCCTTTTGTCTTCAAAGCACATTGCAAGGTTGATGAATGAGATGCAGCTAAGAATCTCATGCTTGTAAGAGTATATTTTATGTACTTTGAAATACTGATAACAGGCTTAGCAGTGGGATCAGGCCAAGCAAAGAGCTTAGACTCAGTACGTGGACACCTAGAGCTATCAGTAACAGCAGCTAAACACTGGGCACATCACAGATGTGTCTCTCCTGCAGGTATGTTAATCAAGGGGATAAGGGGGTTTCAGGAACCTTGGGACAAATCCAAGGACTTTTGCTCCTGTAGAGGATGACCCAGTGCCCCTGTAAGACCTGTGGCCTGAAATGGTGGACTGTGCATTCAGTAACAAAGGTGGCTGTCAATGCTTGTCTACAGATTGTGTGGACTGTTTGCCACAGCACTGAAATGGGATATTTAGCATGTCACTGCACCACCTCAGACCCAACACTCAGAAGCTTGTACCCACTCATTGGTTTCCTCTTTCTTTGCATATCCTGCATGGGAACAAAAGGGGATTAAAAAGATATAAGCACTTACATACTGTTTATTTTCCAAAGGCCAAAGTTAATTCTCTGAAAAGATTCCAGTTATAGCTTCAACTGGCTTTGGACCAGTCTCTCAAGGAAAAGATGCAAACTTCAGTTTGCAATCTACTGTACCATCCACTTGAATTAGTTTGGGAAGCTAACTTGTAATTTAGCACTTAAAACATTTTAACCACTGTTACTGAGGAATTTTAAACCTAAGCAGTATAAAAAATCATTACTCATGGACTCCTTCATAAAGTCAGATTTTTAATTTGCATTTAAATTGTCATTTTACCAAACACAATCTTCCTTTCTAGGTGGGACTTCAACTTCAGAAAACTGATAATTTATGTTTGTGTGTCTAGCAGAGGAGTAGAAAGCCTCAATTCAAGTTCATAAAACCTTATGTTAACGTGAGATTTAAAGACTGAGGTCATTTTGTTTATACGACAGTTTAGAAAGGGATTTACCTGTCGTTTTTTCAGAGTATTTTCAGATTTAAGAAGTTCATCACTTGACTTATGAATGGCTTTACTTCCTCCTGTCTCACTACAATTAGCTTTTCCTCAGGGTAAAAGTTTGCACAGAAAAAAAATGGTAGAACATTTTTGAGGATTTTAGAAAATTGCACTCCTTTAAACTTATTATAATATCATTGTTACAGACATGGTGAATGTTTTCTAGCAAGAACTTTCTCTGAAATGAAAATGAAACCCGCAATACCATAAGCAATTGGAAGAAGAGTTAGCTTCCAGAATCTGTAATGCCTAGATAGCCAAAGCTTTCAGCTGCTTAATGCTGACTATTGTCATGCTTGCTGCTGACTGAAGGGTTTGAACTAAGTCCTTTCAGAAAACAACTGATTTCTTGTTGTATATTGCAAAAAGTGCATCCATGAGAGAACTTTACAAAGTCTTTTCTATAACCTGTGAATTTGAACAAGGTTTCTATTCTAAACCTTCTTCTGGAGCCATTTATCTTCTTTCACCTTATCCCTCTGAAGGGTGTGAGAATATTTTATTCAGTCTTCACACATCTGGATATCTTACATGACAGTCATTGACCCATGGGATAGCTGAGGCTGGAAGTGACTGCTGGTGGCCCGCAAGTCTGACCCTGCTCAATGCAGGGCTATCTCCAAAGAGAAGTTAGGTTGCTCAGGACCGTGCCCAGCTGTGTCTTGAGCTTCTCCAAAGAATCCATCTCCAAGGATGGAGCTCTCCCTCTCCAAGTGCTGATCCACTCCCCCAGTGCATTTTTTTCCTCTTATGTCCAACCAGCATTTCCCTTGCTGCAAATCCCAGCTCTTGCCTTCTGGCCTTCCCCATGGCACCTCAGAGAGCCTGGCTCCATCCACTCTCCAGCCAGACCTGAGGAGATGAAGGACAGCAACTATCTTTCCCCTTTGCCTGCTCTGTGTGCCCAGCTCTGACATGTTATCATCACTTCAGTGGGTCTGTGGTATCTTCTCCCGGGTCGCTCTCCATCTCAGGCATCCCAAGGAGCCTCTGGTTCTGGTATGCATCAAAAGTTCCTAGAGCTCAGGATCCTGGGAAGCACCTTCCTCTTCCTGACTCCAAGGGTGTATGGGTACTGAAATGTTGGTCTCTGTCACCCTTGCTGTGTGATCTGCAGAGGCTTCCAAAGTCTGGGCTATCGAATCCTGCTCCTTGGTCCCCTTCACTGTTTCCCCTAAGTGTGTGTAAAGAGGTAGTAAGAAGAACAGAGGAGATGGCAAATTAATTCCAGAAAATCTGAAGAGTTGAAGACTTTTTCAATATGTTCATGAGTATTTTGCAACATTCACCATTTTCCTTTTGAAACTAAGCTTTCTGATCTTGAAGTGAATTTAGGAATGAAATACTGATCTATTATCAAAGGGAACCCATATTTTTGACACATAGAAGAATGAAGAGGCATCTTCAAAAGATGAAATCTGCAGACGTGGTATGGTCAGCCATATATGTAGAGAGATCTATATTGTAAAATTAAGAGTAATTTATGATCTCTTATTAGAGTATCTTACTAATACTACCATCCTGGAAACAACTTTGAATAGCACCAGCTACATTTTTGGAAATATCAATAAAAAGCCAGGTCCTCTAACTTCAAATGACATTTTAAAAATATCACACACAAATGCAGTCATCAGAGTTGATCACCTTCAGACCACAGAGGGAAATAGCTTCAATTTACTTGACTTGTTTTCACTGCCATTTAGACTGAGCAACATCCTCTAGAACTGAGATTTCAGCTTTTTGTGGCAAATACTCCAATTTCTGATGCAGTGAGGCAGAAAAGTTTGTGGCTTAGACTGGAGAAAGAAATTTACTTCTTTAATGATAATAGCAGTTACAGAAAAAATAATACTGAGGTTGATACACAAGCATGAACTGTTCTGCTTCTCAGCACCTCTATAGATTTTCCTTAATCAACTGAGAGTATTGCCTAATTCAAATCTGTAAAAGCTGCTATTAGCTAATTATTCAAACAATCAACATTGATTAATAACTTAAAAAACAAACAAATAAACAAACAAACAAAAAAGAACACAGTATAAATCCCAGGAGTATAAAGAACAGAGATGTGGAAAAGGCAGGCAAATTATAATTTTAAACCTAAACGATTTCTTCAAACATAACTTCAGTGGCTGATGTAAATTTACATTCTGAATTCATAACCAATAATTTAATATGGAAGTATTTTGCTCTAGCTGAAGTGGAGTCTTCACCCACCTCTGAACTAAGTAAAGCACCTGGGTATATAATTAGGGAGACCAAGCATTCTCCTCACATTTATTTTTCACTTCCTCCAACGACCTAAGAAGTTTCCAGACACAAATTGCCATACTGTACAATACAAGGCAATAAATTCTAGCCTTAATTTTCCTGGCCAGGGTAGATCAGTCATCCCCAGGCAGGCAAGAAATCAAGAACTACTTATCAGCACCTTCAGGCTTATGCTTAGGCTTTCTCTGAATTTTTGTCCTTGTGTTTAAAATAAATAGTTATATTTTTTAACGAGCACTTAAATCCTTCAGTACAACAGCAATATTTATGCAGCTTTGTGCTGTGGCTACAGATAGTTCTTTACAAATTTGAAATAAAACTTTTGGGTTGTTAGCATCCTTTTAAAAGACCTAGGTGGAGAAAGTCCATACTGATAGGAAGAATGACACTGGTCCTTGCAGAAAGCGCCCATCCTGCCAGTACCGCAACTATTTCATTAACACACCATTCTGAAGGAAAAGGGAGGTGCTGAGCAGCCCTGACAACATGCACTTTCTAATGACCCCGTGAAGGACTGCTTTTTCCTCTCCTCTGCTGGCCTGTACCCTGGCCACAAAGGGCTGGCAATGATGTGCATGCCCTCAGCCCTCTGGAGATGCCTTCAAGGACTGTACCTGCCAACAGAATTAACAGGAGATTTACTGACTGACGAAATACAAGTTTTTTTGCTGGCCCACTGTGAAGGGAAAAATAATTGTAGATTAGCTGACAACAAAAGTTAGGTGTAGCTGAATGTCCTTTCCTAAAATCCCTTTCTTTCCTCTGCACTGAAGATAGAGCACTTACTGTAATAATATTATTGCTCCTGAGGGAAACCTAGACAGATATTAGACTGCATCTAAAGGAATAATTGGATAAGAACTAAAAACACCTATTATTTACCAAAAAGCCTCCAACTCAAACCACAACAGAGACAAAGCCACTACATTTCACAAGACCAGTCTGGAGGGATATTCTTGTGCGTCATTTAAAAGGCCATTTACTTTTAAAATACAGGACCCTCTAATGGAATAAATGTTTCACCTCCAGCTCACTTATATCATTTTGGGCATATTAAAATTTTGCCTTCCTTCACGAAGACTTATGACTACTCTTCAAAGTTATGAGAGAAAATCCAGCAGGACTGTCCGAGTGGATGGCTAATGATAGGGTATCTTTGTTTGTACTGAAAAGACTTTGTTAAGAAAGCTAAAGAATAAAAACTTCAAATGTTGACCTTGCCATCAGCTTCGAAAAGTATTTTTCTTGGAAGAAGTATTTTTAAATTCCTCCCAAATAGCCCTTTGATAATATTTTAACTTTATTTTTACATACTCTTTGAAAACAAACCAGTTTGTTAAATCTTTTTTCTCTGCAAATTTAACAATCATGAGGTCTTTTGTTGTAACAAAAACAATATTTTAACATGGAGGCACCCAAAACTTCCTGCAAATAAATCACCACATAGTGCAACCTTGAAGAATAGTAATTACAACACTGGCAAAGTTACCTTTAAGGTCAAAGGACCTTATCCCAAGGTAAAAGCTCAGTGTGCTCCAATCTTTTACTCTCAAAGCTCTAGAGGAGTAGAAAGATGGGCGGGCAGGGTTAAAGAACTCTAAAAATCCCCAGACTACAGTGCAGAAACTGTTGCTTTTTTTTTTTTTTTTAATTTGACCTCAGTTTTTCTCATAAGACCATGCTATGGTAAAGATATAACCTTTTATAGTTAGAATTCTGGGGGCTTGTAAAGACAATTTAAGCTGAGAGTGTTACATCTACAAGTGGTAAGCAGACAAGATGGGAACGGTTCCTGTACGTATTTTTAAAATAAAAATATATTTGTCATTTAAAAAAAATAAATATGTTTGAGTTGTTGAATGACTCATATTGGAGCATGACTGTAGGAACTGATGTGCTTTTTCCCTCATTTTTGAAGACATGATGGAAGTTCAAGGGCATTGTAAGCTCAGGCAGGATGTGCTCAATGTCAGTCTTTGAGATTGCAAATTTTCAAGCCACTTAAAAGAAACAAAGGCAAATATAAAGCTTTTACATAAGCATTTCAAAACCACACTTCTTTGTGCTGAAACTGTTTTAAAAAATAAATAATCCATTCTAGAAACTTTGGTTTTGACCAGTCAATAATAAATCAAAGAAACAGCAGTTAAAAAATTAGTGCACAGCCTGAAGTCAGATGCAACAGAATTACTTCAGGAAAGCCAGAAAGCCAAATACCAGTGGATATTTTTCCCTGTCTCCAAAAGAAAACTGTATCATCTATCAGTGAACAAGAATCCAGCTCTGACCGTGAGTTTAAACCGCATGCCACAGGAAGAGACAGAGACCAAGATAAATAATTACAACCCCATTAAAGGCTTTATGAACAAACCCCAATATTACAAAACTCTACTCAGCTTTCAACAGATGAGTGTTTCAGTTTCCAGCACATGGGTGTGATGTACCATGGAAAGATGTAGCTTTGGGTACCAAGCTGTGACCTGCATCCTGTGCTGCTTTCCACTTCAGGAAAAGCATCAGGTGTAAGTGAAGTATATTGTAGTAATTCATTCCAAAGCTAAGAGATGAGAAACAAAACCATTCCTCTATACCAGAAACCTGTGATCACCAGTAGCAGTGATGATTGCTGTTTATATATTGTATGATTGACATGGATGTTAACTAACCCCTTAATCATTGCTTTTTCAGGTGATATCACGGTGGAGATTGCTTACTCAGACTGATTGACATGGAAAACTACTCATCACCTTTTGCAAAGTGAAAAATGTAGCAGATAATCTTCCCTCTGAAGAGTTTTGCAGAGTTGTTTAAGCATCTGCCAAATGCCTCCCAACCACCTTACTCTGTATTCCCAAAGCTGGTCTTAGTTTAAGTGTCAATTTGTTGCAATCAATACATGCAGAGCAAGCACTACAGCCAGGGGATTTATTTGAAAACTTGTTTTTCTTATCTGGACTATCCATTAACACTGTCCAGACATTCACATTGCAATGAATACTTTGAAGTGAAATCTGGAAGATACATCTACACTTGCTTTCACATAAAAAAAACTATCTTCTGTTCCAGACCTGTTGCTGACTTGCTGTGACTACTGCCAAATAGCTTAAACTGATCTTGCGTCCACATTTATTGAATTATTTGTTAATATTCTTCACTAATCTTTATCTTTAAAGAAGGATTCCATGTGCTGTGTATATAAAACATGTTTGATGGGAGGTGGCGGCTGATACTTAAATCTGGGAAAAAAAAATGGCTCTCAGAAATTACTTTGTTTTGCTTAACAGCCAGCTGTACATCCTAGTGTAGTATAGAGAAGACTGTTCAGTAAGATGGTCGTTAACACCACCACTTCACACACAGACACACACACTCCCCAAAACAAAACACTCAACAACTAGGTTTAGGTATAGAACTAAATGAAATCATAACAACTACTGTAAAATATTCTAATTCTGGATAAACGTAGTGAACACATCAATCAAATGTGCTTCCAAGTATTTCCATTACCGTTTGTTCATCACATTTTTTGGAAAATGGCTCCAGAAGATAGAAGCCTGTTCATTATCCAAAAACTTAAATGTTGTAACAGTTTTCTAGGGATTTGTAGGCCAAGTCAAGATAGAAAGCTGAAGCAGCTCAGGGGCTGAGCAATCCTGGAACCGAACAAGACAAAGGCATATTGTAAGATGTGAAAAACATGGCATCATATATGGAAAAGCTCCTTTATTTTCTATTTTGCCAAATCCCAAAATTACATCATATCTTTTTAGAGTTGTTTTCTAAACCTAAGCACAGAGTACATGAAAATTCAAGGAGAGTAAGGGATCCTCAAGCATGACATGAAAATCCTTCCCATGGTTTGGCTGCTGTTTATGACAGCTGTCCTTTTTTAGGCTATGTTGACCTAAATGTTCATCTTCATCATTGTGTCACAAAGTCCCTATTGAAACATCTGTTATCCTGGCTACAGAGGCATGATAAATAGTGTTGAGGTCCTGGACATAAACAGTATAGAGTATTACAGCTGTATCGCAGAGATCATGGGATATAGCAATAGATCCCTGCTCTTAGTGGAGGCTGGTGGTATTTGGTAGTGGGTAGGAAAAACTGACACAGGCAATGCTGGAAGCCAAGTTCCAGCCTTGGGTAAAGATCCTACTCTAACAGGCTCAAAACAGAGCAGGCAAAGCCCATCCCAAGGAGCCTCCGCTGACTCATAGGTGTTAGTGGTGTCAAACTTAACTGGGATCAAGGAACAGTTGCAGACATGCAGTGAATCATTCTTCCAGTTTTATTCTAGGCAAAAACTCCCCACTCCTCCAGCCATATTATTAAAGCATAAAACATTTTAAAAACTGCTTTAAACCAACTTCAAGACAAAAACATGTTTCCTCCCTTGACCCTTCTCTTCCCAGTTACTTAAAGAAACTTGTCTCCTTCTATTGTTCTGTCTCTTTCTGTTTCTATTAGTTTCCACCTATTACATGTAAGGACTTCACCTTCAGATACCTACCGAGAAATGTAGCATACCCAAGTGAGGCATGAAAATTGTCCCTCAGATATATACTTCTTTCTTTTGAACAGTCCATGTGTACTGGTTGGGAGAGGTGGGTTATTTTAACTGGGATTGCAGTAGAGGATTTGTTGTCTGGTAGTGTTACCGCTATCCAAATAATTAGGAGCAGGCTATCTGCAGATGGTTTTACATGTTCATATAAAAGGATGTTTTTGTGATTCTTCCATTATCTAGAATGTGATTGTTAAAAAGCCTGGAGTTTTTTTTAAAAAAAAAATAGGAACAATTATTTAGGCAACTAATTTCCTATTGAGCTCAGCATGAAATTAGGAAACTAAATACAGTTTGGGACCTCAGAGACCTGGCTGACTCAGGCTTCTCTTGGCTTCCCAAATCTACCATGACAGATTAGGTGAGTGATCTCTGGTTTAGCATCCCATTTGTAAAAAAGACAATATTCTTTGCAAAGATTTTTTTTATTATTATTTCAAGATAAAACGAAAAGAAAAAGTAGTGTGTCTTTCATACATCAATAGCTCCACATAGGAACTGCATTGTACCAAGTTCAAAAAGTTACGTGAAATAGAAGTGTGCCAGATGTGCCTGGAAAACTACATACTTCTGATCATCACATTTCCAGTTTTTGTTGGTCTTACACTCTGACTAATCATTGTCAAACTTCAAGCTGATAAAATAATTTTCATTATGACTTGATGTTACAAGAATAAAGTTGACAGCAATTGTCACGTAACAAGTGAAAATGTTCTCAAGTTCCAAGCACTGAGTGAGGGACCTCAAGGTGTTGTTACTGTCAGCAGCAATGTAAGCTGGGGCAAATGCACAACCAGAATTAGTCACATCACCTTATATTTCTGATCACAGAAACCTGTGAAATAAGGTTTATTTCCATTAGCAGTTGTAAATTAATTAAACTCGGTTCTGGCACTATGGCTAACACTGTTTTCTGCTTTCACTGTTCTAAAAGGAAGCAGCGGGAAAAGAAGAGATCACCACACCACACTGAGGTCTAGGAGATACAGTGTGTAATGGAGCTGAAAGACAGACTTGTCAGCCTCACCCTGTTAATCATCAAAGAGATGGAAAATTTCAACACTCAAATATAGAAGGTTCTGATCATTACAAGAACTGTTATTCAGACAAAAACTTGCTTGATTTTGCTAGTTAAGAAGTGAAGGAGTTTTTCCATCATCTATGCACTTCTTTAACTTGAAAGTGAAGCTCTCCTTCTAAGAGACTTCTGAATTTCTTCCTACACAGGCTTACTAAACATCCAGATGTTACCATCTCAGTGGCTGATATTTGACCTTCTTCTCTGAATGGTTTCCCACTTGACATTTCCCCTGTCTTGCGTACCATCTGGTTGCAATGAAAGCATTCCAGGGGTTTTCATGACTTCTCAGCCCAAAAATCTTATGTAAAAACCTGCTTATGCAGCTCTATAAATCCGTTAGATCTTTAGTATCTTGACCACTTCAGCAATACCTTCTCCTGCAGGATTTTATTTGCTGATTTTGCTGAGACTGAAACTAGTACCAGTTAGGAAATTTCTTTCATGTATGTTGTTGCAGCCTGCTGTGGTATAAGGGATGAGGAGGACCCTGAGACAATATAATTCTGTGACTAACCTCCACCCCTTTTGTATATTTGAGCAATTTTTGATGACACTCAGACTGGGTTCTGTCTTTTCAGGGCTTTTCATAGGCATTACAGAGGCTAAACTTCTGAGGTACTCCTTGTAAGACCTTGATAAGTAAATGCTCATAGTAAATTTTCAACTAAGGTGCAATTCCAGTCCTCAGTGAAACATATCATATGTATCAAATCATCAAAATAGTATAAAAAAATAACAGGTATTCATAGCACCAGAGTATTTTTAATCTAAAGGTATCAGATGTGTTATTCTTCACATCAAGGCCTCACAGTCTGTAGGCATTGCCTTTTATCTCAAGGCATTATCAAAAGCTGTTTCACCAGAAGTACTAGACACTGTTACGTACTAGTGCATATTTGCTCTTTCAAGAGTCAGTGTTTCAGTGCATGTCACATATCATGTATCACATAAGCATGGCCCAGAAGCAGTGAGTGTTTGGGGGGTGGCTGCTGCCCCAGGGGCTGCGCTGCCGTTCAGCGAGGCCTGGGCAGGCCGGAGAGCTGGGCAGAGGGACCTCATGGAGCCCAACAGAGGCCCGTGTCGGGTCCTGCGCCAGGGAGGAACAAGCCCCGCACCAGCACGGGCTGGGGCTGACCCGCTGGGGGGCAGCTCTGCGGGGAAGGGCCCGGGGAGGCCGGGGGGCGGCAAGTTGCCCGTGGGCCAGCAGTGTGCCCTGTGGCCAGGAAGGCGGGTGGGACCCTGGGGTGCCTCAGGAGGAGCGTGGCCAGCAGGGCGAGGGAGGGGATCCTGCCCCTCTGCTCGGCCCTGGTGAGGCACGTCTGGGGTGCTGGGCCCAGTGCTGGGCTCCCCAGCCTGAGAGAGACGGGGAACCGCTGGGGAGGGCCCAGCACAGGCTACGAAGAGATGAGGGGCTGGAGCATCTCCCCTGTGAGGAAGGGCTGAGGGAGCTGGGGCTGTTCAGCCCGGGGAAGGGAAGTCTGGGAGCGGGTCTTATCGGTGTCTGCAAATGTCCTAAGGGCAGGTGCCAGGGGGCCGGGGCCGAGCTCTGTTCGGTGGTGCCAGCCACAGGGCAAGGGGCAACGGGCACAAACTGCAGCACAGGCAGTTCCGTCTGAACGTGAGGGAAACCCTCTGTGCCTTGAGGGTGACCGAGCCCTGGCACAGGCTGCCCAGAGAGGCCGTGGGGTCTCCTTCTCTGGCCTCTGAGGCCTGGTCTAGGTGAGCCTGCCTTAGCAGGGGGTTGGACTAGATGAACTCCAGAGGCCCCTTCTGACCCTGACCATTCTGTGATTCTATGATTCTATATTACTGGGACTTACTCAAAATGTCCCCCTCTCAGTCCTTTCACATCATGAGGCAGCCCTGTCTAACAAAACCTTTAGAAACAGCAGCTCTCCCTCCACTTCTGAAAGTGGTGCCGCAACAAGCTCTAGCTATGGGTACCTGGATCATTTGAACGAAGGACCCACAGGTCTGGTTTTGATCCTGCTTTTTTTTTTCCCCATAACCCCTAGACTGATGCAGTTGTTCGGAGAGGCCTGAACAGTGCCTGAAAGGAGCTCAAGCCCACTGAACATATCCTGTGTGGTGGCAATGCTTGATGACAGCCTCTGAAGTTATCTAAAGGCCTGATACACAGGTAGCTCAGGGCCTTTGTAGCATAGATACCTTTTTCGTATGTACTTGGAAACAGAAGTCAACCCAAATTAAGTGTCATACCTCTTTTTTACTGCTTGTTTCTATCTTAAGGTCAAATGCTGCAACCTAAGACATGTGGGATAAATGCTTTCCTTGTTATGTTGCAATGGTGAGAAGAGGGAGACTAAACCAGACACTAACGCAGAAACTTTTTATTGCCACCATTGGATGGTAAGTATTAAACCTTTGCTTTCTGGTAATTGCTTTCAAGTGGTATTGTACAGTCCCATTTCCCCATAGCTGAACTGCTCAGTGTTTCCAGGCAGGCATGAAAAAGAGCTGTGGAGCTGTATAGTTTCTCTGAAGTGGTACAGGCTCATTTTTAAAATAGCCTTGAGCCCTCATCCATATTTCCCACTTGTTTTACCAGGTCAGTGATTTCCATCTTCAAGGGCTGGATGGTACCTCAGCAGGCTGTCTAGCCCATCTCTGCTGCCCCACGGCTGGGTCAGCTTTACTTGCATCACTCCTGATCGGTGTTTAACCAGTCTGCTTCTAGCAGCCTTCAAAACTGAACTCACTGCCTCCTCTGACCATTTATCTCATGCTGTGCTTCCCATACTCCTAGGAATGTCCTAGCTGGTGTTTAGCCCACAGTCTTACCCTATAGATGTTGAAAAATGATTGTTCCCTTCACGATTGCAGCAGCCTTTCATGATTTAGAAACCTGTAATGTCCCTGCTTAGGTGCCCCTTCTTCAGGAGAAACACAAGTAAATTCAATCTTTCTTCAAAGACTGTGTTTTCTAGGTTTCTGCTCTTTGTCACTACTCTTCTCTGGACTTTTTCCAAGTAGTTGTGTCCTTCTTAATGTGCAGTCCCCCCAGCTAAACACAGAGCTTCAGCTGTGGCTGTGCTTTAACACAATGGTTGGGTTTTTCCATCTGTGTATCGTATAGGTCATCTTCTTGTTTATGCAGCTCAGGTTTTGTTTTTCTTGCAGCTCTACAACTTTGTTGATTCACATTCAGCTTGTAATCCCTTTCCTACTGATGTGCTGCCTAGCCAGTTGTTACTCTTCAGTAACCCCACACTTGTCCCTGTTGAAAAGTGTTTTGTTTCATTTTGTTTCTGTAATATTTTTCTAATTTGGCAAGATTTCTGTAAGCTCTAACCTTGCCCTCCTTCCCAGCTTGGTGTCATTTGCAAATTCAGTACAATACTTTATTCTATCATCACAGCACTCATGAAAATGTTGCATAGTATCAGATTAAGCCCCTGTGAAACCCTACTCACTGCATGCCTCTGACTTCACAGATTATATGGTTTTCTAGAATCTTTGCCACCACAGAACATTTGTTTTATCTTGACCATGCTTGCCTAGCTTATTTATGAGTGTTGTATGAAACATGGTTAAGATATGTGACGTCTACTGCTTTTGCTTTGCCCGCAAAGTCTATGACAAAAGGAAATTAAATTGGCTTGACAGACAACTAAGAGCAGAGAAAGGTAAGTAATAGCTGTGGTGAACAGTAACCAGTTAGATCTTCTGTAGAATGACTATCTGGACCAGTATTTCATATCAGAAATAAATTTAATTCCCAAAAGTGTACCCTAGCAGTAACAGCGTATCACCAAATTTTAGCTCAGCGGCTGCAGAAGACCACCCTCAGTGGAAGGTCAGCCAGACATAAGGAAGGTTCTGTTGAACACTCACACAGAAGTACAGGGTGGTTATTGCAGCACATCTTAAAGTGGGCCAGGGCTGGCAGTGGGAGAGGAGAGGGTAAGTGCTCTAGCAGTCACATTTTTAACATTTGTGGGTTTTATACGTGTGCATAAGCCAAACTGAAACCACTTTATGTGTCTTAGATGCTACCAGCTGTTGTGGCACAAACAGGTCATGAAACCCCAAACCCCCAAATCCAATACTTGTTTACCCAATAGCAGATAAGGGCAACACATCTGGTTTTGAAAGGCTTTATTGTTGGGATTTTTCATAAAAAAGAAAGAACCCAGAAACATGACACTTCTTTTCAAATATTTGGTTATAACTGATGCTTAATTGGGCAAGGAAAATGTTCCCAGGGCTTCATTAACCACAAGCCAAATTAAAAAATAAAGAGACTGCATTCCTTGTTTTGATGGAGTACTCTGCATTTGAAGCTATGAGTATTTCCTCACTCACTCACGTTACAGGCATCCATTATAACACATCTCCAGAATACAGAAAAACGAATTTGTTTTGCCCTATATGAATTAGCAGCCTTCTTAAATTCACCTTTCCTATGGATCACGGGAGCACTAGGATTTTTTGAAGCACCAAGGCCAGGTCCTTTTATTACCACACTTGCCTTTCACAAGCACAGGGTTGCTCCATCTTAAAAATAACTCTGTTGTTTTGCCTCCTGCTGCTCCTATGAATAGGATTTTGCAAGATATTGCTACTTTAATAGTTAGAAGCCTTCTACTTTCCAGCTTGAATGTATTCATGCCTACTTTATACTCCTTTGCTCTGTTTTGTCACAGAGCACTAGCTTATTTGTGGGGGCCCATATTACTTGTGTCTGTTGGTGCATGCCTCTGTTCTCCTGCTTCCACTTTGGCCCTACTAGGAACTGATACTTGGTGAAGTAAACCAATGGGTAAAGCCACAAGGGTTGTGCTGGGATCTTGCAAGTACTGAATGTAACATTAACTGAGCAATGTCTGAGTCAGTGAAGCAAAGCATTCACCCTAGCACTGATTATCTTTCCCATCAGTGTCAGCCACTTAAGCTCTCTCCCAGAAATTCATCCAGCTTGGTTAAAAATTCTGGGAAAGAAGTTTTCCTCCGTTGCCTGTCCAAGTCCACAGCTCTAAGAGTGGAAAACATAAGGACAAGTTACTTTTAACAGATGGATTAGAGAAGTTGTATTTATATATGTATATATAAATATGTATGTAATAAATATAAATATATATATTTATATATGTATGCATGTGTGTATATATATTGTGTGTGTGTATGTATATATATTCTGGCTCTTTTTTCTCACACACAGGGTTCAAGTGCTATGCTACTATCATGACCACGTGTGTTAGCGCCATCCTATGCCTTTCCCATCTTAAATGCACCTCCTTAGGTCAATAGAGAGAATCCATAGGTCTCTGCTATCCTTCCTCAAGACAGCCTTCCCCAGGGCAGTGAACAGTAACGCTAGAGACCAGGGGAAGGCATGACCCAAAGGTAGGGTAAGTCTTTGCATGGGCTCTAACACTGCCCAAGCATTCAGTTGTATGAGGCTCCTCAGGCTGAACTAACCTGACAGGATCATCTGGTGTGGGACCTCAGTGTAGCCTTCTGAGGTGCAGGAGGAAGTTATCAAGAAGAGGTCATCACCTTGGAGGTTTTCAAGACCCAGGTGGACATAGTCTTGTGCAACATGGTCTGAACTCGGCTCTAATCCTTGGAGCAGAGACCTCCTGAGGTCTCTTTCCTGCCTGAGGGACCCTGTGAGTCTGCACACACAGAAGACACAGACAGGTGATTTAATCCATGACCAGCTCAGTGGCTAACATCCTTCACTCATGCAAATCACCAAGCATCACCTACTAACAAGCCCTGTAACTGACAACTGGAGATGAAGGAAGGTAAATAATCCAACACTGGAAATACAGAAAGCAAGATGAAACAGCCGTGGTTACTTCGAAGTAGGTACCAGCATTGGAAAACTTAATCATGCTGAAGAGCTGTGTGAAATAAACTGGCCTCTGCCTCCAGTTATAGCAAATATGCCTTCAGAGCCTCCCACTGAGAGTCTGGCAGGCATTGTTCCTGGACATCATTTACTGAAAAATGATTGATTCCTCTTCGACACAGCATCAGAGCATCTTTGGAATTTCAGTTTCCTTATGTTTGGCAAACACTTTGAATTATTAAGAAATGGAAACATCAGAATGCAAGTGTTCGGTACTCAATTTCATGACTACATTGCCCAAGTGACAGATCTGTGCAAGATTAGAGACCTGTTAACACTGGCTATTTTTAAGCCTAGAAAAGCATTTTATTTCCTCGCTGTACTATTGTTCTCTGCCAAATTACCCAACAGAATGTTTCTACATTCCAGGACTTCTCCAAAAAGTTCTTTGCACTCATAATGTTGCAGGCAGGAAAGTTCAAAAATTACTAAATATCACAGAGAAGCAAGTAAAACCAGTGTTGCTATTGCTGACCTCACATGTAACATGGTCGGTTCTGAAGCTGATAATATATCTAATCATTTTGACACAGTGACATTTAAAATAAATTACTCCAGAATTATTCCTTCATTATATTCAGTCTTGCAATCAGAAAACAAAGCCCAACAGGATGCCTCTGTAGTGGCCCTTGCTTAAACACGCAGCATACTGGTAAAAGACAATGCGCGTCACTACAACACAGTGCAGTTGCAACACTGCTTCAGTTTGTTCGAAAACTCTCATGCTAATGCCTCTTCCAAACAGAATGGGTGATGTCTTTTCTGTATTGGTTTCATAAAATTTGCCTGGGTAAATTCATGAGGCATAAATAGTCAATGAAGCTAGACTCTTTCTCTCAAACACCATGCAAAGAAAAAATAAAAAATATTGAGAAAATATGTTCCCTTCCCAAATTAAACATCACATCATCACATGTCTTTGCTGTCTCCTGTAAAGGCTGTAGACTATAGCATGATGGAGCTTTTAGGCTTCTCACATTCCTGTGAATGCTCAAAAAATGCATATTCATTTCCGACTGCAATGTTACCTCAGTGTGTTGGGTAAGAGGTATTGAAATATTTGGTTCAAAGTTCTTGTTTGGAGGGAAATGATCCTTATATTTCCATTCTCTCTCAGTCTTCCTTTGACACATCTCGGTTCCTGCTCTTCCTCTCCTTTTCTAAATGCCATTTGCATCCCTGCATCCTAGCTCAGAAAACTGCTGTTTTCTGCTCAGTTGCTCCAAGTTTCCATGCCAGAGGATCATGCATCACACAGGGGACGGGGAGTGTCATTTAAGGAGGATCCGGGAGCACATGGTTGCAGGGACTGAAGGATATTTTCTGGTTTGAGGTGTTGGCCAGGGAGACCCAGTATTGGCAGCCCTTTCTGAGGTATCCAGTCTGGGCACACCTCTCAAATCCCCTCAAGTCTGTAACTAGGTCAGACTCAGCCTTCACACATCAGCTGCTCTACACTGTGCTAGTGGAGGAAGGACTGAACATAAAACCCAACAGCAGGGTACAGATGGCCACATTGCAGGTCTTTTGCAAGCCCTACTGAAGCCTGTTTGAAGATCTGATCTGCGGAAACCTCCACACCTTGGAAAGGTGTTGTCCTGTGAAAAGCAATGGTTTTGTTACGGTTTCCTTCACCAGCCCTCAGTCCTTTAAGCACACTTCACTGTCAGTCTGTTGGAAATTAGGCTTCCTCAACTAATCCTCCACTGAAAACCTGCCAGAAGTCTATTTTCCTATTTCCCGTACTCAGGCCAAATACTATATTACCCCAATCTCAATTCTTCAAACAGTTAACTCTACCAGTCACTGCTGGATTTTACCACAGGCCTTTTCCAGCCTAAGGTCCCAAGCCCTCCTCCTGGGCCAGCACTTGGAGACCCTCCAAAATGTCTTCTGTTCCTGAATTGTTTCCCACAAACCACACGCTGGCTTCATTGGATGCCGGAGGACACAGGGCTGTCTTGCAGTGAGCTTCTGGTGCCTCAGCCTCTCAGGGTCACCATCGCTGCCCACAGCAAAAAGACTATGAAGCCACTCAAGCATGGAGGGTAACTCCCCGGAGGATTTTGGATCTGCCACACCCGTGTGTTCAGCTTGGTTGACTCCTCTGATGTGTACATGCTATGGTGGTTGAGCAAACTTCTGGTGTTAATAGCAACACACTTTTCCACAGCTTTGTTTAGGAAGGCACCTATTGACCCTGGTTGCCTCTTCTCTGGTACGCTGGCCAGTTCTGATCAGCAGCAAGCTGATGGTAACAGGCTTTTTGCCCAACTGTGCTTGCCATGTGGCTACTGCCATCAGATCCTGTCTTTTCGCTACAGCTGGGCTCATATTTTGAAAACCCTGTATTTCATTCCTCAGGCATTAATTGCTCAATTTCATTAATCTCTGGTGCCACTACTTTATGTATACAAAGCATGTAAAAACCAAATTTCAGAAGTGCAATTGGAGATGGAGCACAATTTCCCACTAGTAAAATCCCATTAAGGTTTACTTGTATATCCAAAGTAGCTTCAGAAGTTTTTAAAGAACTTTACTTAGAAGGTAGAAAACTCATCCACAACTTGGCAGGACAGGTATCTCAAGAAAGTGTTTAAAGGGAGGTATAGTGTTGCTGTAGATTTTTTTTGTTGGCAGCTGGAGAATGAAGAAAAGTTTTGGTCATAAATAACTTACAGGCTTCAGGTTCTAGCAGAAGTACTGCCACCTTTTCAAGTAAAACCAGATCTGTTATAAAAATCATACCTTATCACTTATTCAGTCAGTCTGTAGGGACTGCTGTGCTTGGTGCTAGTCATTCATCCTTGTACTTCTTCATATGTTGCTAACATTATCTCACTTTGTGGCAGTAGCATCTTGGGTGTGTAACACTTTTAAGGCTTTCCCTCATTTACTGGGTAAAAGACATTCTCTGTCATGGAGGGCTACTTAGTAGAAATGTGTTTAAATAAATTAGCAATTAACTTTGACAGTACAGCACATTACCTTTGCTTTCTATGTATCCACAAATCAGGTAGATGAGAAATACAGAAAATAGAATCAGAATTAATACCACTTTGTCATCATTCCTTCCTTGGATAAAAACTGCCAGGTACAGTCTCTTGGAAGGACTAAGTGGGTTGATCCTGCCTTAGTAAGAGATTTTATGTACCATACTGGTTGCCAGACAGTATAGATTGTCAGACTGTAATCGATTTATGGAAATCTTATTTTTTCCCACCTCTTCTTCCAAAAAGGTGGAGTACCCCTCTGTACATAAGTTGGATTTCAACCCAGCTGCATTCCCAGTAGTTTGGGCCTCGTTCTTGTCATGTGCTGCTGAAGTAGAAATTATCATGTATTTAGTCTGTCTGGGAAGGCAGAGACTATTAAGTACAGGGCCTGGAAGAAATGGGATATTTTGGAATTTCTGGAAAAGGACAGTGGTTTGATTTTCATAGTTTTGCTGCTGACTGGTGGCACGAAATTCGGACAGCATCTGTTTTATTGCATCACCGTTACTGGACATCACGTGATATGATAAGACTGACCCACCCTGGCATGACTAATCGAGTGGGATGCTTGAAAAGGTTTTTTTCTTTTTTACAACCGTCAATTAGAGAAACCACATTTTCCAGGGAAAAAACAGTAACTTTTAAGCGTGTGTGAATGTGTATGTGTGTTGTACTTTTTGTTTTTAGGTTTTTTTGTTTTTAACAAAGAAGGCTCTTCTGCCCACTAAAGAATTTGGTCAGAGAGGCTTTTTGTTTTTAAACCTGTAGTGAATCAACATGAATCATCTAATTTTAACCATCATCTTTATAGTTTGAAGCAAAAAGTAAGACTTACTCCCTAGGTGAGGCAAAAATGGATTTCCTGGTTCATGCAGCTTGTCACCCCATTTGTTGTGAGATACACAACTGAGTTACTTCCCTCACTTCGAGCTATGCCTACTGGAATTGCAGCTACACCATTTCCCAAGAACATGCTTGGTGCGTCAGCTAACCTTTAAATATTAAAAATGGAGAGTGGCTTTGCAAACTTATGCCAAAATGGAAAGGTGTAAGGAAACCGCAGTCTGGAACACGAGTACTTGACGTTCCTCATGCTGAGGCCCCTCTGCATCTTTCAGCACTGAAGCCATGGGTGGTTTCTAGAAATAATATTGTGTTTGTAGCTGTGCACTGCTAGAAAATGGTTTTCAGACCTACCTGTTTATGATAAAGCCCCAAGTAATAAGCAAGCAATTTTTCTTTTCTCCTGCTGAAATCGACATGCTTAATCCCTCAGGAAGGGCTATGTCACTTTTTGTCCCTCTGTTCCTTCACACGATACATCTTCTAATGACCTTGGTGATGCTTAACTATAACACACAACAGATTGAGTGCGAGACACACCATTCATTTGAGACATTCAGCTGTGTTTAGATCTCTTCAGTAGTTTTGTAAGTGTTTTAGAGTAAAAGGCACCATACACCACAGCTGAAGCAGGGGTCATCGGTCCCCTGTGTAAATTTACCATGGAACAGATTGAAAAGACATCCTACTAGCTACCACAGTGCAATAATAACTGTCCTTCCAGCCTGGTTGTTTAGGTTAAGTAGAGCCTTTGGTAGAGCAGGCAAACTGTTGCTGACCCAGGTCTTGGACTGCTGAGTCTGGGGAAGATTACTGTCTACCAGACAGCCTACAGAAAACTCCCAATCTTCCACAGAGATTCAGAGGTCAGACATCAGACAAGCTGGATCCATAGAGTCTGGCCGTATCCATAAATAATTGTTGGGCTTTACAAACCACCTTCATATGTGGCATGTATGGTTGAGGGGGTTTTAACTATTATCTCTTTGTCTTCAACAAGGTTTGAATCGACCTAAAACTGGGGGGTGGGGGAGACAGGGTCCATCATTTACAGCATCTATCCACTAATACTGCAAGAAAACATGTCCATAACAGTTATCTGCCTCTCACAGGAGCTTCAAGACTTTTCCTACCTGTTTTGGAAAAATAAGTTTTTAGCAGTAACGTGGCAATGGGCTCTGTGCTAGCAACTTGCTCAGCTTTGCTTGGCTTGAACCTACTGGGATGAGAGAATGGGCCAGGGGTCCAGTATTTTTTACTGAACAAAGTGAAGAAATGGCCTTCTTCCAGTTCAAATTTACCTAAAATTCCTTCTAGCTGTGCTTTTTAGGAAGTACTATCAGAAGCAAAAACAGCAATCTCACAGACAACTTCAGGGATGAAACATCCTTTCTATAACTTCCTAACCTGGTTCACACACTCTTTCTTGACACTGTTTCTTGACAATATATTTTATGCAGACCTTTAAAGGAGTATGAAAGACCTCCTACCCGTCTGAAAACCTCTTCCTCTAGGTACCACCAGAGGGGAGGGCTGCAGCTGGAGCTGCTGCCATCACCTCTAGGGATGCCAAAATACAAGCAACTCCTTTGGGCAAATCCTGGGTAAAAAACAAACAAAAAACCAAACAAAAAAAACAAAAAAAAAAAACAAAAAAAAAAAAGAAAACCACAACTGTGAAATGCAAGAGAACCATTGGGAAAGCACAGCTCGGGCCTCCAGGGCTTGTATTCCCGTCAGGTACATGCTCTAAAACAGTGGAGAGGGGTTGTGGTTTGTAGCTTGTAGTCAACTGGTGGATTTGAGCTGCCTTCAGGGCCCCCGCAGGCTGTCAAAAGAAAACAAATGGTTGCTGCTGCGGCTGCAGCCTGGGGAATCCCTCGGGCCGCTGGTCACAGTCTTCACGCCCCAAGCTTCAAACTCCCAGTAACTAAACAAAACACTGCGAGGAGCTTCATGAGACATCAACGTCCAGCCCAGAGAGCTGAAGGGAGACAGCTCCTATAAAAGCATCCTAACATGTTATGGGAAGGATCCCAGCCTGCTGTAAAGGTAACAGTCTGTCTGCAAAAACCACTGGTATTTTAGGGAGTTTTCCTGCTCAGTACAACAGTTTCTTTTGGATCTACACAGTCAGGGCTGACAGGGAGCAGGGCAAGTGCGCTCACCTTTCACCCCCTCCCACTCCAGCTGCACCTTCTTCCCAAGGTGCACCTTCTGAAACAACAGGGCTCACATCAAGTTGGGGATTTTAAGAAAGGAGTCATAGAGATGTCCCAAGCCTTTGCTGATTTATTGAAAAGGACTGACCTCTAGGCAAAAGGCCAAAGACTACCCCCAAAACAATCTGCAGACAAAGCCCAGGTTATTTAGCAAAATTTTTACCCTCTCCTCTTCCCTTTCTTTCCTAGAAACCACGATGTAGCTGAGAGTATAGCTGGAAGGTTGTAAAAAATCCGAGGAGCACTATGTAACCCCGCTTCTTGCTGTCTAAACATGCAAAATGGTCTGACTTCAGAAACTTTGGAGAGGGAGTCAAGGTTTTAGGACAACACAAGGACCATGCCGTGCCTTAGCATGCTGCCTTGATGGGCTGAGCAGGCTAACTCCTGCTTCCAGGGCTACCTACAGGACATGTGGCTGCTGCCCTCTCCCTCTGCTCCCACTGACACTGATGCTCTTCAGGTTTCAGCGGGGCTCCCAGGGAGCACCCCAGGATGCACTTTCAGGAACTATTTGTTCCCTATTAGCAGTTCAGACACCAGTTCTCCATCTCCTCTCAAGGCAGGGCAATATGGATTGCATCTTAGGGGCTGCTCACAAACTTATCGACTACAGCTTTTGGCCTTCTTATTTTTTTAGGTCACCAAAGCAGATAACAAAAGAGGTTTAAAAAATGACTTCTTTATGTTCTTGTAAAAATCTGACACCCATTTGGAGATACTGATAGTGTTTTTGTGCTGGCTTTTCAGTTTCTGCTCACCACAAATTTCCTATGGCTGTAAAGGCAAACACAACCATATTATTATCATGGTTTTCATCATTCAGTGGCATTAACTGGCTGGTTACGGTGGCTTTTATACCCCGGTTTCTAGCCACATTCTAACATTCACTCATAAATTTGGTCCCTGACTCAGATCCATAGTTCATGTCTTATCGTGGTAGATTAATGTTTGCTCTAGCTGTACTGTACCTTGCCAACTCTGCCTGCTCGCAGTTACTGCATACATATCCCAAAAAGTTTTTTAAAAAGTTAGAATAAGCACAGAGAAAACTCAGCATAGATACTAGTGAATGACTGATTTAAAAGAAATATGTGCTTTGATTAAGAATGTTATTAGACGACCTTTTAAAGTGTTCGATAGAGTACAACAATAACCATCTTGCAGGGAAATCACAGGAGGCCAGTGGGACAGTTTGTTAAATATCCACACATTTATTTCTTAGCAGAGGTGGTCTGGCCATGGAGGTGGTAGTGGAGCTCCATCACTGTGCCTCCTCAGCGACAACAAATGATGCTGATGGGCAAAGGGGAAGGCAAAACCTTCCTTGCGCTCTTGAGCATCCACACATAAAACTGTGCTTTATTACATTCAGAGAAGATAGAGATTGGATTATTTTTCTATCATTCATTTGATATAATTGCCATTTTCATTTAATGAACAATAAATTGAGATATTTTTATGGGGATACTTCTATTTTGATCAATGGAAAATACCATGGTAAAGAAAAAAATTAAATTATTGACAAATTAAATGCACATAGCAAATAAAATCAGTGGTACATAATTTAAAATGCTCCTTGAAAAGACATGGCTAGAGATTTTTCAGTTTTAAGTGAAAAACATGAAAGGACTTTGATATTAGAGCAACCAAACTTCACATGGTTGGACCAGCCATAATAAAAGCTTTGCTGACTATTCATTTGGAGCACAATGGAAGCCTGTAAGCAGCATGAATCTTGACATAAAACTTAAACTGCATCAGGCAGAGGCTCTTTTAAGAGTCCTAGGCAATAGAAAATCTCTTTCTGCTAAGGGAGTTTTACTGTGAGCTGGAGAGGGAAGGAATATGCACCAACAGAATGGAGAAAGTTACTCTCATCTTCATGAAAAGTTCCTGCTCAGAAACTCTGTAGATCCAGATTATCCATAACATATATAGACAACACAGCTGAAGAGGGTTTTTTTGCTGTATGTCATTAGCTGTGCTTTTCTTGCAAAAAAGACTTTTCTATAGTTCCCTGATACTAGAGACCATCACACTAATGGGCTGAGTAACACAACTGGCTCTGCCATACTGGCTGGTTTCTTCCTGAGCTGAAATCTGCTCCTTGAACAAGACTGGAAGCCAGAGTTTTACAGACTAAAACATGAAAGCACTCTGGGCCTGATCAAGAGAAACATGAACCAGTGGTGTAGCATAAGGATCTGCATATATTCTGGGATAAGACACATCCTGCCATAACCTCCAAACTTTGACATGCTGCCACGGGATGATTCATACTAACTAGAATAAAAGTGCCAGGTAATATATGACTACCAGTGAGCAATCTTTCATCTTTCCTCCTCATCCTTGCCTTTCTTCCCTCCCACATCCAAGAGGCTAGCTGATTAGGGACCTGTAGCATCAAGTATATCATTTCAACCGTTACTACAAGAAGTTAAAAGATTTACAGATGGTGGTGTAAGCTAGCAACTCTTGTTATATTTCTCAGGCTCATTATTTGCAACGATCAATAACTCAGCACCAGGGTCATGCAGCTCCTTTTTTCCATAAATCTGCTTAAACTCAGACCTTGGAAGCCTTGCCCTCCACCTCAATGTCTTTTAATACTTTTTAAAATATCTGAAGGTGGTACCCCTGAGGTCAAGTGTGAGGAGTATTGAAATATTAATAAAAAACAGAATCACAAGAGGGTATTGCAAGTACCAAAGGCACCTGTGAACAAGCCCTGTTGTTTTTAAACTCTGCTTTCTGCTAAAGCATTATACAACACTAGAAAGCTGTACAGTCTAACTTTGACTCGGGTCCGGCAGGTGGAAGAGTTATTAAAAGAAAGGCTGCAGTGCCTGAGGGTTTCGTTTTCTTATACAAACATAAGGGTACATTGGAGCATGTGGTGTTGATGATTCTGTGGGGACAAAGCACAAACTACTCGGGCCATTAAAAACCCACATCCCAGACTATGCCACATGGCAGCACAGAAGAAAAACCAAGCATTTCTTGCTAACACAAACCAATTAAATTATTTTTAGCTTCTACAAAAACAAAAAACACAGCAAAAAAGCAGTCACGCTGGTCACTAAGACAATAAGCATTTCTAAGATTAGGCTCAAAATTCTCTAAATACATGCACCCTCTCACACCTCCCAAAAGGAAAATCATAGTAACCATTAGGGTGTCTGTGTTTATGACTAAAGCCCATAAAACAAAGATTTAGATTAAAGGTTGAAGTTTTTACTTTTAATTCTGCTGTGCAAAAGGAGCGTTTTTACTCTTTACCCCCAATACAATCATCTATATGGCCATTTTCTGTGACTGCATATTTATCAGAGTGAAGTAATGGATCCTGTGATTTCCCTGTCCCCATGTTATTTTCACCAAGTGCAGTAAACCGTGATATTAAGTCTTCCACAGTCTTCGCACCTTGTTGTTGGCTTAAGAAGAGCAATTCCTGTAGATCAGACAGTTGCCCAAGGTGTGCATTGCTCTGCCCCTTCCTTTGCCTTTATCATGAAGTGGTTTTACATTCAGACTTGTATTGAAGAATATTATGCAACAAAAAAGTAGAGAGTAATAAAGCCAAACATATCCTGGTTATGCATTATTTTCTTAGAAGCCAAGTTAATGTATGTGTCTTCGCATGTCTGCATATAGATATGCATATATATATATATAAAATATGAGTGTGTTTGTGTGTGTGTATGCAGATGTGTATCTAAGGGTTCTGTGTGTGGATAGCACAGCCAATATGTAAGAACAGGAGACTAGAAAAACATTCTTTCATAAGCTGTGAGTACGCTTAAAATCATCCCTGAGATTTGAGGGGGGATTGCAAAGCACTGTGCAGGCTCATATGCTGAAAATAGCCTTAAAGGTGCTATGATAATACTCATTAAAGAAACATCACTTGTGGAAGACTTTATGGTTGGTTATCATATAACCCCCAGAAACAACAGAAGAAAAAACAGTGGGACTTCAGATAGAATGTGTCAGTGACCTTCAAAAATTTCCCTTAATATACCAAAAGGTGAAATTATTCCTTTTAATTAACATGCAGTGACACGAACTGTTGCTTTTATTACATGAAATTTAGCTTGACAATGGTTGTAAATTTTGCAAAAAGAAATAATATATAGCTATATATTTTTAAACTCTGCATCTAGCACCAGCATGTCATTTTCAGAACTTCTGGCTTAAGCAATCACCCTTTGCCTTGCAGAGGTCTGGCTGACGGCCTGGGGCAAAAGCAACTCCCCTCTGAGAGCCCAGGGTGGCTGGCAGCTACTTCCATCCAAGCCCTGGCTGGCTCACAGAAGAGCTTCAGAGAGCTGATGCACATAGACTGGTGGGTAGCCCTACACAGATCTAATTCATGTCCCTTGTTGCCATATTGTGGGATATTTCACTTAAAAATCCCCGAGTTCCTAAAGGTGGGGGAACTCAGACATTTACTACCCTGCAGAGAAAACCATAGGCAACTCCGCTGTGTACACCATGCCTGGAGTGAATGGCCACCCTAATTAGAGGCTAAAGCCATAGACTAGCAAAATGTTGGGCAAAGAGGGTTTTTTAAGAAAGGAAAAGAATCCTTTTAGGAAGCCTTCATTTTTTATGTGGCAAGGACTCTGTGTGGATCCTGCATGCCACTGCACCCTCTTTAAAGAAATCAGTTACTGAAATAGTCTGCTACAAGGTCCACCCCAACCAGGATGGCTATAGGAAACGACTAGAGGAGGGCAGAGCAAGCAAGCCAGCCAGCTGCAAAGGTGCTTAACAGGCAAAGTGGGCATTTGTGGTGAAAGGCAGTAGCCAGCAGGGAATTTTGCGATAGAAAAGCATAGTATCAGCAGGTCTTACTGGTGTGTGATCACTCTCTGCCCCACCGCAGTACCTTAGAATTAAAAAAAGAACATTTTACAGCCATATGTGCTCCACAACCAACCTTCACTGGGGGGAATGACAGACAGGGCAGGATGTACCCTGCTGGAGGACAGTCACTTCAAAGTTGAATCTCACACTTGGGCTCCCTGACGCTTTGCAGTGGCAGTGCTTATTCTTTCAGATCACTGGGGTTTAGTAGGAGAACACTTTGAATAAAGGAAGCGCCTTCTGGCAGCAAAGAAAAGATGGCAAATTCACCGCGTGACATAAACACTGTATACCACGCTGCTGATTACAAGACTACCCAAGCAAGTTCTCAAACACCCTTTTCAAATTCCTTGTCAGCAAAGCTCTTTTGTCAGACCATTGGCTTGGAGGTCTTAATTTCATGGAACCTCAGCAATCGCTTCCTTAGCAAATCACTCAGGATGGTCAAAGATGGCAAAGGCCAACATCCAGTCCATTGAAGACACATAATATAGAAATTTTTTTAAAGTTAATCATAACTAATTAGTTACTTTAATGCTTTCATTTTTTCAGGATTTTCATTTTAGCTGTGCTTGCCTACGGAATTTTACTTCAGTGAGTTTCAAGTCTCCCTTCAGCTTATGCCAAAATTCAGTCTAAATTCCTGGCCTGACAATTCATATTGTTGATTCCAGGGGAAATGGAGTTGTCTATTTTAATTAGAACAAATTATTCTATTGTCTGGGTTATGGTCTATTTCTGAAGACCAGCAGTTTCATGGATTTTTATCTGCCTTTTGCTTAAAATTTATTGTTGTCTCTGCTGTCCCTTCCCACCTCATCCTTCAACATCCTGCTCTCCCAGTGAGTCATTTCAGAAAATTCCCCTGCAATTGTCTGGTGTACTGATTTATGCCTAACTAAAGCAGCAGCTGCCTGGGGTACTGCTGTCTATCAAACAAACATAACACAGATTGTATGGGTCAATTGCACAGGTATAATCTATAAATCCATTAAAGACCTTTGTTATTTCTGCATTTTATTATACAACAATTCCTGTTGTATAGAGTTTAACATAGTATCTGAATGATTCTCATTGGTTTTGTAATGTTAAACAACCCTTTTATATTAATTCCATAATACATTATTTCATTACTGGCATACATTTTTTTAGAAAAAAAGGTACTAAAATAATTCATTTTATGCCCTTTAACAAGAAAATGACTATGTAATACTTAGTTACATTTAATTTTTTTTAATTTTATGAAACAAAATAAAAAAACGTGTTTTATCCATGAGAATTTTGAAAAAGCTAAGGAAAAGCTTCTGTTACACATTCTATTGTATATACAGGCCATACCAACCTGGTGAGTACATAGTCTCCCTTTGTGACCAAAAGTCCTCTCAGAAATATTTTTCCGCCACAAGTAATATAAAGTTTCAAACCCCACTTCAACCACTAGAAAACAAACACATGTATTTTATGCCTAATCATTGTAACAAGACCCTATGTCCACACTGTGACATTTTGTTCTGGTTTCCTCCAGAACAAATGGTGGAATGAAGCACAGTTAATTTAGAAAGGGTTAAAGTTTACAAGTGGCTGGTTAATTAGACTTCATGGAAGTTATAAGCATACAGTTCAGATTCATAACCCAAAACCCTTATTTAAAAAGCTAAAGGAAAACCCCTGTTGCTCTCATTGCAACATTTCCCATGTTATAGTCCCCAACTTTATCACGTGTTTACATAAATCTGTGCATTACATTCCCATTATTGAAAAGATTTTAGGTTCTTTAGCATATGCCTTTAAAAAAAAGACTAAAAATAGATTTGCATCTAAAATACTTTTATAACAAAACTGATTAAGTCCTTTTCATCCAGGACAAATCTCAAAAGAGTACCAACAAGCTTCCTTACCTTACAGTAGTCCTTACCCTATGGGCTTCCTGAGCAAAGAGGAAAACTCAGATTCCTTGACCAAACCATGAAGACGTAAGACATTCAAAAGAGCAAACAAATTGTGGAGGCAGTGGACAACTTCAGCAGCCTTAGCCTCGAAGGACAAAGAAAACCAGATCTGGAGAACTGTCTTGAAAGCTTCAGCAGTGACAGGGTTGGGCAAGATTTAGAGACAAAATCAAAACACCACATCAGAATTCAGATCTCATATATCTGAGTCCTGCAAAATTTATGTAGGAATCTGAAGCACAGAAGAGCCTGAAAAAAACTGATATGGTTTGATCAACTTCTGTGAAATGGATTGGTGCCAGAACTCCCTAAAGACAACCATGCCATCAAAATACTGACAAATCTGAACCCGTGTGTTTCTAAAGGCTAGTCAGTAGTGGCTGCTAAAAATACGTTATTCATCCCCTTCAGCCCCAGAGATGTAACAAGAAGAATAAGGTTTGAAGGGATTAAAGTCCTCAGTATTCATCACCAGTGAGGACTCTTTGGTCCAGTTGCTTATGTTATGGACAAATATTCTCAAATTGGACATGGAGGGTCAAAAGAAACTCACTGAGCCTGAAACCATTCATGGGCTTACTCCATTCAGTCAGTGAAACCCATAATACAACCTTACAACAATCAAGGACAACTGATGCTACAGACCTGGGCTTCCAAAAAACAAAGACTGATGTTTGTGACCTCCTTTTAGGCTCCTAATCTGAAACCTTGCTCTGCCCCCTAATCCTTTCACTGAATGGCAGCAGGAGTTGCCAAACCTCAGACAGATCCAGAAGACCTCAGGACCTGGGGAGGCACAAAACTCTTCTTGCAAGTCTGTCCTCTTTCTGTGCGACTGAGGAGCCTGTCCAGAGACAGAGAGAAAGCCATCTGCTCCCCACAGCGGGTGGTCAGCCTTGGGGTGCCTCAACCATGCTTGTGAACCTAAACACACCTTGTTCAATCCATATTCACTAAACCTTCACCAGATTCACTGAGTTGTAGATATAAATTCTGTCTGGAGTTCAATCCATCAATCAAAGCTTTGCAAGTGAGAAACATCAAATAATCTAACAGGTGTCATTTCAGTAAATGTTACCCTTCGGTGCAAATGAACATCATTTTGTTTTCACTTACTTTAAATGGGTCTCAGTAATAGTGTGGATGCTTAAAGAACAGTTGACTTCCATGATGATAAATAAGGGTAATCATGAAGAGAGGTTCAATTTCCCAACAGATTCTAGCCAAATTAAATTATGTCAACAGACCCTCCTAAATATATTTACTCTGTGCTCATAAAATAGAGGCAAAGCAAGTGCTGTATTCAGTGACAACCACTTGGTGTACCTCTAACATGGAATAAGTACTGCTCATGGGTTTGTGTTTTTTTGTCTGATGTCATTCAGCTATGTGTGTCAGTAGGTCTTCCAGGATGGAACACCACCAACAACACCCTTGCTTTTAGAGTGGTATTGCAACGATGAAGTTATTCTTTGGTTCAGAGTCTTAAAAGACATAGTTTTGTGATCATGGAGGCTGTCATAGTGCAAAACAAGCTGTTACAAGTTTGATCAATCTAGTTGACTTCCCTAAAGGTCACCTTTTTTTTCTGGTGGCCAAATATTGCCTCACTGCTCATACTCCTTTTACTTTCAGAGTAGGGCAGAGCAATGCTGCAGGATGCAAGTGTCTGTTTGGTGTACAACAAGATTGCTGTTGGGTGTTGTTCTAGTCATTTAATTTCATGTGCATCACAACTGGTTGACATTTCTCTTCCTACTAAGCAGACTCACAGACAGTAGCATATGCTATATTTCTTTGTGGTCCTCCAAGTGTATTTCCCTTCTGAGGCCCAACTGAATATATCAGCCAGTAAAGTGCTGGCAAAGGTGTGGGCCAGGAGAACATCAGAATTATTCCTTTTGGTGCAGTGAGAAGGGTCAGCAACGGGGGGACCAAAAAGCTCTTTCAAATCACTATCAAAACCACTTTTGCTGTTGCAATGGGGACTTAGCTACCTCTGCACCCCTCTACTAATACTAACACTTATAAAAGCCACTACTTGGTGCTTGTCAGACCCCCCATGTGACTGTGTACCTACACTGTCTTCTCAGTCTGTCACTGACCATGCAGATACAGTCACTATCCCATTGCTATCCGGCACTCCGTAACCGTTTGGTCACCACCTTATTCATCTGCAGATCCGTGTTCTTTGCTCCCACCCATCCAGACTTATACTGTAGCACAACTCCAGCTCAGGCAACAGACAACAGGCAACACTGAGGGCTGTCAATACCAGAGCTCTGTAGAGATGAAGTTTGGTTTCCAGCCTTTCTTTCTCAGCGTTTCTTTGTTAGCAGTCACAGTCACATCAAGGAACATCTGCTTCAACCCTTCAGCACCCACAGATACCCCTAAATTCTACTAACTACCCTGATAGAAGTGCCAGAAGGAGAAATAAATAAGGATTAGGAAATGCATTAGGAAATTCCACTAGAAAGTTCCCAGACTGGCACAAAAAGAAGAAAAGCCTTATTTTGGTTGCTACATTCTTCAGAAAAAGTACTTTTATCATCATCGGTTTCAGCAATTCAAATCAACAGCAATTATTAACAAAATTCTGTGCACTTCATTTCTTCAGAGAGGCTGGTAGCAGCAGTCTCTAGTCCACATCTCTCCCTCAGGGCTTCTCTTACAGACAGAGAGAGTAGAAATCTGCTTTTCCTCTCAGCCTACACATGAGCAAATAAATCTCACCTCTTATTCCCTTGCCTCTTCATCTGATACTTATTCATGACGTATGTTCAGTGGACTGGATGTTGGCCTTTGTCATCTTTGACCATCCTGAGTGATTTGCTAAGGAAGCGATTGCTGAGGTTCCATGAAATTAGGACCTCCAAGCCAATGATCTGACAAAAGAGCTTTGCTGACAAGGAATTTGAAAAGAGTGTTTGAGAACTTGCTTGGGTAGTCTTGTAATCAGCAGCGTGGTATACAGTCACGCGGTGAATTTGCCATCTTTTCTTTGCTGCCAGAAGGCGCTTCCTTTATTCAAAGTGTTCTCCTACTAAACCCCAGTGATCTGAAAGAATAAGCACTGCCACTGCAAAGCGTCAGGGAGCCCAAGTGTGAGATTCAACTTTGAAGCATACTACCACTGCTAAGGGAAGGAACTGACAACCAAGAAGGAGAAAGAGTAGAAAAAAGGGGAGGATTCATAGCCTGTAACCACCAGATGGTAAGAGACCAAACAGTACAGTGTATGGGTGGACATGGATGGTACCACATTGATGTAAACTTGGCCTTCTTTCTGACGATGACAAGAACAACCCGTATCAAGTCCTCAGTGTAGAAAGTGGAAAAAAATATATTTTCCCCCTACCTTGCTGAGACATATCAGCTGAGCCTGCACGGGGGGAGATTGTCGAAGGTGACAGACTGTGTCAGGCAGTGCTGCATTGCTAGCAGTGGGAAATCGGTGGGGCTGGCACCTCTACTCGCAGTTTATTGGGGTGGAGTGAATTCAGCAGCCCAAGGGCATTTGCTAGGCCTGGATGTTTCTTGCACACTCTCTGGGGATGACATGTCACCATCTACTCTACGTGATGCTGCACTTAACACTGTGATTAGCATGACTGGCAAAAGATGATGGCTGCTGGGATTTCTTTGGAAATTAATTCATTGATAAGTTTGCTCCCTAACTACCTGCAGTTGGGCTTAACTTTACTTTTCAGTGTTTTGTTAGTTTTGCTGTGGGTGCTGAGGCTTGTGTAAGAATAACATAAATGCAGCTGGAAGCATATCTGCCCTTTGAACTCCTCGCTTGCGCTTCCCAGAAGGTCTGTCTTATTATTTCTGTTCAAGGATACATGAAGTTGGCTGCATGCTGAGATTTGCATCTGGTGTCTAAAAAGAAAAATAACAATTTGCTTCAACTCTATATTCAGAGATGACAGAGGACAAGAAGAAGCTGAGGCTAAGAAACTCAGCCATTGTCAAGGAACTGAGTAGCCACACACATCCTACCCATAGTTTGAAGATGTTAGTCCTGCGCCTAAGAGCAGGGGCCAGGGAATGCAATTTTTTCCTTGCGTACACATCCTTGTAAAAGCAAACTATGATAGACTAGAATGTGATTTTTTTCAAGATCCTGCCAGCTTCTAATTATATTTTATGATTGCTTTGCCTGTTGAAGTCCTCCAGACAGGTGGAGCAATGTTCATCCTCCACAGACTAAGGCAGATTTGTGCCAACTTGCTACTCCTACTCTGAAAATTTCTTGAGGGTATGGAGATGGTCTCTTGGTAGCATGGCTCTGCAGGAGCTTCAGCAGTGCACAGGAACATTAGCGTTCTTTAAGACTTTAGGCATACCCAGGAGGAAAAAATCCTCTCTCTCTTCAGAAGTGCACAAATGACGTTAATCATGAAAAAAACCAAACAGCTACATGCTCCTCTGCTTTTCCCTCTTCTGTGACGGAAACTTAGCAGTAGTTTATGGATGGCATCCAAACAAACAAACAAATCTATCCAGAGTTGTCAGCTGAGTGTCTCTGTGTGTGACTCCTCCACCGCTCGCTCACAAAGTTAATTTCCTGGTGGTAAGGCTATAGCACTTTAGAGACTGCACCAGCCCTCAGCCCACTGTACAGTTTTTGTCAAAGGGGTTAGCAATGCTTGCAAAATTCAGTGCCTAATGTGCAATAGCTGTTCCAGAAAGAGGTCTACGGCTTCCACTTAAAGACGACATCTCTGGTTACAGCCCAGGTGTCTCACACTCCTACTGCCTAAACCATGACTTGGAGCCCTGGTCCTCTGGGAACTTCGTTCATCTGCAACTTGAACCACTACATCTCACTTACATATTGGCATTATAAGCACTTCTGTCCTGAAAAGCAGCTGAAGAAAAGGTGTGATGTGTCTGATCTCTCAGATAACCAAGTTGGCATGAGGAAAACATACTTAACTGGTCCACAGCCGAAGACTTACTGCAGTGAGAGTGTTTTGCATAGTGTCAGCATCTTGGCTGGCTAATAACTAACCTGTAATAACTATCCTGTTCTTACCACAGGATGTGCAGACTCCTAATTTTTGTGGGAGAGATGATCAATTTTCGCAGGATGGGTATTTCCGTCCATTGGATCCTGTTTTGCTGAAGTATGCCCGTGTGAAGAAAAGCTCAGTCCTTTCCCAGGCTTGAGATCTGCACTGAACAGGAAGACAATGTTCACTCTTCTGAGACTAATGACCAAGTGAATTTTTCTTTCCTCAGACTATTATTGAGCCAAGACTATCAGTCTGAGCCTTCAGTCACTCTCAGCCTTAGCATTACTTTGGATGCCTCTTTAGGGAAATCAGTGTTCATATTACTTTAAACATAGCTTTATAGTGGAAATGCATATTTCAAGTATTATCTGTGTATTGTGGCCACAATTTATTGTGGATATACTTCTATAAATTCACCCTAAAATAACCCAGAGAAAGAACAGATGGAAAAGATTTTTAAAGTCTTTTCAACAAATCCCAAGCAATTTCCAGAAACTATGTCAGTTAGCATAACAATAATTGCACCCACGGTTCTTCCTTCTCAAAAGATTTGATGTTGTATGTATAGGACTACATAGTCCCATATTGACTTTCTACAGCTTTTGAAGTCTCATTTAAAGTTTGGAAAGTGAAGCTATTGGAAACTTGGCTATTCCCTTGCATTTGGTGGCCAACCAAAACACTGGATATGTCTTGTCAGATGTAAATGATAGGATAGTGTGTTGTGATGTGTGTATTTTAGAGACCAAATCCTTGTTTGTAGAGGTTTTATGTTGACATAGGAATCATGCGCCACTTCATCAGTAATTTCACTCTCAAACCAGTGTAATTATAATAAAATACAATAGAGTAGAACCAAGCCACAACTGAAACATCAGCTTTCCATCCTGCTCCATCACTTGTGAATGAGATGTGAAAAGTTCAGGCTTACCGTAACTCTGCACTAGTGCCCAATACACAGGATCTTCAATCAGTAAAAACAAATGTTTTCGAGTTCTTATTGCTTTTATTTTTAGGTTGTAAGCAGGACAGTCTAGAGCAACATAATTCTACCAACACATGGTTTGCTTCACTTAGTGTGCTTTGTTAGTAGAAACTACTAATACACAAATAGAACATACTTTTCTGACTTGGCCATCACTTTTAAAGCTTCCTTTCCCAATTGTCTTTTTTCATGGCACCTGTCTGATGAAACATGTTTAGCTGAATTCCTCTTTACTAAAGGCACCTATTAAACAGTTCCTGACACACTTCCATTTACCCATTCTATCATTTTTTTTCTCCACTGATTTTCTGCTTTGTTATCTGTTCTTCTGGCAACTTGCCATCCCTAAACAGTCCCTCAGCTGTATTTGTTAACCTTGTGAATTTAGGGCACAGACAACAAATTTGCCATATTGCTGTGATGCTTTCATTCTTAGTATCAGAATGATCCTAACAATAATCTGTGGAAGATCTGCATACAACTCACAAGTCAGTAAGTCAGTTACGAACTGATTTTGAGGTGTTGGTTTAGTACCTTGCTCTTGCAGTAGCAGCACTTCTTTGAGATTCATCTTCTTTTCCACACTCTGTACCTCACCTGAAATTTCATAGCTACCGTTCTCCTCTTCCAAGTGTGTTGCCACACACCTGATGCAATCTGATCCCCATTCAAAAAGCAATAGCATTACCATGTTCATGCTGAGTGAGCTTTTCTCATTGACTTTCAGAATTAACTAACATAATTCAAAATGCAAGGGAACTAGTTCACAATTCACCACCAGTGCAATACCTTAAAACATTTCTCTAATCAGCCCTAAATGGGTCATAAGTTATGCTATCAAAAAATTAGGAAAAGTTCTGGTTGCAATTATGGCTTAGGTCACAGGGACATTAAGTAAGCTTACTTTGGCCCTGATACATCCCCTCATTTTAGCATTTGTTACCATTTGCTTCATTTGAAATCTCTTTCTAAAGGCAAACACTAGCTTTAACAACAGCAGAACTGCTCCCATCCCCTGTACCATGCTAAAAAAAAATATCTAGGCATAGATCCCAAAGGCTGGGAGGAAAACAAACCAACTCACCCTAGTTCTTCTTCATAGAGGCTTAGGCAGATAATACTTTTAAAACAAACATTTGTCTGAGAAAGACTTTCCCCTTTGATAGCCAAGATCTTCCCTTTGAAGGCTGTAAGCTGGTGCTTGGGACACAACCTGCTGCTTCCTGGAGCTCTTTTGCCACCTTTGGAATGGGAGTACATCTCCAGGTATCTATGAAAGCATTTAGAGTAGAGGAGTATGTGTGTCTCTGCACCTCTCCATTCACAGATCCTTATGTATCCTCACTATAAAATCTGTAAGATATTTAAAGTTGCGGTATTATTTATTGCAAATATATTACAGCTGAATGCAGCTTCGCATGAAAGGGAATAAAATTGGGTCTCTAGGTATTACTTACTATTTGTATACAGACCTGTGGTCTATTAATTTGCCTAATCCCCAGCCCCCTTTTTGCATTAATCTCCTTGAACTGCCTTTCTGCCCCCACCTCTCAGTCTCTGTCCCAGAACCATATAAAGTGTGACCTATTAACTTTGCAGTCTTCATTGGTAGTCTTCAAACTGAATATTTTGTTTGGTACAAAAGTAAGTTTATTCTGCTTTTCATCTGATGTCTCACTTGCTAAATTGTCATTCCAGGAAAAATTTTCTTTTAGAGTCCCTACTCCAGCCCCTGTGAAATCTGGCTACCATCCTCAAAAACAATAACTTTGTCTGCACCGTTAACAGCTCAACAGAGAGGCTTTTAAATCCTGTATCCCTGAAGAAGGTCCTAGGAGTGTTCCCTGCCAACACAGTGATTAACAAAACAGAAGTGGAAATGGTTTCCAAAGCTTCCCAAGACCTGAAATGAGCCCAGGATGAATGACCCTCTGTATCCCTTTGCTGTTTAATGCATCTGCAGAACCCCAAAGGCTTGATGGTAATGTGCCCGGGTGCCGACCCCACCATGCCTACAGACAGCATCTGCTGCCACATGTGGTCAGACACCAGCTTTTGGCAGAGCTGCTGCCCAGTGTAGGAAAGGATTAAGCTGTCAATGCCATAGTGCAGCAACAGGTGCTGGCTTGGAGCAGAATAACCACCCATTAATTGTGTGCATGCTTCTCCCCCTCGAGGGCAATCACAGAAAGAGAACAGGACAGTATTTCCCAGCAAGGAAGTAACAATGCGTTAACTATGAATGCACTGGGGAAATGCATGCTAATTGCAGCATGATCCTACCATAAACAAAAGGAAAGAAGTCAGCAGAGCCAGGAGGAAGCGATCTTTTCCATCAGCCCTCGCTCTGGGAGCGACGCACCTACCACATCGCCCCTGGCCTCGTGGCGTGCAGCAAGACGTAACACTGCCCAGGGCAGGAGGGTTTTAAGAGAAGTTCGATGAGGTATTCCTGAGCAAAAGAGGCTGGTGTGAATGAAGTCATAGCCCTGGCAACAACGCCAATCGTTAATAAGGTGCAAGTTCAAAATCAAAGCCTGTCCCCACAGGGGACACAGTTTTGTGGGCTCAGTGCCATGAGATGACGATTCAAGAGTTTCTCCTGTGTGAGGCAAAAGGAATTGGCTGTGTTACCTAAATGGACTACCAGTCAAAACATACCTCAAAAATCAAATCCAGCTCCCACAGAGTCGGTGACAGAGGTTGCAGCCCACAGCTGCCTGCACCGCTCTATGCTCCCTACATAATGGATGGGATTTCCCACCCTAACAAGGGATGGTTTTAGGCTTCTGTATCACAGACCAAAAAACATGATCATTTCCTTCCCAATTTCTGTAGTGCAGGGCAGACTTCAATACAGAATTAGAATGGCAGCCTCTCTGCCTTTCTAAGTAGCTCTACCAAGCACATAATTTTGCAAATGAAATGATTAGTTTTAATATAAAGTGTCTCAAAGTGTCAACACTTCATGTTTACACTCTCTTTAGACTCAAAGTAATTTCTTTTAGGAATTTTATTCACCAGGTTTAAGAATTCTTAGTTAAAAATACAAATTATTATCAACATTTGCTTAAGCTATAGAAACCCCTCATTTTATAAAGCTAAGGTTAGGCTTTTGAAGCTGCTGATTTTCTTACATCCTCTTATGTATATAGTGCCTATTATATAAGTAGTGTTCTCTCACTTGCATCAGTATCAATATGTACCAGTATAAGAATATATAAAACACATTGCTATAAAAATCTGTATGATTTTGAAGCTACAGAACCATGTATTGCAAACAAATTACAGCCAAATGCAACCTCAGCACAAAAGGAAATGAAATGTGGTCTCTGCTTTTCCATATGAAGTATCTCTCTCTAATATGTAAGTGAAGAAAGATAATGCTCTCGATGCCTTCTGAATTAATTTCTTCAACCAAATTAGTCTACATGGGTAAAAATTATTACGAAATGCAATACACTCTGTATCTATATTTTCCTAACTGAAGAATCCTTTGATGTCTGTAATGCGCATGAACTTGACCTATTGCATCCAGCCCTGTTTTATGGAAGCTGCAGTCCACTGCTCTAGAGATGACAAAAGTGCCTTTGATAAAAACACGGCTACCCAAACCAAGGACTTTCCCCCTGCAGCACATTATTTCCTGTAAAGAAGGAAACATGCCAGGACAAAAACCTGGACATACTGTTTCTTGTTCTTTTTTAAAGCCTCTAAAAGAGGTGGCTCAAATGCAGCCGTAGTGTGTCAGATGCTGTTTTTAAAACTTTAGTTGATTTATTTTTCCTTCTTTTTATCATGCAATGGTTCAGGGTTGCTAGACTGAGCTCTAAGGACAAAAACAGTGCAGTGTTTGAGCTTGGCTGACAACCAAATGAGCACTGACAAGCTATTGCAGGCATCTAAAGGCCTTTTCTCAGCATATGCAGTTGGTTCTGTGGCATCTTCAGCTCATCTCCAGCATCCAGCTTCTATATTTTCAGGGCTGCATGTCTGACATTCATCCTTTCCAGGCTTTTGCTTGATGAGAGAGGCTGATTTTTCTTGCAAGATAGTGTTTATTGCTGTGCTGAACCACAGATGACTTTTGTGGTCCCTTCCAGCCACGGATGAGAGTAATGTCACCCTGCAGGGAGACCAAACACGGGCAAAGCCGTGGCCTGGGGCCCAGCAGACCCCCAGCCGGCCCTGCTGGGCTGTGCTGGCTGCAGCAGTGGTGCAGCATGCTGGCTGCCCAGGATGGGAGGCTGCCCTCCTGCCCCAAAGCACTGTGGCCCCAGGAGCCCCGCCACCAGCCGCACACCCCCTGCACTCCCCAGCACCCTCCGGCACCCGTTGTCAGGCTCCCGCCACCCCCTGCCCATCACCAGTCTCTGGGCTGCCCTCTCCAGAAGTTGGCTGACAGCCACGAAAAAAAGAAAGAAAAACAAAAGAAAAAAAAACCCCAAACCTAAAAAAGCAAAGCATCGCCCCCAAGTTTGTGGGTAGGACAACTGCAAAGGAGCAGGGTGCCGGCGGTACCCATACAGGCAGAGAGAACACCAAGGTGCTGAGCGTCTTGGAAGATCCTTACTGCGCACCCTGAGTGTGGCTCTGATGGGCTTGGCATCCCCCTCAAGCCAAAAGGGGCTTTGCAAGGCACTAACATGAGGAATGATATGCCATGCCAGCATGGGTCCTGAACAACAGCTTCAAAAAGAGCATCTCAGTCTGAAATGACTCGCCTAATTAGAGTCAACTGAAAACACACCCAGGACGTTGCATGAGGTCCATGTATATTGTTGAAGAAAACAAACCTAAACTGCATGGGAGTTTCACACAAAACTGCAGTTGTGGGAACAGTGAAAGAGATGGGTGGCATCTTTCATCTAGGAGTGAGAACAGAATACACAAGCTTCATTAAATTTGATTACAGAAAATTAAAAGATGGGTTCCTCAATTTATTCTGCTGGTTTTGTGTGTATTATTTTGGGAGAAAGGACTGCAGACATATTAAAATCTGATGACCACTTACGTGATCATGTTAAAGCACGGAGAAAAAACCCCCCGAAGTATAAGTAATTTCAGTTTTTCAAGTTTCCTTGCCACTTGCATAATTGTGCTTTTCTCATTTTTTATTTGCATGATGTAGTACTTTTTCATCCACTTGCTCAGAATTCCCCACAATTGTTTTGCTTGGAAAAATATTTATCATTCAAACAGGAACAATGTATTGGATGTTGGTGGTGTTCTTAGAACATCCTTAGAGCAAAACAGAGAGGAGGAAGAAGCAGGAGGAAGCAAGGACTGGAGGAACCTAGTAACTCTACAGTGATTTAAGATGAAAAAATGGGACAGTAGCTATTTCAGCACCCCATTCAAATGATTTTGAGCAGCTTTTGTCAAAACATCCTTTTAAGTGACTCTTTTGCTGCAGAAACATCAGCATTTTCAACCTTTCTAAAACTGATGGTGCTTTAAATATACATTATTTCCTTGGAATTCAGTATCGTCATGTTCAGAAAATAACATTGAACATAACTGGGGGCAAAGGACTTTGCACATGTCCAGATTATTTGGGAAGCAATTACTGTCTTGTTAGTACTAGATTGTGAACCACGTAAGTCTAAAATCTGAAGAGTATTGACTGTCTGCTGAGGTTATGGTAGTCATACTGATAACACAGTAACTGTAAATTTGTTTATTGATGGCTGCAACTGCACTTAACTCTGTTGGTCTGCTGTCTCAGGCTTTACAGAATAAGCATTATAAATACTTCTTGGGTAAAGTTCAGTTTGGTGAAAACCCCTGACTGCTTACAAGGCAGTTTCTGTACAGTAATCCAGAAATACTTCCTCTTTTAACAGAAGAAAATGTATCAAAGGGTCACACTTGAAATCTCTGGCCCTGGTGGTGGTGGTGGGGGGTGTTGTTTGTTTTTCTAATTTTTACTTCTCATTTTTCACCTAAATGCTTTAGTTTCAGTAAGTCTGGCCACAAGAATGACAAAAAGAATGCCTTTCTTTTAAAGTTTCATGAAACTACCATATGCTTATTTGGTTCTACAAGCATATACACATATTCCTAAGGTTAATATTACTACATATGTTTCTATGCATAAGGAAACTTGTTTAGGGGGAAGCCATGGACAGTTGAATCCAGAAATACATAAAAAATGATAAAAGAACATTAAGCAGATTGAAAGGCAGGTGTATATATAGTAGTTTATGCACAAAAACATAGCTAAAATTGGGATAATTATTGCTGTATATAAGGTTTGCATATAGAAATTTTTTGATAAAGATAACAAGATAGTTTTATATTTGAAACAGCTCATCTTTGCTCTCGTCAAACTCATAAATCCTAACTGTGGGTAAACGCACTTTTCTGGGGCAGAGGACCTCGATATGAAAGAAAAAGGAAGCACAATCTGAAAAAGTCATTTATAGGAACAGGGCGTCTATAGATGGAACAGAGAGGAATTTATGAGGAAAAAGTAATAGAAAGTAACAATACACATTAGAAAGATAAGTCAGTAGAAGTAGAAAAGACAAAGTGTTTGCAGAGAGATAGAACATGAGTGTGCATGGCCAAAAAATGAGAAATCAGTTATGAAATGGCCTGGCACCATTCTGCATGCTCAAAGCACTTTCCAAAAGACAAGAGAAATTCAAAATTATCTTTTGTTTAAAAGGAAAGTACAATTATTTCTTTCTTTCACCCAAGTGAGTGAGCTCTTATCTTTAAGCTAGGATTTGTCTTGCTTTGATGACAGGCAAGAACTCAAAGAACATTTCTGTCACTGAGCTGACTAGCAAACTGCTGTGGGTTTCAGTCTCATAAAGTTCCCACTGACGTCAGAGACAGCAGGATTTTTGGGTTGTTTTTTTTCCAGGGAAGGAGAGGCTCTCTTCAGAGCACAGGGTTATGAAGTTTAATGTGCATGTTAGAAATCTGGGGGGTCTTAGCATTTGAGCATTTGAGAAAACAAGTGTAGGTGGGAGTTCTCTCATTTCATGGCATGCAAAATGTGCCTGCAGAAGTGGCACGTCAGCCTTTTCATATGGCATTGTTACGAAATACGCTGAACAGTGCTTCTCAGCTACTGCACTGAATATTAAGCAGCAATTACTGCTTGTACTAGTATCATCACGTCATCCTGAAAAAGAAGATCTAAAAAAGAACTTGTTTTAATTCAATGCCTGACAAATGGTTGGAGTTTGGCTCTTGGTTTCACTTAGTCATTTTCTTGTAGTTCCTACACTGGGCAGTTCATTCACTTAAACTGAACCACGTCATGGAAGAAAGCATTAATATCTTTATTAATATAGCTTCAACATTGAAGTGTAATAGATAAGTTATATGAGTTATCTAAGTTGTGTAACTCCATACTCGCTTTGGAATGTCTTGGGAAATTTTTTTTCTTCCTGCTTTGTTGTAGAAATACTCAATCACATCCTACCTGTATTATCTGTTTGGGAGGCGATCTGATCACCTCCGATGCAACATACTTTTCTTGAAGGAGAAACAGACGTGAAGAGCTCACCAGCTAGAGAAGCAGAGGTGTTAACTCAGCTAGCCAGTGGTGTCTTTGGTGGTGGGCTTGCTGTTTGAGAAGCAGTCACGCACAGCAATATGAACCTCCCATCACATCCTTAAATGTACTTGAGCAGATCAGTTCCTTCGATTTCAAAAGAGATTTGGGGGTGTAATGACTTTGTACATCTCAGTGTCTATCTTCAGACACTACGTTTAACTACAGGTTTACTTGTGTACATTTTGTTGCGGGAACCAACTGCCTCATTTTGGCTGTTAACCACAGCATGAAAGAGCAGGAAGAAATACTTGAGACTTTTCCATCAGGAAGTGGCTCACCTTACATCCATCTGCTTGATGTAATAAGGCATATTAGAGATAACTGTTCCAGCACGCAGACTTCACCTTAGAGCATTGGCTGTTGCGAGAGCAATTAACTGAAATCCCAAAGCCAGCGTGAGCAGCGGTGTCCTGCCCTAACTGAGACACTCTGCCTTTAGACCTGCTAATTGCCCTGGGTGAGGGATCATGCTGAAATGACAACCCATATTTCAGTTCCAGCATAGGCTAGGAAGCTCCATACCGCAGCCCACCCGCTGGGAAAGCCAAGTGACAAGAAGGCCTTCTTGCTCCTTCCCAAACTCCCCTCCACCAGTATTGCAGACTGACATATCCTCTTGCTGAAGAGCAGCATCAGGAAAAGCTCGGGCATATTTGCCTCCATTGGCGTCCCTCTTGCCCTACCCCTGCCACAGATGAAGGCTGAGGAATCTTTAGAAAGCAATTTACAGCCAGTGGCTTTAATCAGGTTTTACCTATTAGCTGTCAAGTAGCGATAGCACTTTTGAATATGTCATTAGGATTTCTTCAGACCTCAAAGAACTACTGAACCCTGATGGTCTTTCCCCAGAATGAAAGAATAGAAAGCTGAGAACAAGCATATTGAGAACAACATATAAATATTAACCTGTCCTGGTAACTGGTTACTTGTTCTGTCAAAGAACCTATTATTACCACAAACTTTTTTCAGTGGGAGTACACCTAAAGACTGAAAATAGGAACTTAAATAGAAGCAGAGGAAAACCAAATGAGGAAGGCTTTAGGATGTAAATTATGCATCCTGACCCTGTGCTGCTCTTTCGATTTCCCTTGCTCCAGAAGATTACAGACACTCTTTCTTTCATACCCTGTAATAGGCACACACAAACACAAACCAAGCTAACAATTTAAGTGGAATGCTGCCCAAGATCTATGTACAACCTGCTCCACTCCTTCGGAAGGTGGAGCAGGCATTCCATTATCTGCACACAAAATTCAGTTGCTCACATGCAAACTCCAGTGTCAGGACAGAGAGACAGACCTCTTAGTAAAGCAGTATTGAAGAAACCGCAGTCTTTCCTTACATGATCTAATGCTGTCTGTCCTTCTCTATGTTCAGATCCACCAAAGGTTAGAAAATTACTTCTGCACAAGCTGGAAAACCTAGCCCATTAGCCCATGCTCAGCTCATTTTTTCCACATCTGCACTGCTAATTGTCCTCTCTTTGGACAGCATTGCATTCACAAGATTGCTTGGTTAAATTTCTTCATAAGGACTTTCGAAGCCAACTTCTATGTAATTTAATCTGTCTAAAGTTATGTACTGAATGCAAATTCGTAAATCTCTCAATTACTTATACAAAAGCAGAAGTTGATTATCAGGTCGCAAAATTAAGGTATCATTTAGCTCACTAAGATGATCTGAAATTAAGGCATCCAGTAATAATACCGTGTGTGATACACAAGAAGGTACTTTGGTTCTCAGAATTTAAGCAGATTTGAAAATATAGCCATAACATACTGTGCTAAGCACTCTAATTACTAACTCTTTTGGTAAAGCTTAGTAAAGTCTTCTCAACAAACCTTACTTGAATTTCCTTTAATAATGCAAGGTGTGATGTCATTGACTCCTTGCAGTAGGAACTGATACAGCTCTTCACCCATCAGGATCCCCCCACGCACCCTGCAGAACAGGAAAAGCAGAGCAAACACTGTTTCCACCCCCACCAGCCCCCCAATGAGATTCTGTAAAGTAGTATTTTGACAAAGCTAGCAGAAGAGAGGAGATAGACCACCTAGAAGGAGGAAGAGACTCAAACATTAATCCGACAGGTATTCAGACGTCAATTGGTTACCTTAAGGTCCCAGATCTGATGCAGGATCTCCTTTTCCCTTCCCTTCCATAGTTGCCTCATGCCTTTCCCTTAAAGCAAGCAACCCCTTTCTCTAGCTCTCCGCCTCTCTATAGCTTAACATCTCCCAGTTCTCACTAGTACTCTAGAAGAGCTGTCAACAGAACAAGAAGCTTGAGGAAAGAGACACGTCTTACTAGCTGATACAAATGTTTTAAAAAAGACGTTTTCTCTATTGATCTCAGTGCTACTTTACATTTCTTCTACATTTTCAGGAATTTAGGTTTGCGTTTTTTTCCTATTCTTCTAATCCTATATTGAGTTTAACTACAAAAGAGAAGAGCTGTTCTAGAGCTACAATCCAGAAGCTACAGCTTCTACTTAATCCTTTACTTGCAGCCAAATCTCCTTCATACCATTAACTAGCGGGCTGGGTGGTTCTGTGAACATGTGCGGCTATCGGGCCTGAGTCTCAGCTGCTTGTAACTCCCATATTTCTTTATTGCTATGTGACAATTCATTCCATCAGGAATGTACAGGAAGACTGAGAGTTTTGCTTTATTTGTGATGTTAATGGTTACATACAGCCTTACATAGGCTTTACTTAGCTGAAAGCTAGCCTCTATTTATTGAGCTTGGCTATATTTTCAAGATGTAACACTGGGATTTTTTATCATGTGGTAACTACTCACGAGGCCTGGATAACGCATTTTCACAAATTATGCTCCTAATCTGGGCAGCTAAATGTCAAGCACACTTTATTTCAAGATACACTTATTTCAATGTACGCAGTGACAGCAGACTGCTGCTTTTCTTTCGTGATGTGTTAAACAACTTGCATCAAAACTGTTTTGTGACAGGTCATTCAAATACATGCTGCCACTGAGGTTCAAAAGTCTTAATCTTTGCATTTGTGTGAAAAATAACAATAATGCCTAAATACAGCTACTTGCCTGAAAGCCTGAGGTGATTTTTTAGTACGGTAACTCTGGGAGGAAAAAAAAAAAAAAAAAGATAGATGATCAAATTAAACTAATGGGTAAAAAGCATAAAAGTGCATGCAATGGTTGTGTGTTTACAGGCTTTAAGAAAAAATGATTAGCAAAAAAAAGATCTTGCAAGATTTTCCTCTCAGCTAAAGGAACCCCTCTCCCTTCCCATGAACAAGAGGCAGTAGTGGACAGGGCATTTTATTGCAAGTTCTGGGTTTGTGGAAGGATGAAGTGATTCACCTCAGCTATCATTCACCATAATGTTCTTTATCGTAAATGCTTAGGGGACTTGCTTCCAGATGTGTTCTGCCTCCCGCCAGCAGCCACCGTTGCCTGGCCGCAGCTGCTGGGCATTGCTCTCCCTGCAGACGTGTGGGGTCTGGCAGAGCCAGGCAGCACCAGGTGGGCAACCACTAGCTGGAGACATGCAGCCTTTTTTCCTAAACCTCTCCTTAAATCCTTCTTCCTGCACTTCCCTGCTGTCATGCAATAGCTGATGAATTTTATTTTGCTCTTCTTTTCTCTGGATGACCGGATACGTAGGCAGAGCACATCACCTCCGTACTTCTGTTAGGAGAGATGTAACGTGGCTCTAGCCAGTGACACTGAACTGCGGACAAACCTTACGACATACGCAAGCATTTGACAAGCTTTGGGCTTTGGTAAGGATCGAGAGCATGCTTCCCGAAAGGAAAGGGCGGCTTTCTGGAATGGCTGCTTGGCGGAGTTTCTGCCGCGTGTTCACAGCCGCTGCCCATCACGCTGGGATGTTCTGGTGCTCATCCCTGCAGATGTAAGCGCTGCGCTATGCCGGGAGGCAGGAGCTTAAGCGGGATTCAGGCCAACGGCAGATAATCGGTCTCACCGTGACAGCTTGGGGGCGTCCAAGTATCAAGGGCAGGGCCCCCACCCTGGGCCACGCGTGGGCCCGCGGCGCTCTGCCCGGCCTCTGTCCGCAGCGCCGCTTGTCCCCCGAGCCCTCGCACCACGGCCGGGGGGGCGGGAGGGCAAAGAGCCAGGGGTCGCGGGGGCCGGGAGCCAGGAGTCGTAGGGGCAGGAGGCTGCGGGTGCCGGGGTCCGGGAGCCGCGGCGCCGGGGGGCAGGGGGCCCTCGATGAAATTCAAACTGAGGCGCCGCCGCGGCCCCGCGCGTGCAGTGAGCTGAGCCCCGCCCCCTCCGGCGCCCGCCCCGCCCCCTTCCGCGCCGAGCCCCGCCCCTGTCGTCCCCAGGGCCTGCGGCGGTACCGGGCCGCGGTGCGGGACCTCTTCTTTTCCCTCGGGCCGGAGCGGCGCGTCGGGGGTAAGTGTCGCTGCCGTCCCTCGGCCAGCAGCGGGGGGCGGGGGGGAAGGGGCGAGGGGAGGGAAAGTGCCGAGGGGGACACGGGGCTGTCGGTGTCTGGGGGGTGGCCCGGCCGCGCCTCCGGCGGGAGCCGGCGCTCCGGCGGGGAGGCCGCGGCTGAGGGGAGAGGCGCGAGGGCGGCGCGGGCGGGGGCCAGCGCGCGGTGCCGCCGCCGTTGCGGCCTCCACCTCGGCCGACCTCCCTCGCAGCCTCCCCCCGCCGGTGCCGCCGCCCTCCCTGGGGAAGGGGCGGCCCGCTGCGTCAGGGCGGCTTTGTCCTGCTGGTGCGGCGCCCGCTGTCCTGCGGGGGCGGCGGCGGTGGGAACGGCGCAGGGCCGGGGCGGGAGGAGGAGGAGGAGGAAGGAGGTCATGTGCCGGGAGGCGGTGGCGGGGCGGGGGTCCTCCCTCCTGGGAGGGGGCGCTGCGGCGGCTGCGTACAGCCTGCCCTGCGGGCCGGCCTCCCGCACGCCCCGCACCTCTGCTGCGGCCGGCGGCCCCGGAGGCTGCGGGAGGGTGGCTTTGTCCCTCTCCCTGAGATCCCGGTTCAGCCAATGCACCTTCACCGGCGGAACGGTGACCCGCTTGTCCTGCTGATAACGGTGTGAACCGCCTGGGTTCCATCACGGCCAGGTGGGAAGCTGAGGCTTAATTTTAGCGTCGTACTGAATTTAGGCAACGTTGGGAAGAGGCACTGCCCGATTTCAGCATCCGAATTAAAAGCGAGTTATTCATTCTTGAAATGTGACGTTTTGCATCTGTGTGAAGGGTGACACTGGTACATCTGCAGGGCAAACTGTTGAATCTTACAGCAGTTGGATCTGCATTAGCAGTTAAAGTTACTCCTTGATGAAGTGCTAACACTGAGTCAGTTCCCAATGTCGTGCTAGTCAGGTGCAAGTAGATACACTGATTAACTTCAGCATGGAAAATACTCACCACAAAATACTAAACTTGAAGGAGGAGTTGCCTGGTTTGGAGGTATAAGGCCATAGCAGTATTTTAGCACAGCATTGTCAGTACGTTTTATTATGCGTTGTTTGTCATCTTGGCTTTTATAACGTGATGTAGGGTTGTGTTAAGCATTAATTGCCATGAGAGCTGTCAGTTTGTTCTGCAAATGCTAATTTTTGGGGGGATTGTTAGTCAATCCAACATAGCAAGAAGGCTCATTTCTATTTATAAGATAATAGGGTTATTTTTATTTTTAGTAGATTTTTTTCATCAGCTTTGCAGTTGAAGTAGGCCAGATGCAGAGTGATTGGGTTTTTGTCAGTCTGTTGATAGTGTTCGGGGCCAGACATTTCAGATAAAATGCAGCAGTGGTCCTCTTGTTATGACACAGATCCTTAAGTATTTTACCATTATTTGCATATTAGACTTTTTTCAGGATAAATGTTGTTCTTTATAGACATGGTATGTTGAGAAAGAAATACTTGACCTTTGAAATGATGCTGAGATTTGTGAATTACTAAACTCAGTTCAGATGGATTAGACATTCTTTTTGGTGCATTCAGGCCAAAATGTGGTTTTCTTGACATGAGACATTCTAATTTTCATAAATTCTCAAATATTTAGCCATGGGTTTTTCAGAATGAGTTTAGCACTATTGTTCTCTGCCTTCCTTCATGCAAAAGAATGTATTTAGACAGTAACATTTTAAAATTCATCAGACCATCCTGGTTAGACATGTGTTTTAATAACTGTATTTGAAACCTGATTTCTAGTAAGGAGGATTAATGGGTTTAACTCGGTGAATGATGTCAGCCTACACAATATTGCCAGTGCTTTTGCAGAAAAGATCGGTGACATGGTGATGGTAAATCACACTTGTGATAGCAGAAACTGTGATTTTGCATGGTTAGCCAGCAGCATCCAGCAGCTCAGCTGAGTCACTTTAAAGGATCACAGATGTATTGCTTGTTAAATGTTATGTAATTTAACTGTATCTGCTAAAAATCTGTTCCTAATTTAAAATCTTTAGTGATCGTGTTAAAGGATAAATTGTGTATTACCTTTCTGCCTCACTGTGTTAAATTCAGCTAGGATTAAGATTAAAAATGGACAGTTGAAAAAAAATAATCTTGGTAAAGAACCAAACAAATATCTTGTAATTACATCACGCTTTTCATATTTAGATCAGCTACTCAGTCATCAGCTGAAGCCCTGAAAGAGCATCACTTCGCACATCAGGAGTTAATTTCTCTCTAGCACTGACAGAAAAACTTGAAGAATTTTGTGGAAGTGTGTTAGAATAAGTATTTTATACCTAAGGTTCGTATGTAGATGTTTGCTAGAATTTGCTGCTGCTTGGACTTGGTCATTATTTCCTTAATGTCCTTTAAGCCATGTAGGGAGAAAAATGGCAATAACAAGTAAAAACTGATACTTTTGTTTTGAAGCATCTCCAGGAGTTCTAAAATAGGAGTTAAGAGTGAAAAAGCTTACAGAAGTTTATCCCATATTCTAAAATGGATGTCAGTTTCCTAAAGTACTGTATTTCTTAAGAGCTCTAAGGAATTTCCAGGGCTTGAGTTTGTCTGAAGAAAACTTTTGCACCATTTTGTTGAATAGTTTTTGAGGGGGTGGCAAGAGCCTGAGTGTTTCCCACTAATATGTAAAATGATTGACGTATTTCAGAAAGAGTCGTGCAGTTCTGTGCTAGCAAAAGAAGAGCTTTTCTTGTCCAAGTAGTATCAGGCTAGCAGTCTTGGGGCACATGTTTGTTGTTGAATTGGAGAAGACAAGAAACAAAACAATGCGAGTATTCTATGTAATAAACCAGTATCATGCTTGATGTTGGAGGCAATCAGTAAGATGTTTGGTCTCTTTAAATAATTGTATTTTGTATTGAGAGATGCTGTCATGATAAAATAAATCTTTTGGGTATCAAAGCCATATTTATTTGGCCTACAGTTGTTTTAACTCTGGGAAACCAGGTGGGTTATAAGCCCTTGTTGCTTAGTGTTCAGTGCTTAGTGGAGTACAATTTGCAGTGAAAGCTTTTTGTAAGCTGATCTTGGGTGGGCTACCAAGTCGGCTTCAGAGAGCAGTTTGTTTTTTTTTTTTAATTGCATGCAGCTACTGCATGTTGCTGGCCTGTGTGTGTATATATATGTATGTATACTGTATTTTTGTATGGTTTATATATTAATATAACTTTGGGGAGCTGATTGGATTTAACCTCTAAAATCCTGGCATGGTTTCAGGTCTTTGGCAAGACTAGTCTAAAATGGGTGAAGTTTTATTTTTAAGAAAACAGTAACTTAGTTTTGGTAATTAATGAAGGGAATACTATTAATCAGAACATACTGGTTTCAAATGGGATGATGTCTCATCAATTCTGTAACAGAAACACTTGTTCTTTATATGCTCTAAGGATGTAACAGTGATAAAATACACACTTCAGTTTTGTAGTTTGCAGTGGTTAAATGTGTTGGGTACAGATGAAAGCTGAGGCTCTCCAGGATGTGTTATCATGCACCCTTTTTGTATTTTAGTTTTTTGTATTTTTCTTAAAATGAATTATAGTTGCATATTTAAGATCACACTCAATCTTCGCAAATGCTAAACTCTGCACATTTTGAGTTCTCGCAAGGGTGTTTTCAAGTGTGTCATAAATTCAGCATGGAGTATACTTTCACAGTCACTTTGGTGCTGAAGAACTGTTTTTCATATGCCATTTCCCACATCTGGTTTGAGCATACTTGTATGCAGGCACTAAGTCTTACTTGCTCATTTTAGAAGTAAAACATCTGGGATATGCTGTTAAGAAGGAACCCAGAGGGGAAAGCAGCAATAGAAATTAAGGCAATGCCAATACCAAATTTACAAACTGTTTACTGCCATTTTCTCAGCTCTTGTTGAACAAGAAGTGAAGTCATTGTGAAAGGACAGTAGTGTTGTGCAGGACACTGCTCAGTAGCAGGGCTTTTTCAGTTGCGGGGAAAAATTAGTCCAAGGTTGGAGCACTTTGATTTGACTTTCTATATTTGTGAGTCCCACTCTTGGGATGGGAGGAGGTGACGTTGCTGTTTCCTCAGATGTCCTGCTGACCCAAAAGATTGACTTTTTTTCTTTCTCATTTTAGCCTGCAAACTGTGTCCTGCACTCTTCAGCACCTTCTTCCAGTGTTCTAAGAAAAATAATTGTTCAGCACAAATGTGGGATGTGTGCAGCTGCCTTGTTTCTTCTGTTAGGTCACCATTAGAGCATAGGAAATTGGAGAAACACCTTTCACAGGGAAACTTAAAAAGAAACAAAAAAACCCCAAGTGGCGGGTTGTTTCCTTTACAGGGAGTTTGTTTTTTTTTTTTTTTTTTTTCAGATACCATTTTTAGTCAAGTGAATAGCACACCTTTAGAATTATGTTATGTAATTGTTTTGTAAAGAATAAGACTTAAACCCCATGTGAAAGAATTAATGGGAAGTAGACAAGACAAAATAACATAAATTTGCTAGCAAAGGCACAAATACTTGTGTTTCTACTCACTTTCTAATCAAGACAAGTTAATTGCTGCTCTTGCTTTCTTTTAGTCTGACATCTAGCCATCTGCTTGGTGATCTGTCTTTCAAAATCTAGGTGGTAAGTTTCAGGGCTCACTGGTATGAAACCAGATGTGCATGATAAACAGGAGTGATATGTATGACATATAAGCTATACTCAAGTATATTTTGAGTATTCATCTCACGTGTTGGATGAAAAATGTTCTTTTGGCCTGAGGTGAGAGCTGCTGCTTCAGGGTCAAGCAGAGCTACTGGAATTCTGAATGCTCAGATAAAGCCAAACTCTTTGTAAGGAGTTCTGTTCTGTATGCTGGTAAGTCTTGCCCTGCCCCTCTGACGGGAAGTCTTCCCAGCCTTTAAATGGGTTGCATATTTGTAACTTGTAATTCCTGCTGTGTTGCTTAATTGCAAATCTAGAGTATTGCCAAAAAGTTACACAGAGTATCTTGTGCTTATTCTATGCAGGGAATTTTGTGGGCGGGCATCAGTTTGAATTTTCCAGTGTTATTTTGATTAAAGTCTCTAGTGCCTGTTGAATGCAACACTGTCTAAATGTTTTTTTTCAGCAAATAACTAGCTGGCGACTCAGTCTAGAGGTTAGACTGTAAGATAAGGTCTATCTTTAACTATGGAACTAGATGAAGCCTCTGTCGTTGTGAATGTTGGAGTAGGCTGTATGTGTGGAGCTGATGTACCATATCCTACAGGCAGAGTAGGAAGGGAGCCACAGAAGACAAAAATGTAAAGGAAATACAATCCCATGTAAGTCAGGAACAGCGAAGGACAGATGTTTTGATTGAGGGAAAACTCCGTGTGCACTGAACAGTTATGGGAAGTGGTATCTGTGGTACCGTTTATTTTTTGGGTTTTTTTTAGCATTGGGCTTTTTCAGGTGGTCTTTAATACCTTCATGCTGGTTCATACTACTCAGGCTCACTGTTGAGAGCCTGGACCTCTTCATGCAGTGTGCAGCCATGAGTTGTAAGTTCTGCCTGCTCCTTAGACACTTAATATTTGATTTGAAGCAATTGCTTTTAATTCTGTAGATGGTGGCTCTGTGTTTGGGCCTTTTGATGATATAATGTGACCGGAATGCTAAGTAGAATGTCACATGCCAATGGAAATGACATATCTTTACTATTTTAAGTCTCCTTTCCAAATGTTAACTGCTGTTCTTTTAGCTTGTAGTTGGTTATTTTGTAGTCCCCTACAGTAGTCTAAAATAGTAGATTTTAGTTCTGAATAAGCATGTGCCATGGTGTACCTATTTATATAGTTAAGAATTTCTGCCTCCCTATTTTAAAACTAGAGATTGTAAAACCAAAGTATTCTTGTGTACTTTGTGCTTTAACTGGAATAAGAACATCTGTAGAGAAAGGATGCGGACTAGTCTTAAAATTCCCAGATATGCTGTGAAGTAACTAATAGGAAAACAGATCAATTGGGTCGAATCGAATAAGTACAGAATAAGAATTCGAATAAGAAATATTTTTGTTTCATTTGATTCAAGATTCAGATGCTGTGTCTCTGATCTAACATGTCAAGAGGTAAGGGTTATAAATTACATGATGCATCACTCATTACGCAAATTCTCATTACTATAAAGGCTACTACTATGTGTAGGGCAGGTGTTTTTAGGTGGTCCTATAAACCTCTGAGTATTGCTGGATATCGGAGTTATAGTAACATCTCCCAACAAGGCTTAACTAGTGTTCTGAAAGTTCAGGAAAGGCAGGAGTTGCCTTAAAATTGTTACAGGTTAATTTTTGCTATGGCAAGTATTTTATTTTATTTTTAATGGCTTCCTCTCATGCCTGAATTTTGACTAACCAACACATGCAGCTGAGCTTGAGTTTTAAAGCAGTGACTAATAAACTCATCTCAGTCACAGCAGGTAGCATCTAACAAGGGGCAGCTTGGGAGACTTGGGTAGAACCGTAGAAAAAATTCTCTACTAATGTTCACCAGAGAAACTGTTAGAGGTTTTCAGGACTCAGCTGTTGAGAGCCTCAACTGATGAAGTCTTAGCACTGGTCAAGTCCAGTGCTGGTCCTGCTTTGAGGAGGAGCTTGGACTACATGACCTCCAAAGATCTCTTCCAACCAACATTTCTCTGGTGACACAAATTACTGAGTTTTCATTCTCTCCATTTTCTATAACTCTGTACCTGTTTTGTGTCGGCCAGATATGAGTTTCTCTTTCTAGTCTGCTCATGCTATTCATGTTAATGCGCAGGAACACTGTGTGCACTTCTGGGCCCCACCACTTAAAAAAGCTGTGAAGGTCCTTGGCTGCATCCAGAGGAGGGCAACCAAGCTGGTGAAGGGGCTGGGAGGCGTGGTGGCTGAGGGGCAGCTGAGGACACGGGGTTTGTCTAGTTTGGAGGGCAGGAGGCTGAGGGGCGACCTCGCTGCTCTCTGCAGCTGCCTGAGGAGGGAGGTGGAGAGGGACGAGCTGAGCTCTGCTCCCTGGAACCCACTGCCAGGGCGTGTGGGAGCAGCTCAAAGCTGCGTCTGCCAGGGGAGGTTTGGACTTGGCATGAGGGTGGTCAGACTCTGGAACAGGCTTCCCGGAGAGGTGGTCGATGCCCCCCTGTACCTGTCAGTGTTGAAGAGGCATTTATTTGGGCAATGCTCTTAATACCATGCTTTAACTTTTGGTCAGCCCTGAAGCGGTCAGGCATTTGGACCAGGTGATTATAGGTCTCATCCACCTGAACTATTTGATTCTCTTCTCCTGCACTCGTGATGAGTCGAATAACGATGAGACTGCTATTTACCTGAAATGCCAGGGTTTTTCAGCTACAAAACCACTTTCAAGGACACATAACACAATGGATGCAAGTGGAAACAGGATTTTATTTTCGTTCTCTGACTGTGTTTCAGGGCCGATGTTCACAAGCATTAACAAAATGCACAAGTGCAGCCAGGAGCAGGCTGATGCAATCCTCACTTTAGCTTGAAAAATCATGGCATGAAGTCTGGCAAAGGAAAGTCAGAGAGCTCTAGAAAGGCACGAATGCCCTATGCCTTGTGGAGAGCCGTGTGCTCTTGAGGCTGCCTGGGGAATACCGATTTCTGTCTCGCTCCCGTGTCTCTTGTGAGGAGGAGTTAACAGCACAGCTGGTACCCAGCACAGTTGCTAGGATCTCCACCTCTCCAGGCAAGTTTTCACATGGAGTTTCTTGCAGTGTCATGAATGACAGGCTGTTTTATCTTCCTGGTGAATGTCCTTCATCAGGAGCAGCAGGGAATGAACTTGCCGGTCTGTAAACATCATTCCTTCCTAGGATGCTCTTTTGACCACACATCCTTGCTGAAGCCTGACATAGAGAATACCCCAAACAATGGGACCGCCTGGAGCCAAAAGAAAGGGTGCCAGCTGAACCCAGCCTCCTTCAAATCAGGGGCAGCGCTGTGTCAACCCACAGCTGATACAACAGTCCTGACAATATATATCTGATACTGAAAAAACAGAAATTAAGTATAAAATACTCACCTTTGGCAGAAAGAGGAAAGCAGGTAACTGTTGCACAAGACAGCTCTTTCAGGAAAGAGCTCAGAAACAGCAAGGATGTCATTTTCTCTCTTCTTTTGTAGTAAAATTCTTTGACATGTATTTTAGCTTGAAGACATCCAAATCCCAAAGAATCCCACACCTAGTTAGTAATTAGATTCTCTCTTTGATTTCTAAATTATCTTGTTCTTTTAGCTTTTGACAAGAAAGGACTATATCTAATGTCCTGAATCACTGAGGATGCCAAAGCTTGGGTAATATGGCAGCATGAATAGAGGCCAAGCAGCCGCTGTTTCCTGGCGAGTGAGGATGAAGTGCATGGTATTTTCAAAAGCACGGCACACAGTGATGACAGGTATACTCTTCTGCCTTCAGAAACTTGCTTCGCAGTGCTTCTTGGCCAGGGATGCATGGAAAGCGCTCTTGTGCCTGCCGTGTGCTTCCACTGCACGCAGGGAGAGCTGGAAAGTGGGAGCTCCTGATGGGGCAATGAGCCTGGAGCCCTGCCAAGCAGAGGCTGTTCTGCACAAGCGAGAACCCTTGGGGAGACAGTGCCAAGGGCAGAGCAGAGCTGGCTCATGGTCCAAAGCGGCAATGTGCGAGAGAGTCCGAGAGAGCCGGGGCACGAGCGGTGCCTCGGGGGTGCGAGAGCAGCAGGCGAGTACCTAGCCAAAAGGGCTCGGAGGAGCCCTGACAAGGGGCTGTGCTCAGTGCGACAGAGGACAAGAAGCAACCTGCGGGGGCCGGACTGGGGCCCCCCCAGGAGCCTCGAAAGCTTCCTCCCCCCGGGTGCGGGGCACGAGGCCACCTTCGTGGAGCACGAGCAGCGGGCACCCAGCCAGAATGGCCCAAAGGAGCCCTGGCCGGGGGCCCTGCGCGGTGCTGCAGAGGCAGGCAAAAAACCCCCGGGGCGGGACGCTTGGTAGCCCACCGCGGGGGAAAAAAAGCCTTCCTCCCCCCAGCTGCGGGGCACGAGAGGCCACCTTCGCGGTGCACGAGCAGCAGGCGGTGACCTGGCCCGAGGGACCCGAGGAGCCCTGACAAGTGGTCGCGCTCAGTGCTGCAGAGGAAGGCGAAAAACCCCCGGGGGCCAGTGCCAATGTGCCCCGGGGGAAAATTCCTTCCTGACCCCAGGCAGCGCTGGCGATCAGCTGTTCCCTGAGCATGTGAGCGGGACCTGCTTCCTCCTCCCACGGGCTGGGCACGCCTCCCGGGAGATGCTGAGCCTCTCCCTCTGACCTGGAGCCATCGCAGGGGCTTCCAAGAGTGACCAAATGCCCCCGGCCCGATCTCCTTGGGGGGCAAGACTCCTGCTGGCACCTGATGGGACACCAGTGGGTGCTCCAAAGCTCCGGGACCCCTGGCAATACCTCTGCATCTTGTTTCTTACGGCTGCTGCCCCTGGCTCCACGGGGATGAGGACGGCGATCCCTGCGGCGCTCCTCAAGAAGGCGTTCCCGTGGTGTTGCCACCGCTGTCCAGCTGAGAAGGCCCGACAGCCTCGGGCACCCCCAGGGGTGGGTGGTTCTTCTCTCCTGAGGGGCTGGTGTCTGTTCCCCGAAGGCTGAAACAACATCTCCACCCATCAGATGGGCTTTGGCCGTGGCCCTGCCGGGAGCTGCCCTTGCAGCAGAGAAGCTCCAGCAGCCTCGTCCAGGCTCCAGGCTCCCTCCCTCAGCCCCCAGGGAATTCCATGATTCCCTCGAGGGCTCCCTCATGGTGTCTTCAGGCCAGTACCAGGCCAGCTCTGGCAGGGGGACACTGGACGATGCCCCTTTTATACTCCCCCGGGGCACTGTGACAGCGCGTTGCCGGGTGACATCACTGTGACATGGGGTAACACAGGGGTGACACATTGCCCCATGCGCAGCCCCACCCCCGCCCAGCACCCTTGGGAGGAATGGCCCAGGGGGCTGTCCCTGCCCTTGGTGGCCATGCACGGGGCACAGCTGATGGGGGTCCCTGACGCCTCCTCTGCCACTCGGCTCCCGAGGACAAACCCCGGGCTGTTCCTCCTCTCTCAGGCTGTGGCAGGGACCATCCCTGCAGCACAGAGCCCAGCCCTGTCACAGTCCCCTCTCTGTGCCAGAGCTGATGTCCATGAGGCCACACAACAAGGAGGACCAGGGACACAAACTCTTTTGCGGGTAGATGACAGGGGATGGTGTTGGTAGCTGCAGCCTGGAGCAAAGCCAAAAGCGTAGCCAGAGCTGTAGGCAGGGATGCTCGGTGCCACAGGTGCCATGGAAATGGCACAGGCTTAGAAAACCAAGTGAGCAGAGGTTTTGCTGGTGTGGCGGAAAGGCTGGTCATTTTCAGACCTAGAACATTTGGATCCATGCCCAAAGCGCAGCCAGGCAACTCTTTCTAACAGCAAGTATAGCCCATTGCTGCTATTGCCATCACATCTCCCACTGAATCCAAGCTACGCAGCTGGCCGTGGTTATATGGGGTCCAAAATATGCTTCAATTGTGGGGTAAAACTTCCACAGTTCATTTGTGACTTCCACCTTTATGAGCGCTGTTTACATACCTTGATTTGTGAGAAGATGTTCAGAGCTTACCTAAACCCCTGGCAAATCTCCTTTTCCTTTATGATTTAGTATTTTGAGTACTGAAGGATTAACACAAGTACTTTGTTCTTGTTTTGTACGTGTGTGCCAGAAGTCGTATGTACATTGAGGTTATATAAAAAACCCAAACAAAGGGGGAGTCAGTTTTATACCATATACATTTCTTTGGTTGTCATGATGCCGGAGACGGAAGAAAGGGGGGTTGTTCCCTCTGTGTAAATTTTGCAGAGACAGACGGCATGCATGACTTCCTCATCATTCCTTACCGATGCACAAAATGCCATGTGCTACAGCACTTGTTATGGCGAGGTCTTTGTCTGGGAAAGAAGTCCTGGATTGCTTTGTGTTCTTTTTCAGTAGCTCTTTTCCTGCTTTAGGCTTCCTCCTTGATACCTTTCTTGGAAGCGATGGCAGCGCTTTCAGCCTTTGTCTGGCTTCTTGTAGTTCTCATCTTCTGTAGGTCCTCCATGCTCCTAATCAACTGCCTTTGTCTTTGCCTGCCTTCATCCCAGATGGAACATACCTTTCTTGAGCCCAAGGAATGAGAAATGTCCATAGTGGTGCAGGTGGGTGCTCCCCAGGGCTTTGCGCAATGCTTGTCCTTCCGATACAGATACCTTGCCTGTCACACAAGAATGCGTTTGCCAGGATCACATCTGTGGCTTATAGTCACCCTGTGACTTACTTGTGCCTCCAGGAACATTTGCCTACTCCTGTCTTTTCAAATTGTAGCAGAAACCGACGGCGCTCCACTTGATGTTGTGTTACCTATTCCTGCCCCGCAGTCCTTCATGCGTGGTGGGTTGATGTAGGGGGTATCTCTTCTGCGCGAGCTTCAGCCGGTAGCGAGGGTGGGGGCTGCAAAACTCTACCGTGAGGTACATCTTGTTCTGGTTTGTGGGTGGCATGAAATGGAGACCAGGATGTGTGCAATAAACGTATCTTTGGAGAAGGCAGGAAGCCTACCGATCCTGAATGATGTTTCTCTGCAATCTAAATTTGAAAGACTTGAGCATGAACCTTGCTGTTTCATAGATCTGATGATGTCCAGGCATGAATGGTGGAGCCTGAGAGCTGTGTTAAGGGGGCTTTCACCCATCAGTAGCCTGGTGGTGTCCAGCTCCATGCAGCCACGACCAGCAGATCCAGCCCTGCACCCGCCAGCTGAGCAGCAGGTGGGCCGTGTGGGTGGGCTCTGGACATGGAGCTGGTGGTGTCAGTCCAGTCACTTTCCAAATGGATGTCTGCCTCTTAGGGAAGAAAATAACCACAGCTGATGTTAACTGAGCTTCCCCTGTGGAAGTTCCACTGGAGAAAGCGCCCCATGAGCCCAGAGAGTGGAAAAGCGACAAGAGTTCAAGCACTGGTGGGTCAGTGTGATGCAGTTAGTGGCACAGCTTCTGCAAGGATATGCTTTACTCTCCAGCTGTGTGCATAAAGGTGGCTGATGATTTCTTAAATGAATCCTGCAGTGATTTAGTGAAGAGGAAGGTTGTTGCTGGTCATGCTGAGATGGGTATGGAGGTGGCTGGCTAGCTGGCCATCCAACACTAAAAGGCCAGCGCCTCTCCGCACCTGTAAGATAGCTGCAAAGAAGGACTGAAGATTCTGCTTTTTATACACCTGCCTGAAACCACCTGAGAATGCTGGTGTGATTAAATGACTGATTGTGTTACTTGGTTACAAAGGAACGTACTTAATATTGGTTTTGTAATTCATGAAAGACACTATGGAAAACAGTCTTCTAACACACATTTTGTGGTGCTAATCAGTGTGCAGAAAGCTGCCAGGCTATGTTTATTCTGTTAAAGGATCCCAACATTTTGGTGACAGCTCAGTGTGACGAGAGGCCCTCGCACGTGTCCAGATGGGTGTCTGATGGATCAGCCATCAGAGGGAGGCTGGAGATTAATTCCCTTGCCGCGATAGCCCCCTGTCCGGACAGCTCTGAGGTGTCAGTAGGAAGGAATTCAGACTATATGGACTTTTAAAGCTAAACGCAATGTTTTGAGTGATGCTGGAAAATTAACCAGTAGCCAGTGCATTCTAAGACCTCTTTTCAGAGGGCCCTGGGAGGCAAAGGGATGCTGAAGGAGCACATCCCAAAAGAATTAGCTCTAGCTGTACTAACTGCATTCCTGTACTGTGCTGTATCTAGCAACAATCCAGACTGGAAGTAACAATTTCCTATATAATTGGCACTGACTGCCACATCAAAAAACCAAAGGTCACTCCTTTTAGCCAATGTAGATGGAAATTTTTTTGGAAGTGCAGGTGTTACTTGGCTTTTCTTGTTCGTTCACAATTTCTTGGCTTTTCTGTTTTAACTATGGCCACTGTCGGCCACATCTTGGGTTCATATCTCATCCCAAACAGTTTCCTATGAACCGCTGTTACGCAGCAGGGCACTTGAGCATGAGTGTTACCGGTACAAAGCAAGTGCTGTTTACAGCGCTCGAGTGTGGGGATTGTGCTCACACCCTCGGGTTCAGGTGGCCCAAAGTTCATTGTAGCGCTTGAGACACCTGACCAAACAAATGCCATATACGTCTTCCTCCTGTAAAGCCCTTTGACAGCTGTGTTTCAAGCAGCTGCTGTAGAAATAGAGGAGGAAGCTTGAAAGATGTATTGTGCTTGGCCAGCCTTGCCTGGTGCTTTTGGCTGCCTGGGACATGACTTGCAGGGAGGCAACATCCAACATTTCCTTCTGCTCTTAGAAAAGATCCTCCGGGGAGGCAGATTTCATTTGCAAGCAGCGCCTGGCATCATACGAGCGCTGCTCTAACAGGGACCATACTGGCGCCACTCTTTGAAGCACAACAGCACTTTGCCTTCCCGTGGCTTAGTTGTTGCGATTGCCCGTTTCACAAGTCCAGCTCGGGTGGCTGGGGCGATGGGAGAGGCAGCAGGTGCACGGGAACGTGTCCTGCCTTGCTTTGTTCTGGCCTTCTCCCTCTGATGATTTCTGCTAATGTCTCCCACGGGGACCATCTGTCCTTTTCATCCACATCTGTAGGAGTGAGACTGTTGGAAGAAATAATCCTAAGGGCAATATCATTTTGGCAGCGTGCACTAGCACAAGGTGGAAATTAAATGGGAGTTAGGTGCTTTCCCTGTCCAAATTCAGCAGCTCAGTTAAGTAAGAATCTTTTCTTGGAAAGGAGAGGACAGGGTCATAAGCGCTGACTGTTGATTTCCAGCACCTAGAGATGGTTTTGTGCTCAATCTGGCCACTTCAGCAGGGGGTGCAAATGTCCGGTGCTTCCTTGAAGTGAGCCTGAAAGGTCAAATCTACCCAAGGCCTCCTTGCCACGGAGGAGATGGAGGCTGGTCCCCACGGGGCTGTTGGGCTCTGAGTGAGCAGCGCCTGCATGAGCAAACCCCAAGGGTACCGAGTCAGGCTGGGCAGGTGTTTCAGGGATTTGCATTGCCTGAGAAGAAATGTGGGTGTTTAGGAACCTTTAAACCTGGATTTGGTCCCCCGTGTCTTTTCTACAAACCCATAAAACAGGCTGAGAAGGGCAGGCAAAGATGGTTATGTGTCTTCTCCTCTCATTAGGAATACAACAGTGTCAGTGATCTCCTTTGCCATTGGAATCTGGTGCCCTGCAGCTACCTGGTGCCAGGATGCATAACAACAACACAAACCTAAACAATACTCCAAAATTAGGACGTCTCCTTTCATTTAGGATTTACCTCCTCTGCTGCAAGCATAAAGCTAAATAGCATTTGCAGGCAGAAAGCAAAATGTTGGCTCCATGTAGAGCCCTATGAGGGTCCTGTGGCAGGCACAGCATCATCTTGTTTTCTGGTGTGCAGTACCATGTAAGCTTCACTTTGAGATCTTCTAAGAAAATACTGGTTATTTATAGCTCTGTTCAAAGTTAAAGCCTTTTCCCATCAAGGCTTCCTGGAGAGGAGGTCAATGCCCCAAACCTGTCAGTGTTTAAGAGGCATTTGGACAATGCCCTTAAAACCATGATTTAGCTTCTGGTCAGCCCTGAAGCAGTCAGGTACTTGGACCAGGTGATTGTTGTGGGTCCCTTTCAGCTGAACTGAACCATTCTGTTTTCTTTTGTATTCTATAGAATTGTGAGTCTGATGGTACTAATGAAATTAACGGTGATTTGTGTTCAGGGGAAGATAGGGCAGCATAAATGGTAGTTCTTCAGAAGTTTTACTTACTTTTCAAAATGTTTTTTCTGTCAAGCAACATGAATCCTTGGGTATGGACTAGTTGTACTAGGGGACGTTATGAGATAACCATGTTTCTACTCAACTTTATTGTGTACTGTACTGAAATATGTTTTTGCATAGTAAATAGTTAAATGATATGTTCTCTTCTGAGTAGACAGGTGTTTGAGATAACGTGAATAATATCAAAATAACAGATAAATGTGATTTGTAGAATAAGGTTTAGTGGCTGGTATTTGAAACAGAGGTATAGAATAATTGCAGAACAATTTCTGACTTAAAATGTATATTAACATGGGATAGTTGGAGAGAAGCAGGTTCACTGGAATTCTTAATGTGGAGTAAATCTGCATTCATGTTTGTACTGTAAAACTTGGTCCTTTCAGTACTATAACTGTACAAGTGTGGTTAGTTTTGTTAGGGTGTTTTTGTGTGGTTTGTTGTTTTTTTTTTAAGGTAGAAACCTGATACAAGTTCTGTTTAGCTTCAAAGTTTGTCCACTTGCGTAACGGTGTTTATAAATTCTGATTTGTGCATGACTTGGGGGAAGGGAGGGAGCATGTGTTAACAGAGCTGAGGCTAGTACTTACTGGGAAAAGTCATTGCACAAATCCTGAAGTCAGGTAAACAAGAGGACGACAGTGAGAAATAATGGAGTTGGTCAGTTGTAAATCTGCTTGAAAAGATCTTGAAACAGGAGTGAGTGCCATACAACAATTTCTGTCTTTATTTTTCTTCTGGTTAATGATGAAACTGATTATCTCAGTCTCATATTCGCACTTCCTAATTTCTGTTGTCATGTGCTCTGCTTATACCTCTTTAAAGGAGATAGGTCCAGTGAAAGGCCTGTCAGCTTTCCCGGTCCCGTGGTTTATGGCTGAGTACCACAAGACATACACCTCGGATTGGCTTTGGAAAGCCATGGGCAGGAGCATCCTGGGGCTGACTGCAGGGCAGGAGCAGAGTGGCAGTAGCCTGCCTGTGCTTGCGCTTGGCCTTGTGCTTGGTTTGACCCACAGCCAGCTACCACAGTGCGATGGTGATGGATAACTGGCTTGGTGTCCCTCCGACTGCCTGTTTATGCAGGCAAGGTCGTTTCAGTTTCGGTGCGGGTTTGTTACCATTCTCATGACACAGCCTACGAAAAGCAGACTTTGAACTACCTAAAGGCTGTTATGTGTGACTTGACCAGAACATTGGGTGTCCCTGGCTGGCCCGCCTCTTCCTTGGCTGTGATGAGTGTGCACTGGCAGCTCCCTGCTCCACCTTTCTTTCCCCCCTGTGTCCTTGCGTTTGCTTAGTGGTGTGTTACAGATGCCCTGTCTGCTTTTCCTGTTGTGCTTCGACTGACTGTTCTTGCAGATGTGGATCTGAAACACTGTTGGAATAGAAGAGGCAAAGGTTCTTCTTTTTGTTCTGCAGTTTACTGAAAGACAGCCCACGCAGCAAGAGACAAACTTTTGGTCTTGAATTTCAAAAAGCTATTCCCTCAGTGTTACTGGAGGTTGTCTGTTGTGATTTGTGTTGCGGGATGTATAGCTTAATCTTCTGAGTATTTTACATAATATTATTTTTTTCTTTATATTTCCTTGAAGCTTTTGTGACCTTCTTAGTCAAGTCTTTCTAGAAGTTTTAATTGGAAAAAAGGTTCTCATGGAGTAATGGAGTGAATCACACATCAAACTGCTCCAGAAATTTAACCTGTGTTGTTTTTTGGGTTTTTTTAAAAGCCTTGTAGTCAGAACAGTCTTATGATAATTGCATTACCTTTAACCACTGGGTTGCATACAGATTTTTCAGTGACACCCCATCTGACAATATAACTTGTCATAGCAGCTGAATTTATCTATAGAGCAAATAGCAGTGTATTTGCTTTATAGAATGATTAATATAGTATACAGGGGGTTTAATGTACTTTTAATCTTTCGGTTGTGTCAGCTTTGGTTGTGCTGGGAGCTAACACTGCCATTTTTCAGGAATGGTGTGTGGAACTTCCTCTAAGTTAGCTTCCTGTTGAGAGCATTTAAATCAGAATTGGAAACCTTGAAGATGCACAGCATCATGCTCTGTATTCATTCATGTTTAGTGGTCTCACTCTAACAATGTGGAGAATGGAGCCTTCTAAATCTGGACAGCGCTCCCTTATTCCCACCAGTCTAATTGAACATTAATCCTCTTGTTTCATAAATCCTCTGAGACATGAAGAGAGCCTAGATAGATCTTATTTTAGAAACAATTTTTAAAACCTACTTGTCATCAGTTTAGCAAAAAGAGAACTGACATAGTAAGATGAAAATACCTGCTGAAATTCTGGGGGGTTTGGTAACTAATGTGTTTTGCTTTTCTTTCTTTATTTAGAAATTCTTCCTGTATGGATCAGCCTTCTAGTGATGGTGAAACTGGAAGACCACCACTCTAAGCAAACCCAGGATGAATCGGGTGCCAGGTGATGCAGAAAATGCTCACAGTAGCCATGTGGAATCCTGTCCTTCCTTGCGGGATGTCCACTCCATCAACCCAGCGCAGCTGATGGCAAGGATTGAGTCATATGAAGGCAGAGAGAAGAAAGGCATATCGGATGTCAGAAGGACTTTCTGTTTGTTTGTTACATTTGATCTCTTATTCATAACCTTGCTGTGGATAATAGAATTAAATGTGAGTTGTCTTTTCAGTACCCTTAGATTTCAATTTATTTGTTCACTTCAGGAGTGGTTATTAAGTTGCTCTTTTCTATCCCAAATTATATGCCATGAATCTATTTAAATTAAAGCAGCTTCTTACTGTTAAGCTTTCAATAACATATGATTGACTCAACTCAACTGCATCTACTTTTAGTCATTAGGATACATGATTTATTATCTTCTTAACATTAAACATTTTGATGTTCCTGTAGTCTATGACCTGTGCTGAAGAAATCATTAGAAATCCAGTGAACTTTTCAAGCAGCAAGTACTGTGTGTCTGAATTTGGCAATATGTGTGAATGTTAACAGTATTCAAGAGTTTGCTTTCTGAGTAACTCAAAGTCAGCGATATTTTACTGAGGTGTTAGTCCCTGGAAAGACTTCTAATGGCCAGACCCTTTCTTCTGCTGTGATGTATTTTCTTTGAGGTAAAATTGGTATACTATACATTGTGTCATGTATGGCTGTGTGCATTTAAACAACATAAACTCCCACAGTTGCCACCTTTAAACTCCAGCATTTGTAATTTTCAAAACAAGGCAGTTTTCCTAAAATTTCCAGAAAGCAGTAGGATAGCTGATTTGTCATTATTTCATAAGTAGCATCCCAGTTCTTGAGCTGGGTTTTAAGCTATAATCTCAGGTATTCATTTAAGAAAGGGCATACAGGAAAAATTGGAGGAATGAAGTTTCCTAGACAAGAAAGATCTTGAGTAAACATTTTTTGTCAGCATTCCTTTACGAGATAAATAACCTTGGTTATTGATCTGACATTGCAAAGCTTTGGGAGCTGACTGTTCAAGTAGTTCACTGCTGTAGTGAAAAATACACTTTCCAGTTTAATTTGAGAAAGCACACTGTGTTTGCCTGAACGCTGTAATTTTGTGACTGTTGCCCCTCTAGGTGGAAAGACTGTTGTATCCAGTGCATAAAGTTAGCCTGTCTCAGAAAAGCAGCATAGTGTTCTGATGCATTTCTTTTTTTTTTTTTTTTTTGGCCAGTTTCTCAACAGCTTGTTCGACTAAGAGGAGCAGAGTCTGGGTTTGTATCTCTTGTTGAGGATTCAGAGTACAGATTTTCATATTAGTGCTCCCAGTATATTTATAGAATATATATGAATATATATGTATAGAAAATGCTACCAGCTCATGATGTTCTGTTTTGAATGCCACAGCATTAAGGGACTTCAAGATCCTGGCAGTTTTCTTTGTGAAAAGCTTTGTTTTAAGGAGAACATAATAAGAACTGGAGTCCTGTACTGCCAAATGTCAGCAGGGATGAAAAACAGGTGGTTTTTTTTGTCTTCAGAAGTCATATTAGAAGCTATCTTTTGATATCTGGGATCAGACACAGGTTGGGGGTGTTTTGCTCTGTTTTTTAAATTGTTTTGTTCATTGGGAAGTCAAATAGCACTGCATTAGGGCTGTTCATCACTGCTGCATAAGTAATGGGACCAGAACTGCTGCCAGAGTTCCTGTATTGTTTTCCCTTTGTCACTCTTATCCAGTGTGCTTAGGTGTAACTTATTTTTTAAACTCTTCAGGGATTAGCTCCATGGTAGTTTGAGCAAACCCTAAATCAAGGCTGTGATGGATTACTGTTCATCTTTATGTTAACATGGTGCGCATGCAGCCACGCAGTGAACAGCTTGGAGGGGGGTGTGTTGGTTTTCCTTATTTATGCTGGAAACAGATGATCACATCTGATGCAGTAAAGCAACCAAGGGGAAGCTATATTTAGAAAGTTATTTGTCAGGTAGCCATAGAGAGGAGGGAGAGGAGAAGAAATAGAGGAAATTTCGAGTTGGAATTAGTCTCAGAAAAACACTGTCCAGCAGTATAGTTGGAAAAAGTGTGCAAGTGTCTAGACTGTAGTGCTTTGAGATGGTGAGCGTATGTTGTTGGCATGCTTTGGTAGCTCCTTTCTTTAAAAGGATGACAGTAGTCAAATTCAATACTAAAGCCTTCTGCTCATAGTTTCCCAGTGCTTTACAGAACTATTTCATGCAGTGCTTAATTACTGAATTTAATATTGAAAACAATGGGATGTGAACACTAAGGTTTTTCACTCCCAACTAAGATACATACTCCTCTCACCCTCTGACCCAGTACATCCGTAATTATTTTCTTACTGACCCAGTTTGAACAGAAAAGTGATAAATCTTTCCACTGGAAGGAAACACTGGCTAAAGATGTAGTTTTGTATCTTCTCAGGCAATGAAAGAATTAAACTTGGGTGTTAGTTATTTGTGGCAGAATGGTCTAACAGTTGTAGCTTCTGTGTTTTTTACAGCGGGATTTTTTTCTCAGCTCTCTTTAAACAAATAGATGTATGCTGAGAGGAGATGATCTGCAGTATGAATTCAGTTACTTTTATTTTCTGTTTGCTAATGTGACTAACTTGGAGGTAGTTTCTGGGTGGCTTTTTGATCAGCTGTTTTGATCCTCCTTATGAGGCATAAAATGCTCTGTGAATTTTGTTTAATACCTTACAGTTAATAATTTCTCCTTCCCTCAACAACTTGTTTGCTTTTATTTTGGGACAGTCTGAAATGTAGCTTGCATAGGCCAGGTCATAGTCCTAAGTGTTTTCACTTTGAAAATTGTATATAATCATGAAAACCAAATAAGGACTAATCTTGAAATTGACAATTTTAGCATATATGACCTCTGTACTTAGTTTAGTGATCTTCTTGTACATCAGTGAGGAGCTGTTAATTTCGCCTATCAGATTTGTGTGTATTTTGCCTTCAGTAACTTCTGTTCTAAAGCTGTGTGTGTGTTGTTGTTTCTTTGTAGGTGAAAGGAGGCATTGAGACTACCTTAGAGAAAGAAGTCCTACAGTATGACTACTCTTCTTCATATTTTGATATATTTGTAAGTGTTCTTTAAAAAAAGAAAAAAAGCAGCGAAAGTGTAGTTTTCCCATGTTCTTCCTTCCACAGATATTCCCTAGTTTGAGTCTTGTGAAAGGCTTGATTTTTTTCTTGATAATTTAAACCAGAAGGACTTGTGCCAAATTTCACCCACCTAGGGATTGCCCAGTCCTGTTTTGGCAGCAGGCTCGTGGAGCCTGTGGATAGAGATGCTTAGGGACACTTAAATTGCATCTTCTGCTTTGGGGTCACGGAAGAGGAGATGAAAAACTCAGTCCAGAATGGGAGATTGATGTGGCATAAAGATAGTTTGTTAAGGGAACAAGACCAGTAGTCCTCCAGCTGTAACATCATTTTGTTTAAATCGATGTTTTTGTCCATGGAGAGAAATGTCGGTTGCAGTGAGGAGAGTGTCTTTCAGCAGCGCTGTAGCTCTGTAGTTGCAATGCATTTTGCACTGCATGGGCCAAGTTACTGATCTCAAAGTAAAAGCTGTTTCTTTACAGTTCTTCTAAAGGGCTCCATGTTTTTGCAAGATCATTAATTTTACCATGTCTTGCCTGGCAGAGACGAGTTGGTTTGGTATCAGTCATTTTATAGTGATGACTATATTCAGAAATGATAAAAAAAACCCATCCTTGCTTCTGCATTGGACTGGACCATTTGCTGTATCAAATAGAATGAGGTACCAGATACAAAAATTTCTTAAGCTAGCAAACTAAGCTACTTCTCCCTTTCTCTCTCATTATTTTGCTGGCAGGTTCTCCATGATATACCTTACTGCAGAAAGCAAAAAAGTGTTACCTGTAAATGTTGATGCTTTGCAAATCATTTTGCCCTGTAGTTGAACCAAAGGTTAAAAACGTGTAATGTATAATAATAGACTTTTATTTCCTGGGAAGGGACTAGGTCATTGAATTCTGCAAAATAATTTGTGGGCTTATACAGGTTTTCTTCTGTTTCTGAAACATCTATATTTGTGTAAGATTAAATGAGTTAATTGTACCTCTGGCCATGTCCGTCCTTGACTTCTCTTAATTTTTATGCATTTGTTTCACATTTCTTAGATTCTGAACACACCTTTTAAAACAAGTTGGAGGCAATCTATATCAAAAAATAAACAGGGGAATTGAGGGTTAGGGTCCCTGATTCAGAAATCTCATCTGTCTGCTATTGATTTAATTTTCTGGCCTAGAAATTGTGTAACTTTACTGCAAAATATTTGGACCGGCCTGCTATTGCAGACATCTCCATAAAGAATAATTGATTGCTGCAAAGTTAATATTTCAATAAATAAAAAAAATGTAGTACGTAGAAAATTGGTTTTCAAAATTATTCCCATTTTGTGTCAAAAAAAGACGTTTGTGAAATCTTTATAGGTTTTAATGATATTCTTGCACATTAGCACGCTAGTAAGATCAGTGAGATTCACAGTGATGCTCAAGGAATTTGCTGGATTAACTACATCTAGATTTATAGATGCGTAGATTCCAGTTAGTTAAAATGATCATGCACATACTTTGTTTAGCTTTCTTACGTTTTTAACTTATTTTTGGAATTGCACATACTTGCATATTTGAGCCTACGTAGGCATGTGAGTGGTGCTGTTTGCTTTACGAGTGGGAAATTACATTCTATGTGTGTTTTATAAGCACACACTCAAATTTGTTTCTCGATAACAGAACTTTGATTGTCCTGTTTAAGTTGTTTTGTAAGCAGTTAGTATGTTCAGTGAGCTGAGAATCTTGTGGTTCTTCTATGTTCTGAATTAACCAACAAATATTTTTTTCCTTTCTCTATAGCTACTGGCAGTCTTTCGATTTAAGGTGTTAATACTTGCATATGCAATGTGCAGACTGCGCCATTGGTGGGCAATAGCTGTGAGTAGTAGCCAAGCATAACGGAGTTTTAACTAGAATGGATCAAACACAAAATTTTAGATGCCTCTTAACGCTTGTATGTTAAGAATCATCTTGATGCTATATATAAAAATTCACTGTACAGTAACAGATGAAAAACTTCTGTTCTGGAAGATTTTCAGCCTAAAGACAAGAATTTAATAGCACAGTGGGTGTGGTCCTTATTAGGTATCATGTTAATACAAATTGAAGACTTATTTTGAATCCAGTATGGATGGCTGGTCTTATCTGCTTGTTACCTCTGACTTGTTAATTAATATTTGAAATATATTTGCATTTGAGATAGTGAACAGTATTCAAAAAGAATTAGCGTTACTGTACCAGAGAATCAGCTGTCCGTTAACTCCCACATGCTTAGGTGCCAGCCGTTGAGCACTGGCACCTGTATTGCTTCCTAAAATTCTTGAGAACTGTAGGGAATCACAGTGGCTTTGAGAAAATACCTGTAATGCAGCTGTACTGTGTGGATGAGAAAGAATGCCAAACCTGATGATGTTCGTACTTCCACCAGTCAGTACTATAGATTAGAATACAGTGGGCGTATTGCTGGCTTACTGTGCTATAAATCTTAGACTTTTTCCCTTAGACTGTGGTAGGTGCATGTGGAACGTGTTCATGTGCAATCACACACCATCATTGCTTTTTAAATGGTGGTATTAGCATGGCACAAACACATACATAATAGTAACTGCTGTTCTGATAGTGGGGTTTTTAAGTGCGTGCCTTGCGAAATCCCTTACTCTTAGCTGTGTAGCTTTAGAGTCTTTCTTCCAATGACATCCTCCAACTTGATGCAGTTGTTTGTGAGGTGGTGAGAGTGAAGCCATCATGGTAGTAAGCAATTAGATATATAAAGCTTCACTGAAGATTTTGCAGAAGCCGTTAATCTTAAAATCCCACCTGTGCTTACCAGAAGCTAGTTAGGTTCTGCTATTATTTAAAGAATTGCTGGACTTAAATGCGCTACTAGATGTGGGAGCCTTCCTTGAGTGAACAGTACTCGTCCCCTGCTCTTTTTCTGGGTTTTTTTTCAGACATTTTATGCAGCCTTCCATTTTTTTAAAATATGTCAGGGAGTATCAGGTCTTCAAAGTGATTAATTTTTCACAATATCAGTATGTGAATTAAAATATTAATTCAAATTTACTTCTACAAAGATGATTTGGCATTTGAAATGAATCTTTTATTTGTATGGCAGTGAAAGGCATTTGGAGCAATTTGTTTGCTTTTTCCCAAACACATAGATAGATTTATTATTTTTTTTAAGGGACTTGGAGAATACAATACTGGATCTTCATTATACAGCAAGATCACAGTTTATATAACTGAGCATATGTGTAGCATCTAAACCGCCTATTTGCTGTATGGAAATCAGGATTTGGAGATGTCTGTATTAAAAGTTACTTTTATATGGGGGTTATTTTAATAACACTTTTAAGTGTACCATACTTGTTAAATTTTATTTTTTTTATTAATCTATGATCTTGCTGTTGTTGGTAAATTTGGTAAATATTTAAAGTTGCAACTGATAGATAATGGCAGAAATAAGAAAGTAAATCCATTTATTAGTCTTAACTATTCTTACCCTATCTCTTTCAGTTTACAACAGCAGTGACCAGTGCCTTTTTATTAGCAAAAGTAATTATTTCACAGGTATATATTCTAATCAAATGTTTGTTTTACTTTGTTGTTTTCTTGAAACCAAGATTCTTCAGGCTAATTTCTGTAATGTTGTGTGGTTTTGTTTCCTTCAAGCTGTTCTCACAGGGTGCATTTGGCTATGTGCTGCCCATCATATCCTTCATACTTGCCTGGATTGAAACTTGGTTCTTGGACTTTAAAGTGTTACCGCAAGAAGCTGAAGAAGAAAACAGTAAGCTTTTGATATTTCCCCTCAGCCGCTGCAGCAGTTGGCAACATTCAATCCTATGTTATCTGGCTGAAGAATGCTGCTTTCAGCTTCTCAAAATTTGAAGGGCTGTGGGAAAAATTAAATAGTAATTCCTTTTCTGGAAAGGAACATATGCCTTCAGAGAAGTGGAGGTTTAATTAATTGAGGGAGGCAAAGTTGAAAGTTGCAAGGGCCAGATCAGCAAATTGTCAGGCACTTGGGAACGTACATATTTTGTATGCTTAAGATATTTAAGAAGATTTGACTGGCTGGAGCTTGTAAAAATTTATTTTCTGGGTAATGCATTGAGTAAGTATCTTTTAGGAAGAGTAGACACAATAACTAACTCAATGTCACTAACTTCTTTTGAGGTGGAAAAGGGGAAGCAGAGAAGTATTGTGGAGTGTCTGCTTCATGCACAGACAGAATGAGACCAGAGCAAATGTGAATTTCAGCCTCTTTGAGATGAGGCAGCGGGTCATCTGACACTCGCTGTGTTCAACTACATGCAGGAATCCCATTGATTTAGTTGAAAGAGAGTATTGCTTGAGTGGTGAGGAAAAGAAAGCATAGATTTCTGCTACAGATGTTTTGTGAGTTTCAACAGCAGGGCAGTAATTGCACAGTTAACCTGTTGTGAGTAGGAGAGTAACTGTACAGTGAACCTGTTGTTTGTGCATCATTACCTGAAAAACAGGACGAAACACTGTTGGAAGGGCATGTTTGCCTGTTATTAGCTAAAAAGGAAAACTGTACATGGGCATAGATGCCTCCATTTTTTTTAGTGCTCTGAAATGCAATCTTTCCACTTTGATCCCTTCCCTCTTTTCCACCACTCCAAGAAAGAAGAAGTTGGTTAAGTAAGTGGGTTTTTTTCCTAGACAAATGGAAACCTAGGGTAACTTTTTATCCTCCCCTCTCTTTTGAGGGGTGTGTGGAAATACAGCTGCATCACACTTCTGTCTCAATAGATAAGAAATCTGGCCAGTTCAGAGACTTGTGCATTTTTTACAATACATATTCATATTTTGATACATACACGTGTAAATACCTGATGATTATATTCGTGAAATCGAGATATTATTGCTAAATCCTTGTGGGTGTGATTTAGTGACGCTTTCTTCATTTCTACTGAGCTTGAAATAGATGGTGTGTATTTAGAAAGACATGCTTTTTAGTTAAACTCTGCATATTTCCCAAAAAAGGTGCGGTTATACTGGAAAATGCTGATTTTAAGCAATTAAGTCAGACAAATGATAGGTATGTTTGAATTGGGTTGCATGGTGATATTTATATAGTGCAATATTTGCTTTTAAATGAGACAATGAAAACAGATTTTAATAGGTTTTGCTTTTTGAACAGGTGGGTTTTCTCTCCTGTGTCTGATGGGAGTGAAAGCTGACTTTTTTCCATCTTACTGTTCTGTTTTATTAAAAAAAACCCGACCAAACAAAGAAAACCCACCACAGCAGGTTTTTTGCCCAATGCAACAGTGCTCGTAATTTGGAGAGGTTTTGCCTGTAACTATAAAAATCATAATAAAAAAGAAAGACAAAGAAAAAAGGGCAAAACTGTCTTTCCACTGGAGGAGACTTCAAGCTCTAAAAGTTTCCTTCTGTGATCAGGATTTAAAGCTAAAATCCAACCAGTATGTGTCTTCTAGTATCCTGTGATTCATTATTAAGTATGGAGACTAACCTTCATCTTTTGGACAGGGTGGATATATAAGTAAAAGAGATGTCTCCTTTGGAGACTTTGAACAGGTCAATAAGATAAATTGGTATGTAAAAATAGTAGCTTGAGTTGAAAAGAGGTTTGTTTTTTTATTTTTAAATAACTGCTGCTACCTCAGATAGCTGTCCTGATTCAGGTAAACATCAAGGTTTGGGGCTTTTTTTTCCCCCATCCGTCTTCATGTGGCAAAGAGCAAAGGATGCTCAGTAGCCTTAGGTTGACCTGAAACGCCATCTTGGCCTGTTATTATTAGAAGATTTGTTGATGGCAGTAAGGATGAGATTAATTAGTTCTCTTCCAACCTCTTTTGGTTTTTGTCTTTGTCATTAAACACTAGAATAGCCCTGTGTCATTTCCAGATAATTTTCCTGATGTTAGATGAAATTGAGCCAAAATGAGTTGGAGGTTGAAGTAACTAGGTATGTTGAGACAGGCAGGTGAAAGCAGGTCATTAATGAGGAGTCTTACAGTGACAAAGTGAGAAAATAGTTTATTTGGTTTTGCATGGCAGCTCACTGATCATTAAAAATGTATTTTAGAGTTTTAGTTACCCAGTGAATATTGATGAATTTACATATGGCATGCTAATCATACAGTTGCACATAGCAGAAGGAAGGATTCCTTAATTCATGTGTACAGTATCTCTGGTTTTTGCTAGTGTGTCTCCTTATCTGCCTGAAGTTATACAAGATTCTTCATTGGTACTTGATCTTTAAAATGCTGTGTGATAGCACTGAGGATTGTTTTTTGATTTGTTTTGTGTTTCCCTTTTAGGATTTTTGATAGCACAGGATGCTTCTGAACGAGCAGCTCTTCTTCACCCAGGAGTCCTCTCTGACGGGCAGTTCTATTCTCCTCCTGAATCTGTGGCAGGTAATTACGTTTGCATAGCGAATGTCTTTTTGGTATTGACATTAAAGTCCTGCATATTTCACCCCTTCAGTGGGTAAGGCAGGGCAAGGGTGAAGGGAAAAAAATTAATTTCCTTTTTAAATGAAAAGCGTACTTTGCAGTCCTAAAATGACAGATTCTTTTTTATTTAGTCGTTCAGTTTAGTTACTACCTATCAGCTGAATTACAATACATGTAGTTAATGGAACTTCTGACATGACCTAAAGTTGTTAAAAACAAGGTAAATCTTAAAGAAAATGGTACCGCTGCTGAAAGGAGGCGGTTATTGTTTGTTTCTGCCATTGATGATTTTTGTGGGTCCCTTCCAACTTGAGATATTCTGTGATCTTTTATTTGCTAGCAGTAGTGTTTATGCAGGAATGCACTATTTAATCCAGCCTAAATTTGGAGCTTTATAGTATCTTGGGATAGGGGACCTGAAGCTGCTCTAAAGCAAACTGCAATGTCAGTCAGAGGCTCTTTTCTTTTCGCATAACTAAAAGAAAAAGCCCTCTCTGTCTAAAAAGGCTAACGGTGTAGGTGTATTAGCTTGAGGGTAAGTGTTAATTACACTTTACCTGCGCATATCATGTTCTTTGTTCGACTTGAGGTATGAGCCAAGTAATGAAAAAAAAAAAAAAAAAGTAGTAAATACTGCAGGACTTCCAAATGTGTTTGCAGGCATTTCAAGGAAATGAGTAATTTCTTCATGGGTTGAGTAAATTTAAGTTACTTGAGGACTCGGTGTGAACCCCCAAATCCTATGTCAGGCTTTTTACACTAAAATGTAAAGCTATGCTGTGTTATGCAATATATTTCAAATATTAATATCTGCTAGTTGCTACAACTATGTTTGCCTGTCGTGCATTATAGAGTTACACATGTTGCTGATATTTTTCAGTTTAATGGCTGTCTCTGTGGTTGCTGAGCATCTTGGCGTAATGAATGTCTTAGAGCTCCATCTAGGGCTGACAAAGCATTAAGACAATGTCAAGTATAAATAACGATTCAAAGTGAAAATACATTTTAGTTAAAGCGGTGAGTCTATCTTGAGGAATAACGGTTGGAAGTAGTATACTAGATTCAGCCTGGGATTTTTTTGGCAATAGAATATACAGTGTGAGAGGAAGTGTCAGTGGAGCTCGCAGGTTTTCCTTGGTAGTTTGGCTAGGTCAGTGTTGCATGTGCCGTGAGCTATCGTGCCTCAGCACGTGGGTGGTGGCTGCAGGGAATGGCTGCTTGTAACCTGGGTTTCAGTAACAGTGCACGTTCATTCTCCTAGTCTGCCCTAACTGCCGAGTAAATTTAAGCACCCTTTATGGGTATAAGAAACAAAAGAAACAGTCAAGTGAATATATCTGAACTAAAACACACACACTGGTAGTCATAGAGTATTCTGAAACTGTTAATGCTGCGCAGTAAAAATAGCTCACCATTAAAAATATGTGCTGCAAAATTCTGCATTTCTTTCAGACAACACAACTATGGATTGTTCTAATAGAACAATTTTTGGTCAGTTTGCCTGACATATTGATTGGGAAAATGTTTAGAGATAAACTATTCCCCATGACCATGCAGAAGGGAATAAACCCTCTGCAGACATGGCAACATGTCCAAAAACAAGTCTTTGCTGTCAGGAGGTGACCTTTAAAACAGGCTCTGCTGGAATTTTCAGCGTATTTATCTTTTTGTCTTCCTTGAAGGTGCACGTGTCCACTGTCATACCCTTTTCCATCCACTTCTTTATAGGGGTTGACCCCTTCACCTTCAACATTAGACTTGGTTGCCAAGTAGGAGGTAGCAAGCGGAAAACCAGTCTGGAAAGAGATTTCTTCAGTTTCTGTACAATATAAGCTTCAAGATGAAAGGCAGGTATGCTATTCCAAGAAGAGAAGACTTTAGAGTAGTTTGGCCAAAAAAAAGGATTAACACTTCTTTCTTTTTTTACTTCTTTGTCAAAGAGAATGTGCATCCATAGTTCAGCCCTAAATTGATGGCAAAAACCCAAGACATTTACTCACCTGTGTTTTTTTTCCCTCTGTGCGAGTTTCATTTAAACTTCCCAAGACCAGTATGGCAAAGTGCATGGACTGGTAATTTCTTCAGCGGTCCCTGACAAGGGCTGACTGCTGCAGGGACTGACAGCTGCCTCGGGTGTGGGCAGAGGCATCTGTGGCTTGGGCTGGGTCTCCCAAACTGCGGCTCAGCACTGATCACCCTGTTTGCTTGGTATCTTCGTGCTCTCTCTGAAACAACTGATCCATTAAGCCACTTTCCTGCCAAGCAGTGCCTCCAGCAGGAGCTGCCTCCAGCAGGAGCTGCTCCAGGGTCGCAGCCCTGTGACCAGCTGGGTCTTTTTTGGGGTCTTCCAGGGCTTTGGCAAGGTGGAGAGCTGAGAGCAGGCAGGGGATGAGGAGAAGAGAACTGGGCAGCGGGAGGCAGAGGGAGCTGTTAGGTTTCTGGCTTAGTGAGACAGTGTCTTGCCAGAACACTAGATGCTGGTTTACAAATTGATGTCTCTATTTCTGGCTGCTTTGGAAGTGTCTTCTGAAGTTGTTTTCTGAAGAGCAGGATGTGGCAAGTGGGAAAATCTGTTTGTCAGGGAGCAAATGTGGAGTTGATTGTCCAGAGTGTGTTGTAGTGACAACTTGAAGCACTTGCTACCTGAATTCCTTGACAGGGTAGGTATTCAAGAATGATCCCAGTGCTGGGGTTTGGGTTTGGTAACTGTTTAAAAAAAACAACCCTTCAGTGTGAAACATCTAAAAAGATAAGAAATTTAAAATAAAAAGTAAATATTTTTACAGGAGATAGTTGCTTTGAATTGCCTTTTGATAAGTTGTTACAGCGGTGGCGTGCTGCTTTGTGGTTTTTTTTTTTTTTCTTTTATTCTTCTCTCAACTGATCTAATGGCATTCTTGTCTTCCTTTTCAGGATCCGATGAAGACTCAGAAGAAAAACAAGACAGTGAAAAACCCGTCGTATAGCAAATACAAAAAAGCAGGTAAGTTCCTTTGCACAGCACCTGAATATTTCTAAAAATACTATTTTCTTCTTCGTTCCTTCCCAACTAATTTGAATGGTGGGCTAACTCTTAGGAGCTCACCATCTTTGAATGCAGCATGTCTGCCTTAGCAACCTTGCGGCAGGAACTCCTGCCAGGGTGTCGAGAGCCTGTAGTTGGGGTCCTCTGCTCCCCAGCTCTGCCTAACCAGAACCCAGGGGGCTGAGTGCGCTGTGGAGTGTAGCGGGAGAGGCTGCAGCCTGGGAACGTAACACCTCCAGCATGGATTTGTTGGCTGTCCTGGAAAGGGGAGTGGTGGGCCAGTTGTGTAATCTCTCCTCATTTCTGAAAAAAGGACCATTATTCCTTTGGAGATGGCAGGGCAGGAGTGCTAGGAAGAGATGTTCCTGTAGTTTAGGTCTAGGACAAGTAGATTCATCTCGAAGACTGCATGGGCAAAACTACTTCGGTACTTCCCCTCCTCAGTCTGGTTAGTACTACAGATGGGTTACAGTGGAGCCACTGCGTCTTAAACATTTTCATAATGTATTTTGGTTAAATATAAGAGATTATTTCCTTATTTTGGAAATTACTTGATTTACTTCAGGAATTATCTTGCCCTATGCTTTCACTTCACCACACCTGGCAAAGCTCAAGCTATGGGGGGTATTAAATGTTCTTGAGAAGCTGAAGCTTCAGATTTGAAGTCTTCTAGCACTAGTCTGGAAGGGTCGGTGAGTTTTTCTTTTCTGCCTCCTGTTTTCAGTATCTGTTTTCTTGACTCACACCTTGATGCATCCTGACTCGTGTAATCTGTTACAGAAAGAAAATCTCTGAGGGGAGTTGTTGGGGTTTGGAAACTGGCAACAGAGTCTGTGGCTGACTTGCTGGTGGAGCTGCTGACAGGAGAGTTTAGTCGCTAGAAAGCAAAGGGAACAGTTCCCACGTACTGTAATACCTCACAAAGATGTACCTTGTTCACATATGTATATTAGGTTGCCTCCCAGGTGGTATGAAAATATTTGTCCATAATGTATTTTATTATTCAGTGATTCCTGAAGTTGATCTTCTAATGACTAGATAATTACTGGGAAGTGTTGTTTTGTGTACCTAATCAAGAGATTGATAATATAATGAAGTAAAACTTCTCTGTGGTGGAAGTATATTTAATGATTGTTGGGACTCACTAGGAAAAATTATTTTATGTTATTGCAAATTTGTCGTTAGTTTTACATTTACTTTTTTAACTCCATGCATTTTCTTTTGTAATGGATATGTTCACTTTCTAAAATAAAAATGTTAAAATATGGGTAATGCATTATAGGATGTTGTTGCTTTTTCAGCTGGAAATACACATGTACCACTTTGGGGCAGCAAAGATTCCAGTTTGCACAGATTTTGTGCAGAATGTGGTGTAGTACTGTGTGGCTGCCTGCAGCAATGCAGCAGAACATTTCTTTGTTGCATACGTGGGATCAAAAGGATGCATGGGGCTTTCTGAAATTAAGTAACTTAGTTCCCACTCCTGTACTGGTGGTGGATGTTCTTCAGGTTCAAGGAGGAAATGGGAGCAAGCCTTTGCAAGCACCAGTATTACCCCTGTAGTGAAAGGAAGGCAGTCAGTCATTCAATTTACCTGTGCAAGTATAGGATAGGTATTCTGAGGTAGAGATCTTAAGTGTTAACCAATGCTCAATCAAAAAAGTTTTAGTGTAACACCTAATTCCTACCTAAAGAGGAATGCAAGTGTTGTCCCTTTCCTTATACAGCCAATAGGTTTTATTAGCAACCCACAGAGCAAATCCTGAGTACCAGCGTATTCTTCAAGTGTTAACTCACACATGGGTGCTGTGCGGCTCTGCGATGCTCCCAGTGCTGTGGAACAGAAGCACGCTGCGTAGGAGATAGGATGGGTTGTGCTCTCTTCCAGTTGCAGCTTCTCCTTGAAGCAGTCGTGCCCATTGCAACTTACAGGATGCTTCCACTAAAAGCACAAACCATTAAGCCCACGCATTGGCTCCCCTTACTCGGTCGCAACAAATCTATTGGCTACGTGCAGGGCTCAGAAGCCCCTGCAGCTGCCAAATGCACAGCTATGACCTTGGTGTGCCCCAGAAGCTGCAGCTGGATGCCGCTGTCCAGCACTGCTTAGGGGTCCGTGCAGGATTTCTTTCTCTCTTCAGCTTTGGGTATGAGACACTGCAGGTGGGCTGGGAGATCGTTTATTAAAAGCAGGCTTGTCATGGACAGGGTCCTGTGCGGTTGCAGTTGTCCTGTTGGAGCAGAGGCTGCAGTACTGAATAAAGACCCTTCAGGGGGCAGTACAAGGGGAAAGGAGAGGAGGAGAGGGAGGTGAAAGTGCTACTGTTGAAGTCTGCAAGATGTTCTGGCACTAGCTATCTTATTTCACTTCAGTTGCTATCAAGCCTTACAGTAAAATCACCTACCTTTTGCTCCAAGGAACATTCGGTAAGTAAGTGTATGACTAAAAGATAAGGTACTCTCCATCAAAGATCAATAGACAGCAAGTGGTTACATTGCCTCTAGCCTGCTATTTTTAAAATTCTCTTCTGTGGCTGCTAGATGAAAAAAATAAGCCAAAATCAAGTCTACCACTTACATCACTTCAGAATATTCAAGACCTGTTTCAGACTATGCAGGTAAGAATAAATCATTAGAAGAAACTCTCATTTAACAGTGCTGGAATGTGCCTAACCAAATATTAAACTCAATGAGAAAAACACAACTGGGATGATCTAAGTTCAGACTTGAACACCTTCCTCCAGCTGCAATATGGAGTTCCTCTGGAAATCTAAGAAACGCCACCTCTTCCTCCTGCAGTTTAGTACTCAGAAAAACTAGGAAAGGGGAATTAATCCAAAACCATGAGCTATAAAGCACAACGAGCCACCTGCACTAGTGACAGCCAATCCTTGGTGGGGCAGGTAGGTATGTTTTGTTATAGCAACCATGAATATAGCAAGTGTAAGGTAAAAATTTTGCAAGCCTCTCCTAAACCTGCATGTTTTCTTTCTGTGGTGCATGCTTTAGGTTCTCTGTATATCGAGGTAAATGAGATGCCCTGTTTCATATGTGGGTAAAATAGCTAAACCAATTTTTTTTTATTCTTTTATCAACAAGGAAAATAGACCATTTGCTATCATGTTAGTATGACATTAAATACCCTCTTTTTCTTTGCTCCATCAAGATTCCAGCTTTATCCTCTGCTAAGTAAAACAGAACGTAGCATGAACCTTTTTTTAAATATGCACCAGTCTGTAATAACTACTTGCTCAACATCTCTCAAAAACTTTATACAGGTCAGGCAGGTTAGCAAGCTGCAAAATGTTCCCATCTTCTGTGAAATGTTTAGGAGGTAGAAGATGGGTCCTGAAAGCTTTGTAAAGTACATGTTCCACAGTCCATTTCCATGTTGATGAACCAGAGTCAGAATCTTCATTCTGAAATACAGAGCGGGGTGGGGAACAAAAGGACAAAATTAAACTGACATTCTCTTTTACTGGAGGAGAGTGTGCCTTAAACTTTATTATGTAAGACTGCAGTGATACTAAAATGCTGCTAGTATTAGAGCTGGCTGTTCTATACAGTCAAGCTAATTTTAAGCTCTGGGAAGTCACTTACAGAATGGGCTAGCTTAACTGAATGATTAAGCAAACTGTTTTAATTTACATGCATCCCTGTTCTTCTACAGATATCTGTCCTAACTCAGCAGGTTAAAAAAATACATCCCAAACTCGGAGACTGAGGACTGTTGTAATATTCATAACACCATGATGCCCAAAGTTAAAAGCTTCTCTTAGCACATATAACACTTCAGAAAACTTAAGCTGCCTTCTTTCAGAATCTTGCTACACGGCTACGTTGACTCACTGAAAGCAGAGCTGGGACTAGAAGTCTATAGTTGAAAGAAGTTTCCTAAGTGATGTTAGTTGTTTGTTCATGTGATTAGTCAGATGTTCTTGTACCTGAGAGTTTGTCGGGTTGGCTTCATCTATTATATATTGCTTTCTAATGGAGTAGAACATAGCTAATTCTTTACTCAGGCTTTCAAAGCACTCCTTTTCTTCATCCCAGTTTACCTGTTAGAAGAAAGAGAAGGCAGAGACTTGACAGAGATTCTTAATATGGAAAAATCATAATAAATAATGTCTTGGCTGGTTTTGTGCTGATAAGGTAAAGGCACAGAACAACCACGACCACAGTAGAAATGCAGGCTTTCAAATCAAAAACACGTTCATTCAGTCAGCGGTTATGAATGCAGAGGCAAAGCACTAATCAGCCACCACAGCAAAAGTGGCCAGAGCATGTAGCAGTGCATTTAACCAAATCCAGCCTTTGCTTTGCAGCTTCTGATGAATAATTTGATTCACTTCATTCTTTCCTAAACAGAGTCATTTGTGAATTAATAAAAATCATTCGGAGACTATACCTCTGTGGCCAAACGAAGGATGAACATAGGCAGTCCTTCCAGCAGCGGAACATAGTTGTCTATAAGCAGCGGTAACCCCGTAAGGTTTCCTTCCTGCAAGGCAATGCTGCTGCTTCAGTAAAAAAACCAACATAAAAAACCACACCACACACAAACAAAACACAACAAAACAAAACCCAGCATGTTCTTTGTGGCAGTAAATGCACCAAAACTGTTACTTATTGTACGACCGATTCTTGCCAAACATAGTGAGCCTTTGGAGTACCTGAAGTTAAAAATTTTTAAAGCCTGATGCCAGGCAGACATTGCAGGAAGAGGGTTAGTGGTGGCGAGGCCTGGATTTAAGCCACTCAGCTCAAAAAGACCTGAATTCAGCTGCCTCCTCTACCTCCAGCCACTGACCACCCCGATCCCGCTTCACAGGAGAAGGCCAGAGTCAACTGCCTGGGTTCTATGACGCTTGAAGCTGTTTGGTTTTGTATAGATTAAGGGATTCGTCGGGCCACACAAAACCAACCCCAGACATGGAGAACAACGGTGCTGCTCTAGAGAGCTGGTTAAGCTGCATCTTGGTGGATAAGAGATCTGCACTCTAGTTCTGGAAGCAATGCCTGAATTATGCCTTCTAAAACAGTGTAAGTCCTGAGCATTTTTAATGAAAGGGGTAAGCCACCTCAATCTTACTGGAGCTAGTTCTTGGTGACAGCACTGTAAGCAGAGTACTACAGTTATCTGTTACCAAAACGTGGAATCATTTAGGTCTGAAAAGACCTTATGATCAAGTCCAACCATAACCTAAGTCCACCAGTCATTTACTGTCAGAAGTAACAGCAGCAGTCACCTCATCAATTTCAAAAGAAAAATAATCTTTCAGCATTTCAGTCTTCTTTTTCAGGAACTCCACAATGTACTCAGCAAGCCCTTCTTTTGGGCCATCTTCTTCTGTCCAGCCGCTTTCAGGATCCTCTAAAGCAAGCATTGAGAGCTCATACAAAGGAGCTGGCTCCTAGAAACGGAGGCAGCAAAACTGTTATTAATGATCAACACACTCTACTGAAAATCTATAGCTTCTTCCTTCACGTATGAACTAATTGTAATAGACTGTTTCTGGCCTGTAGAGCAAACAGTTCTGCTTATCATAGTCTAAAAAGTATGAATTTCTTTCTGATGTGAACTGCACAGGATTACATTCCTGCAAAGTACTGTGATATTCACAAGATAAACGTAGCAATCAACACTGTATTTCTGATAAATTCTGTATTCAAATGAATTATCTGTCCCAATGTAAAAAGCCACAGCAAAGCTTGGTGAATATCTAGAAGTGACACTACTAACAAGTAGTCAGGAGGACAACTTAGAGTAGCAACTACAAAATTACTAACAGTTTTGTACATTCTATTCTCACTGTAAAAGAAATGAAACATCACTTTTGCAGTGGACAAAACCCAACCTGTACAACTATGCATTTGTCTGGAAGGACAGGCTTATTGTAAATAAATTTTAAAAAACACTTTCTATAGAGGATATAATGTAAAATTATACTTACAGACAACCTTAAGACTCCAAAGTTTGCAAAGTCATAAATAAGTATTTGGTAGAAGAGTTCTTGGCTAAATTGAAGTACAAAAATTAGTTATATGGACAGGATCATGTATCTCCAAGTTACAGTAATTTCAGAGGGGTAAGCAAGGCTTATCTTGGAAACATCAGGCATACATATCCGTATTAGCAAAGGTCTTTAACTAAACAGTTTAAGATTCACATGCACTATCTAGATGTTTACAATTAAGTCTATTTCTTGGTTTCTGACATCATCAGCCACATGGGTGCAGAAATGTTACATGCTCAAGCGTGCAGCTGCTACCAGTTTATTCCCAGATAAGCTCTTCACTCCTTTGCAGCACTGCAAGAGGTGCCCAGGAGCCTGGGAATTGATACAATACGTCTACCTCGCGTATATTCTCTTTCTTGTTACAAAATTTATGTAGCTGGTCCTGTAAGTCCACCTATGCAAAACCAGACACTTTGTGTTACAACCATGTCCTGCAGCTTCTCTTAACTGGATATAGCGTTTTACAGAACCTTTTGGAAGGGGCTGCTTGCTCATCTTTACACCCTGTGCTGCTGCTGTAGACAATCGGGAAGCAAATAAACCTCTCCCTTCCCTTCCCCCAGCCTGCCAGCACGCAATACAGTCGCTGGCATTTTAATTACAGTGATTCCCTAGGACTCTGCCCAAGCGTGCCAGGCTTGTTTCCGCTGTTCTGAACCGATTGCTTCATCTTTAGCCTCATGACTACTCAAACAGGTGACTAGAACCGATGTTGGTTTTCCTGTCATTTCTTTCCTTCTTCTAATTAGCTTGGTAATTGATACTTACTTCAACTGTCAACAAGTTTAACAGCTGCTTTACCTGAGTTTTGTGGTATTGAGAAGATACAGTTTTGTCTGATACTGGACCAGAGCCCACTGAGGACTGACACAGCCAACAAATGAGTGATCACGTAGCATCTCCTGAAGATCTGGAACAATTGAGGGGGTGGGGAAGAAACAGAAGGATATAATTTCATATTTGCAAGCCTGCCCTAATTTATTTAGTCGAATGGTTTGTGTCTTTTCAGCATCAAAGTCTCAGATTATTGTTCAGTCACTACTACACTGATGCTGCTTCTTACCCACATTTTGAAATGCCAATCATTTGTGTGCTCACATACAGATATATCAAACCAGAAGTGAGAATAGTTATATAACAGTTAAAATGCAAACAATGAAAAAAAAAACCCCAAACATAATCACCTCTGTTTTGACCTCAATAGCCTTTCAGAATTCATTTCCAGCCACAGGAGATTAGTAAGGGAGCACAGACACACTTCAAGGAAAACTGCAGATGTAAAACAACTTTGCACCAAAACCCAGCACTGTCAGACTAAATTCTGGAAGTGGGATAGAACAGGCCCATAATTTATTTCTCTCCCAAACTAAGTTTCTGGCTTTTTCACTTATGTATATTAAAAAGCATGGAAAGTCAGGTTCCAAAATCAGAGTTCATTTTAGACACTCCACAACAGAAGTCGCTAGCTGCAGTCCTTGGGAGCAGCTTCCTTAACAGGAGCTTGGAGCTGCAGTCACCACACGTACAGAGCACTACACTACCCAAATTCCACTGTTACTTTTCCCAGAGGAACACAGTATCACGAGAAAAATCTTTTCTTTCTTGCAGAGGTCTCTTGTATGTATTTCTTACACACGTGAAGACAAGACACAACCTCAAGCCGCTGCACAAGTTCTACTGTGTCTTTTGAGACACATTTGGACATTTTATGGCTCAGGGACAACTGATTTTAGTATTTAAATGGTGACAGTCAGATACAGAATTACCAGTCTAATGCAGGACGTTTTGTGCAGCACAAGTAAAGTGAAGCACATGTTTTTTAAAGATCAAGATTTTTAGTAATTGATAAAAGTTATTTATTACAGATGTCTGTTACTGTAGCCTTTTTAGCTGTGGAGCATCCCCAATTCTTACTACCAGAAAAATAGAAATAAATTCAACAAAAACCCACAGAACACAAGGTTCCCAACGTTTAGACTAACTGGGTAATTCATGTGACTCAGCATGACTAAAGTCGACTATACAAGTTAAGAAGGAAGCAACCCTAGGAAAAATTGCAAGCCTTTTATCTTTTTCTAAAACAACCCTTACCAGAAGAGAAAATTGTATTTTACCAGGCTCATCATCATTTCGTGAAGTGGGACAGACAGAAATGGAAATGAAAAGCAAAAGTAATAAATAAAAACTATGACCGTCAAGCCTATCCCAGTCTACTTTGCAGTCATGTAGTCAAGCAAGGTTTCTGTAATGACCACATCGTAGCTGCCATTTTTGTTTGAAAATTAGAAAATAATGTAGCTTTTCAAGCTGTGATTTTATATGTTATTAATTATGATGCAAGTTAAGGTTTGCAAGAGATTTAGGATGCATGAAACGTTGATCAAGTCACAAGGTACAGGAAAGTGTTTAGAACAGTCCTCCAGTGTGGCTCAGTACAGGAGCTGCCCAGTCAGAGTTTGGCCCTTGACACTTAACAAATGTTTGTTAAAAACTCGCTTAACAGCACAGTGAGGTGTCTGTGACTGGGCCACCTTTTGAACTGCTAAGGAAAAAAGTGATTTAAACAATCATATTTAGTTGGTGGAGTAACAACAATCTCAAGAAGCAAAAGGCTTGCTTACTTGCATGGGCCTGGTTACTGATTTCCTCCTGGAGAGTCAATACACTAGTCAAGTTGATAATTCTTCTTCTAGGGGTGCAGGCAGCAGTCATGTCCTTCCTGGTGTCATCCTTCTCCATGTCTATGTCCGCATCTTCCCGTGGTCTCTTTCTGCAGTACCAAACCAAAAGAAATTACGTTAAATTCTATACTTGGGCAAAACACACCAACAGATGGGATGCTCAGTTCACATGCTGTATGTTAACACAGGAAATGTAGAAAGTTTCCCAAAACTTCCTAGAAAGACAGGCTGTTTTATTTGACTTCTAGAAGCCTAATTTGTTAGGAAAAGGTAGTTCATAAGAGAACTTACAACTCCCTAATACCGATCACATCAGACATCTGTTGTTTAAGCACCAAGCAATGGGCTGTAAAGGACACAGCAAAAAATGTTGATATTTCTAAGTATTTTTTTCATAACCATTTTTTCTGTAATACTGGGCAGGAGGTGAGGGGGTGGGGGCAGGATTCAGAAGGCTTTGGCCTCTAATAATGGCTCCTGCAGGAGCTATAAAAAGATTATAGCACTTTTATCTTTAGCAGCATAATGCCTGCAAACTTCAGTGATGTAGTTTCTATCCCCCCACAAAAGGAGGGCCTCCAAAGAGGCAAATCAGCCTGACCTCCCAAAACTAAAGCTAATGTAATTTTTTATACTGCTGCCTGCCTTTCAGTATGCATGCAAATCCCATTCCAGTTACACAGTTTATCACAAGTTATGTAATATACAGTTCACAGACGAAACTAGTTTCTCAAAAAAATGCCATGGAAGGTTATTCTAGGAAAGTTTTTCCTTCTGAAAAAGCGGAAGTCAGAAGAGATCTGAAAAATCTTCAGTTGCAGGGCCATGCCATGAAATACATAGGTAGCTTTGCATGACCGTAGGAAAGATGAGTCTTACCGAGGAGGCGCTGCCTTGGGAGACAAACGGCCGCTCTCACTTGGCCCCACACACAGCGCTGCATCCTCCTGAACATCAGCCATTTCAACTAGATCGCTGACATCTTCCATTTCAGCATCCTGTGACCTGACCACAGCCACCGCAGGTCCTGCGTTAACCTCTGTCGCAGCTTCAGTGGGGCCTGTACTTGGGCGGTTGTTCACTGGCTGAAGAAAAGCATCCAGTTTCTGCTCTCGGGAATCAGTGCGGACCATCTGGTGCGCATAAACTTTATCACCAGTTCCTTTGGTAGCCACAGAAGGGTTTGCTGCTGATTTTACCACCTCATTGGAAGAACAGTCAGCTCCTGGCAGCAATGTCTTCATTCAGATGTAGGGAAGCAAAGAGAAGAGATTCAACAAGAAAACAAAGATCAGTCACACTTCTCACAGCGTCTTACTGCTCAGAGGCAAGTCATTTTCAAGCTCCACAAACACAGCATCAACTACTTAAACAGGCCACGAGCTTTGCACTTGCTATCCAAATAGCACCTATGTCATCATCTTGGCACTTAACAAAATCATTACTTAGCATTCCTTTGTTTCAAAGGGGAAATCTTTAATGTAAAAATTAAAAATCACAAAATGTGGGGTTTGGGGTTTTTTTTAAAAGATTTTTTTTTAGTTATAATTCTTACATTATGCTCTACATAATCAAGAAGAATTCCTAATCTCTTTTCTTTTTCTGGTTAGATTAAATCCAGAGTGTTGTCTGAAATAGAACAGTTTCCTCAATCACATGTCTTTCACATAAACTGGGGCAGAATAAAAAAACATTTACCATGTGTGAAGGCTGACATATTTATAAAATCAAAAAAGGCTAATCAGATACTCGACAGAACTGTATTTAAAATGTTTTCAATACACTTTTTGTCTCTTTTGCCACATTGTTAACATTGGCATATTAAAGCAATTTCATCCCTGAAACATAAAGCAAAGATCTCAAGCTACCAGCGTCACACCGATGACTATTCATCACGGCACAGATTGTACTATTGAACAGAGTAAACATATCCACAACAGTTAAAATGCTGCCGTCACTTCAAACGTTCTCACCTGAGTGAAATACATCCTTGAAGAATTGGAGCCCAGTAACTTGCTCTCTATGTGTTGTTGCACACGCTCTAGAATACTGTCTTCATGAAGGAAGTGGACCTCATGTTTTGTAGGGTGCACATTCACATCTACGTTCTCAGGGGCTATTTCCAGGCTGGAAAAAAAAATTTAGAATTTAACCTGAAATTTCCCAGGGATGGAAAAGAAGGCACAAATTGATTCAGTTCAAAATTTGTCAGGCTTGGGGCCATTACTTTACGCAAAGAAGTCCAAATGGTCCTGAAACCTGCTATTTTTGGTTTGGTATTTGTTTGGTGTATTAAAAAAAAAAAAATTCATCTGAAGAACTCTATTACAAACTTGCCAAAATGAGCTTACATAGATAAACATAAACCAACCGCTCCACTGTACTACTACAGAAACCAGGTTTTAGAAATATCTTTTACTTGCAGTGTCTCCTGAGTTCATATGAAAGGACTTAAGCTGAAATTATAGACACTCATTACTTCTGAAAATAAGGCCTGTCTTAAGAATTCTACCGCCTGGAAATTAATTACCTCAGTGCAATGCTTAACACTACTATAAGGAACACAAATGTCCTTCTAAACCTACTCACCCTAGCTATTTTCTACAAGATAGTATTAAAAGGCTACTTCTTCCTATTACTTTACCTTAAGTATAGGAATGGATGCGTACTTTTTGGCAAATAAGCAGCATACACAGTTTCTATGGCTTTCCGCAAAGCGGCTGACTCTACCAATCGATCTGAAACAGAACAAAACGCTATTTTCAGAGCCCCACTGGAATACACTGCACAGTGCCCAACTCCTCCTCCAGACCAACATCTTCATGCTTCGTATCTTCAAAGGGCACTTGTTATACCTGTTTCCCACCCCGCCTCCCCGAGACCTATTCACTCTTCATATAAAACCAGGAACAGGCAATATCTTCAGAGTGTGTTTTGTATTTAGAAGTATTTTTTTCTACAGATACTGAAATAACTAGACTGCTTTTCTTTATTTCATCTGGTCAAGGTCTGTTGCCAACATTGCTACAGAATGGAGAGACCAGTCTGTAAGTTGGCAGGACAACCTTGATGCTGCACAAGTTCAGTTTCTTTAGGCCCAGTCTTGGCTGCTTTCCACTATTTAGAGTGCAAAGCATAATGCACATTACAAATAGAAAACCACCTTAAGTTCTACAATTAACTTTAATACTTATTCTTCAATGTATTTAAGAACACTCACACATTTTTTAGTTCTTCAGAAAGTTCTGTTCTTCTGATTATGTAAGCAACACATGACTGTACAAAATGCTTCTTTTTTAAAAAAAACTTACGGTTTATGAAGAGTAAAAATATACATTTCTTCACAGAGTAGTTTGCATTTGTGATGTAGCCTTTCATTTTAAAGGCCAGACTTGCTTCTTCGCAGCCCACTTCTATGAGTTCCCTATTGACAGTTTGACAGAAACACAGAGAAAAAATGAATTCTTCTGTTGACACAAATTTCAAACAGTACCCACAAGTAGCAATATACCATTCTATATTCTATTTATAACACAGTTAATTAAAACATTGGAATTATTTAAGAGTTCAAATATTCATTGCTGAACCACAAAATTCTTTATCCTGAATTGCATTGTTTCTTCTGAGTAAGCATAAACTAATAATACTGTACGATTATCTTTTTAGTACCTTAACATATCAGACTATGCATAATATTATAAACATCTATTGATAATTCTAATACACATTCACTAAGTCATTGATGGTGATAGACAAGGACACTTCAAAATTGTCAGCATCTAGGGATGAACATTCTTTTTCTTGAACTACTCTGTCCATTTTTGCAGTCTAATATTTACTGGTGGGCTATCATGAAGTCATAAAAATATATAAAAAAATTTTGATCACTTATACAGATCCTAAGATTAACAATTTTCGTAATAGTTTTTACAACTTTCATGATCCATTAGTCAAGGAAACCTGCTCTGGTAGTTTGTGAGCACAGCTCTCTAGCAAGGCATTGCACCAACTAAAGTTAACATCGAAAAGGCTTATAGGCTATTTATTTCCAATTCAACCTCAATAAAAAATTAACACAAATAAAAATGGCATTCAGTATATAAGTCAAAATAACAAGCTAGACTAACCACCATCTTAAATTGGGTAAAAAAAAGTTTTGCTTAAAAACATGATCAGAGCATTTAGGTTGAAATGGACAATTTATTCAGAACTGTACAATGGAAAAAACACCAAACAAGCATAGTAGTGGACAAAACCAAACGCGTTACACAAATACAAACATGACTGCAAACCTTATCACTAAAAAGCCTCTGTAGTTCGCTGTGATTCATAAAGGTGTTTCCATGTATTAAAAGTTACACTCCTTACATGTGAAGTGTGACTTTAGTAATAGAATCAAATTGACACCCAAGTACTGGTGGGGCAAACCCACTTCACAATTCCATTCAATGACTTCTTTACAGCTGAATGTCTTATAATGACAGATTTTTCCTATAAGTGGCAGATCATTTTCAAAAAATGATTGGTTTTATTTGTGTTTAACTTTCCTGCCTGGTTTACTCAGCCTCAACTAACGCAGCTTTTGTCCAGATACTAAACCATAAGATTTTAGAAAAATTAATTTGAGGAGACTTTGAAATGTATCAGACAGCGGTAAGAAGTGGTAGATTTTCACGGCATAGGAAGAGGCTAGGAACTCGTGGAGAACACAGGTACAGCTTGCTCTATTTAAATGAGCACAGAGAAAGTTACAAGCAGATCGTTCCCTTTTAGTGCATTAAAGGAACAGCTCTGCAACTTCCCTCTTCCCTTTGATATATTAAAAAAAAGTCACACATTCTGCAAGACAAGGGACAGCTCTATTATTGCAACACTCCCTCTTCCCTGTAATTCACCTTGAAGGAAGCAGGAAAAGTTAGCACAGCCTGTGTTCTTTGAAAGAGAAAGGGGAGGGAGATTTACTGGAAAACTTCCTGTCAACGGGAAACTGACATCAACGTACCTGCTAACAGCATTTCCAAAGATGGACCTAATGTTGTCCACCGTTGAGGCATTTGATAAGGTTCTAACATCTGACACTGTGTCACCTTGCTAAAGAGAGCAGAAAGGAGTATTCATCAATTCACAGTTCTGGCTGAAATGTTAGCAATATGTTTAGCTTAACGTTTCTAACACAAAGGCATGGGACATAACAGCATTACAGTGTTTTGTATTATTATTTACTTATTTGTGTTCAGAAAAACAATAGATAGTAAATGGCACAGGATTACAAGATTTGCTAATCACGTTAGACCCATTCAGGCTAGTAAATCCATCTTTGAAAGTAAGGAACGTAAGTAGTTCAATAAATTTTCAAGAATGCCAGAGAATGAAGGTGGTCTATCCCGTCCTCCTTCATGCAGTAACCAGACTCCCAAAAGAAGCTGCAACAGCTCATAAAGCTAGAACAAAATAAAACATTGACCCCACAGAAAACTCCAAACTCCCGACAAATATATTTTTGTCTTACTCACTTTTAAGTAATATGTTTTCTATCCAAACTGCATCAACGTACCCTTCAACATTTCAGTACAATGGAAGGCTGTATACACTATTCCCACTGCAGAAGGTGCAGCGCAAGTCGTCTGGCATTTGCAGATATACACATTATATACACACACACAGTGAAGTTATAAAAATTTTATTTACATACCTTTTTAACTGAAAAGCTGATGCCTGAATTATGGATGGCATACCTGAAAAACAGGTAAATATAAGGCTGCAGTATGTAAAAGAAAAGGTTACCTTCCCTGAATGCTGAAAAGCAGCTAGTAACAGGGGCAAACAATTTCCTATTACACAAAAACATGATTTGAGCCAAATTGGGCTTTTGTAGACTAAACAGCTATAAAAATAAGTGATTTCTATTTATAACTCGCCTGTAACCACATGAAATTCAAGGATCAGCTTAGCTTATTTCTCAAAAAAATCCACAACTGATCAGCTTCTGCAGACCTGGTTAGTTCTGTGTCACTGCATAGGTTTAACTAGAACAAGAGCAAAACCTCCTCAGTGTAACAGAATAAAGTCTCAACTACTGTGGGGAAGGATCGGAAGAACAGCTGGCTCTCCCTTTTAACTCCCCCTGCGCAGACGACTCAGCTGTCTGTGATCCCAGCACCACGTTTAATACACTACAGCTGCTTAATCTTGGCTCAAACTTCTAGGGAAGTTGCTAAGTTGTGAGAAAGAACGTACCATAGAACCTTGCAAGATGAGAAACTTGAAAATGCAGAGAGGTTAGACTGTTGTAACCAGGACGGTTAGTAACTCAAAAATTCAAGAAGAAAAAGAACCAAAATGAAAATATGTAAAATCCTAATGCCGTTCAACCAAACACCAGTGTTGGAAGCCTGTAACTTGTTGAGACTTTGGATCAGCCTGTTCCACAGAGCAGGGGGACCTGACCCTTCACGTCCTGGCTGAAGTCTGCTTGGCCAGTAAAGACCCTTAAGTAGCTCGTTTTGGGGGCAGACTAACACTTAGCATACAGTCTCGCTACTCTTTGCTAGTTTTTGTGTTTACTGAAAGCGTAAAGCAGTTATTTTGGTTAAACTGTGTAGATCCTGCTTGCAAAGGCTCTGCACATTGCAGAAGATGCAACAAAGGGATCCTGGAAGGGAACATTCGGTAACTAAAGGGATTTATTTCCCCCTCCCAAGGACTTGAAATCACTATTCAGCTTTTTCATATTCAGCCAAATCTCAATGCTCCTGCACAGTTTTTACTTTGATTCCATCCAGCCCAAGTGCATTGAGAGTTTACTCATTCAAGTCTATCAGCATTTGTTTGCTGCAATTCTTACTAATAGTTGTCAGACTGAATACACTGTTTCCCCTCTGGATTTTCCTTATCAAGCTGGACAAATTATTTGTCAGTACACTGACAAATGGTTAAAAAACCCAAAAGCAATAACAAAAAGAATGACACCAAACACACACATGCCGGTTGCTCTGAAAAAAAACCAGTAATCCTCATGGCAGTATAAGAAATTGGAGCCTCCTATTTCAGTCTACCTGCTAACGACTTCTAGTATTTTTGCATATTCTTCATTTGGATTTTTTAAAGCTTTCCTCCTTGTGTTTACATTGTAAAAGAGATCTTCAACCTATAGAGAAAAAGTTCAAAATTAAAAGTAATTTTTAAAATCTCCTCTTACTATATAGTTAATCTAAATGCATCTTAATAGGTACTACAAAAATTTCTGAGAATACTTTAGCTTATGAAAGATCAACATTCAATTTATTCTTTACCTGCTTAGGTTCACCTAACAAATTGAACTCCAGAGAAATGTGTGTTTTCAAGTACCAGTATTTTTACCAATAGGTAAAAAATTGGTATTTTTACCAATAATTTTACATCAGTATTTTTACCAATAATAACAAAAACTCTACAGCTCACTTTTCAGTGCAAGTTATGTACCTTCCACTGCAGATGACAGTGGATTCGCCGATTACACTGTTTGAATGCAAAGCAAATAAACGTTAAACCAGTTGCTGCAATCAAGGCTGTTAATGTAATTAAAACGGCATCTTAAACTTCATTTTCACTATTTATTTAAACAATATGCAAATTATTTTTCTGTTATATCGAGAAAGGCAGAAATTTAAAGTTCAGCTTCTTTTTTAGGACACATTATCTTAAACACCGACATGGGAAGCTTGCAGGGTGTATGCTCCCACAGCAAGACAAACGCACACCTACAGCCTCCTAGGCCAGGCTTCCACTTTCCACCCTACACTGTGCAACATGCACACGCCTTCCCACTGTGAGCTCCTTATTCTTCATAATCCTAATGCCGGTCCCAATCCCAACCCAGATCTGAATCTTGGTATGATATATAAAAGATATGACTGAAAAACAAACAGCAGTTCTGCAGTTTCCTGTGCCAGGCCTCATCCTCCCACCCTAGCTCCTATAGTGTAGACCACTCCTCCATATTCTGAGCTTCTTGTAATCCTGTCCATTGATACCTTCCGCAGTCCAAAAGGATTCCGAAATATTTCTGATAGTAAATGACTGTGCTATCCTCAGAAGGAAGGGAAAAAACCCACACTCAACCAACAAAAGAAGCCAACAAACCCACACATCATCATCATTTGGAATATATTCTACAAAGTGATACTGTCGTGTACCTTACAATGTTAATACACATCAATAAGTGGTGCGAGCATAATGACCAGGGAACAGAAAAGGGACAAGAGAGAACAAGCACAAAAACCTACCGTGATCTGAGTTCCTTGGTTTCCAGCACAGGGTTTAGGAGGGGCTTTAATTTTTCCATCACTGTAAGTAGCTCTAGGCAGAAAATAAAGTTATTAGATATCTAGATTTACAGGGGTGCAGACAGACAGATGATGGCAAAAGGGAGGAGACAAAAGCAATTCCGCATCATCACCACATTCCTCACAACAAAGAACCTGGAACACTGACAACTAGCTGCAGCACACACACACACGACCTTTCTACTAGAGGAAAACTGCCTTAACTGACCTTAGGACCCAGAGGGGCAACGGGAGAGTGGGAATAACAGCAGAGAAAACGGGGAAAACAACAGGATATGTGTTTTGAAACTGTATTACTGAGACATTTCCTGTAAAGGCTGCATTATTGTATTTTACCTTTCTTTAATAGCTAGACCTAGACTGATAATCATTCTTCCACTAGACTTTATGCTTCAGTTATACTAGCAAGAAATTAATGACTTTACATGTAAGGCGTTTCCTTTTTGATTGTAACAAGATTTTGAGCATAAGAGATTTCTGACCCACGTAGGTCTTTCAGCAAGTTATACAGATGCATAATTTCAAAGGGCATACTTTTTTTGCCCTCTCACATAGCCCACATAATTAATGCAAGACAGACCATATTCATAGAGTCTTTTGAAAAACCAAGATGCAAAGCTTCTTCCCTCCCCCTTTTTCTTAAAAGTAGTTGAGAAATTTAATGGATAGGCTTGCTTATATTTAAAGTTTTAAGTTTTCAGAAGAATATTCAAAACCTTTTTTGCATAAGATTAGGAACCATGCAGAAAGCAAACAAAGTTCTAAGTTCCTGTGCTCAAGAGTCTTACAAAATTTGCAAGACATGCTGGCTGTGTATATACATCATTTTATCCTGAAATGGAGAAAAAGGCAAAAGTTTATCCTACACTGGCTGTTGAAGTAGAATTCCCTTTAAGATTCCCCATTCCCCTCCCCCCAACTTCTAAAACACATTGTTTAGCTAAAGCTTACCTTTACAATCTGGAATTAAAAATCATTCAAACTATGTTTTCTTACATTCTGGGTCATTCTTGTTAACTACCCCAGAAACACTTAACTCCTTACCCCACCCTCCTCCTTAATAAGAGCACAGCAAAGAGCATTAAATACATCTGTTCATTATTACATGCAGCAGAAGTCCCTTGGATAACAGGCTGCATACCTGTATGCACACTTCCCATCAGCTGTTTTAGTTGTTACTGTAACATGGGCAACATGACTGATGCTAGCCAATGCCTAGAGAAAGAGAAAGCATCTTTGTAAACCTTGCTCTGGAGACCACTGAGGAGTGTCCACACTTTAAAAAGCATCACTAAATTTTGATAGAGCACTTGCAAGTAAAAAAAAAACCCTCACAAGAAAACTGCAGGTCAATAAAGCTTTAATAAATTTCAGTACCTATAACACTGACTTCTATTCAGGATCATCTTTTAGCTTTTCTAACACTTCATCATCTCTGACAATGCAAGCAGCTAACCATGTAACATTAACTAAAAGAAATTTGCAAATCTATTACACCTGTGCCTTTTTCTTTCTTTCACATTAACAAAAAGCAGCTGGAAAGTTTTAGACATTACTTTCTCATCCCTGCCCAAGTTCTTCTCTTACAAAGTTAGGTCACAATGTTTTTCATGGAAAACTCAATGCCTACTGAAACCATCCTCGGGACCAAACTCCACTGGCTATGGAGCTGATTAAATTGAAAGTGTGTGAGGAGAGGCCTCTGTCCACCCTGTGGAGTAATGCAAGGCTCTATGTACCTGAGCACAGGCAACGTACTTATATATCTTGCTGTCCATCTGGAGGGCAAAGTAGAACTCATCCTAGACTGTTCTTTCAGACAAGCTTACATACACTAGTTCTCCATGTTCTCACAGGCTCTGTCTGAGGGGTCAGAGATACTAACTCTTGACTAAAAGCAAAAGCAAAGGAAAACAAATGTGCATTTCAAACATTTAGTTTTAAGTACGGTATTTAGACAAACGTCTGACATCAAAGATTCACTTTCCACTAAAATCTTTGTCTTTTACCTGTAGGTTCCTTAAGCAGCATTTGAGAAGACAGGCCTTGTTTTACTTTAAAAAAAGAAATAAACTTCCTCCAGAAAGCAAAAGAATATATACCTCTTCCTAGGCATCCATCTAATCTTGAAAGACATAGAAATGTATTTTGACCTGTATTTAAATGGCAAGCTCTTTCAGAAAACAGAAGTTTCTGTAAAGAGTATTGGGAAGGAGACAGTATGCAAACTCCTCTACAACAGGGTAACAACAAGCAACGCACATTTTCAAAACCCTGATGAAGGGCTTACCTCACCCCTAAAACCATACGTAGAAATACTAGCCAAGTCTTCAAATTTTTGCAGTTTACTTGTAGTAAATCTCTCACACACAATGTCCAGATCTTCTTTCTATGTGAAAGGGACAAGTAATAGTCACTTTCTGCTTCCAACAGTTTTCAAGAACAGAAACATTTTTAAAAGGTAGCATTAAACATCAGCATACAGCTGTCAGCTTTGTTTACTCACTCTGATACCACAGCCATTATCTTGGACCTGGATGAGCTTCAGACCACCTTCCTTAACTACTACCTGGATACTCGTAGCTTTCGCATCCAAACTGCAGAAACAAAGAAAGCATTCTAGAGAACAACAATTCTAGAGAATAAAGGACGACACAACTGATTTAAAGTTCTTCCTCACACAAGCGATGATTTGTTTCTACTCAACTTATCACCGATACTGGAATCCATTCTGTTTCAAATTAGCTTTTACTGTCTCCTTCCCTTTTCTTCTAACTACGGTGATATTCTAAATCTGCCATCCATAACAATTATGAAGAACTTTCAGAAATTTAACAATTAGGTAGGTGTCCAGTCCAACAAGTAAGTTAGCCTTCCCTCCCATTACCGAAACCTGCCGCAGGTTTTCACGCAGCTGACAACAGGTCGCTACTAGTGAAACGGCAGCAATTTTAATCCCAGGCTTCATCTTCGAAACAAATAACCCAATGCTCACTCGACACGGAAAGCAAATGAGGCCCGTCAAACTGCAGAACCAACCCAGCGCAACCCCAGGCAGCCTCCGTGACGGCGGGCGGCCCCGGGCGCGCTCTGCCCTCCCCTCAGCACCCAACGCACCCCCGGACCCCACCGGGAGCTGCCGGCACCTCGGCCCGCCCCTCTCAGCCCCCCCGGCCCCCGCCCCGGCTCCCTCGGCCCCCGCGTTACCAGTTTTCTATCATCTCCTTGATGGCGTTTGCCGGCCGCTGGATGACCTCCCCGGCCGCGATGCGGTTCACCACGGCTTCATCCAGCCGCCGGATCACGCCGGCCATCGGTGCCGACAGGGGCCCGCGGGCGGGAAGCGGGGAGGGGGGAGGCCGGCTGCTCGGCTAGTCCCGGCGAACAGGTCTCCGAGGGGAGAGGAGGCGGGAGAGGCACCAGAGGGCCCCCGTGGCACCGAGCGGGGACCGGGGGAAGGAGGCGGCGATGCGGCGGGGGGGGGGGCGATGGGAGGCGGCCGGGGGCCGGGGAACGAAAAGGCCTCAGGGCTCCCGCCGCCCGCGCCGCACGCCGCTTGCCCGGCCCGCCCGTCCGTCCCCCTCCCTGAGCAGGCCGCCCCCCCATTGGGCCACGCAAATGCCCATCACGCGGCCTCTTTCCTTCCCGCGGCAAAAACAAACACGGAGCGGGCACCGGAAGACGGGGCCCCGCTGCGATTGGCTGAGCGGCGCAGGGTGGGTGGGGCGGGGACGCCGACGGGGCTGGAGCCTTGGCGGGGGAGGAGCGCGCCACCTGGCGGCAGCAGGCGGCTCTGCAACGCGGGGTCGCAGCTCCGGCTCCTGCAGTGACCCCGGCCGCACAGTGGAGGTCTCCAGCATCCCAAGGGATGTAAGGCTATACGTAACGTTTCTTCCTTTCCAGGGCCATCTCTGACTGGGATCGTAACACACCGGCATCCCCCGGTGCAGAACAGCTTGCCCACTGCATTTCCCTGCGCACTGTAAACGCTGCTTCTCCCGGGCAAGCTGCAAATGGGGCTTGAGAGAAGCAAAAGCTTCTCCGGGAGGGCAGTGGCACTGCAGAGCCGTGTCAGCGTGGTGAAGTTGGCGCGTCGCTGTGCAAAATGCCACGGTATATTCATGTTGTTTATGAGCTGTTTGTAGCTGCAATGCCAAGGGTGTCTTCAGCCTTCCAGATGAAGATGCTCTGCTACTGGCATCTCTTAAGCTACTGTAATGTAACTCCGATTACCTCTCAACCTCTTCACGTCTGCATGTTTGGGATCACACATTAATTGCAAAATGTTGACGGCAATCAATAAAGCGTTTTTCATTTTGCAGAGGGAAAAGAAACAAGACAACATCCTGAGAAGCACACCTTCAGGGTGTTGCTTTAAACAAGAGGCTCATAGCCGTGGCCGTGCCCTGTCCAAGGGCATGAAGAAGACACAAGCCCTGCAAGGAATGTGTGAAGCATGAAGCAAAACCATTTCCTTTGTGAGTGTTAAGGCTTAAGTGTGTGAAACATGGGCTGGAAGTACTTTGCTATAAGGTGTGTTGCCTTGTGAGGATGTTTTTGTTCTCAGCACTGTCCGGGATGGTTGCTGTGTGATGGTTGTCTATCTGGACAGGTGCCTGCTGTGCCCCCAGGCATGGAAGATCTCCACAGAAGGCACCTTTGAGGCTGCCTGCAGGTTCCCCACTTGTTGTCCTTGGCAAAACTATCTGGGTGGAGGCCAGCAGTACTGCCCTGCCACCTCCCTGGCCATGGCTTCCTGAACCTTCCCGTTGCAGTGACAATTACCTGGGCCATGGGGCACTTTTGCTTTGACTCGCAGGAAAAAGTTTGGGACCTTGGTACAAGCCCCCCTGTTAGCATGAACGGGGCAGGTGGCAAAGGGTTAATGGTCACAAAGAGAGGGTGACAACTGCACCAGCCTTGTCTGTGCAGTGCAGGGAGCTGGGGAGCATCAGGGGCATGGGGGGGGGGTGGGGGTGGTGTGTGGAGCTTCAGAGCAGATGAATCTGGCTCTACTCCAGGATCTGAATCCAGGGAAGGAATCTGGTTTCAGTGGCCTCAGGCAGCCTGCCAGGAGCCTTAACCAGAGCAGCAGGTAATGGGAGTGGGAAAGCAGAAGGCATCTGCTGGATCTGGGTGCACAATCTGGGAGAGGACACATTTACTCAAACTCTTCCATGTCCACGTTGCTGCTGAGAGCTATTTGTGCTGTCACTATCTGCCTTAAAAAGAGAAAAAGGCCAGGAGAAAAATATACACCTTTTACTACTTGTACCCGTGTTACAGTTTGTACGATAGAGATGCAGTTCATTTTACTGGATGTTGCTTGCGTGAAGCTTTAAAATCTTGTGTGGTGTGTGCCAAACTCCCAGCTTCCACATTGAGTAAGTCTGTCTCTATGTCTGGCTGCAAGCAGCCATCAAAAGACTTTTTCATATTTGCATCACGACACGTCCTGGTGCAGGTCAGCCCTGCCTGTTCGTGCCCTACAAGCTTTGCTCTGACGCGTCCGAGTTTAAACTGTTGTTTTGTGTCACAATCTGTCAAAGAAGGGAAACATCGGTAACAATCGCTAAAAGTAATTCATCAGAGAAGCCTGGTAGAGACATATGTGTTGTGGTAAAATACTTCTTTGATTTTCAAATATTTTTACTGAGAAGATAAAGAATATATTGATTTGTTTGTATTAAAGCAAACTGAAAACATGATCTATATGCCATTTTGAATAATTTAGGAAGATATAACCAGTGTATTTTGATGCCAGGGCTCAGAAGTGATCCCAAAGAGGAAAGCTGATATATTTAGCAATCAATGCTAAGAAATTTCAGAAGGCATGAATCAGTTTCAAAGAAACACACAATACTGAAACAGCCCCACAGTCACTAGAGAAATGTACTAAGTTTTTCCCTTGGAGACATAGATGATCATTTAATTAAAAAGAAAAAAAAAAAAAAAAAAAAAGGAAAACAAAAAAAAAGATGCAGTGGAAGTACTGCAGTCTTACCAAAATCTTTCTCATTGCTGAGGAGAGGTGGCCCAAGAGCCAGTTCATGAATTTTGAATTTTTTGCTGTTTATTATAGAATCTATTTCATTTTTTAAAAAATACAAACTTCTGTCTAGTTTTGGGTCTGGTAATCTTAATCTACTGTATTGTATACAATTTTCAAGTCCTACCCACTCATTATCAGCAGCATGTACTTACTATTCCAACTCAAATGTATTCAGAAACTCAGAAAACTGTTTTTTAACTTACTTATAATTCGTTACTGACCCATTCAAAGTCAACATTGCTTTATTTGGCTTGAGCAGTGGGTATTAAGAAATAGTAAAGAAGGTTTAAGAAAGAATTGGAGCATGGGCTTGTAGCACATGGAAAACAAGTAAATCCGGGTTGCCACAGCACTGTCTTCTTTACAAAACAAAACCCAAGACCCTGTAACATGAGGCAAGGCTACAGAAAGGCAGAGACCTGCTACCCTGGAGAAAAGACTGAACAGTGATGGTATCAACTTCAAAGGTTAAAATTATTAGCATTTTAGACTGCAGCTCAAGCAGAAGAGGAGGTTGAAGGATGATGATTGCTTGAGCAAAAAACCCTGATTTTTTTTCTGTTTTTTTTTGAAGCGAGTTGAGCAGCATTCCAGTAAGTAACAGGTTTTTTTCTGCACTAGTAGAATTCCTTGTAAGAAACGAATTTTTTCATAGGTAATACTCAAGTCTCTGGAAATGTCTTCTCATTTGCCCTTCAATAATTTTCCTTGATGTGCATGTTAACGGTAAATGGTACCTTTCATACTTCTTACAGTTTTTACTGCCAAACAGCAGCAGAGTTCATGACAGTTTCTTAAAACTGTCTCCAGCTGGCTAGGAAGAGATCACTGAAATAATGCAAATCAAATAACCTTGATTCACGGACACTGATGCCAGAAGTTTAATGTATAACCTTAGTATATGTATAACCTTAGTATAATTATTAGATTGCAATTGGGAAGTCCTTGTATTAGTATAATTATTAGGTTGTGATCAAGAAGACCTTGTATTGTGTCAATGAAATTTATGATCCAACTTGAAAGGAACAGCTAGGATGAAAGAAAAGAACTGATTGAATCTCATGGGAACCTAGCAAGTTTTGCCAAGAAAATGTCTTAAAAGAACCAAGGTGATGGGGTCATGAAGTATTTAGAAATCAACAGCGTCTCGGTGGTCACAAAAGCAGCCCTCTGACTCAAATAAGAAGAAACTACACATGTGCAAAAGAAGGAGGGACTAATGTAAATGGAAGGGAAATAATCAAATATGTATGGAATTTCGGGGAAATGTAACACATATGTATGATTATACAGAATATAAGGGATGTGTATTTGAGGACAAGGTGAGCACATTAGGTGGAGACATCCCCCATGCTCCCAGCGCCATAAATAAAGAATGTCTGCCTTCTGAACGCCAAAACAAGTCTTAGAAAGTTTGTTCAACCCATTTTCCGATAACTCCCTCTGCTGCTTTTCAGCTTGTCTTGACAAGCACCCAGATGTGGGGTATGAAGGCATGGACTCCAGTTGTGGTGCAACCAGAGATACTTGTACAGAGAAGCTCATATTTATATCTCTGAGCCTGGATACAAGTTGCAGCTGCATGTACCACCAGGCTCAGGGCAGAAATCATTCATGCAGGTACACAGCTAGATATCACTACAAGCATGCAGACACCTATTTGCTACTGGATAACCATATTCATCTTTCTTACTCTCCTTCACAATCCCCAGCTCTCATCTCCTGCCAGATCAGACATTCTCCATCCTCTTCTCATATATCTCTCCCCAGACATTCTCTGTCCTCCTTTCTCTCATCTCCCATCAGTAATGTCAGACATCCTCCATACCCCTCTCACACATCTCTCTTCAGACATTCTCTATCCTCCTTTCCCACACCCAGAGTGTCCACACAGTTCTTTCAACCCTTCTCATTGCTGAATACAGACCCACTCGTCTTGCAGCGGATTTTCTGCAGCTTTAGGATGCCAAATACAATATTAACACAAAATTTGTGCTACAGTGGTTGGCTATATATCAACAGCAGAAGCAATAGCACTGCGGGTACTGATATATTACTAAACCTATTTACAGAGAAGGAGGTGCTCCAAGTTAATGCAGTGCCTGCCTAAAGAACCCACACGCAAAATCCTCCATCCCAAGACAGAAAAAAGCATTGGACTCATGTTCCAGTGAAATCAAATTGTTCCATATATAATTGAAGACAGTTACTGTTGCTCGCCTGACACAGGATCGCTTGTTAAGCTGCAGTAATTATATTCTGGGTTGGAATCTCACGGTCCAGGGCTAGGTGAAAATGTGCTTTAATGAGTAGAAGAGCCACTCAAGAATACATGCCACGCCTTTATACATAGCCTCAGGCATTTACACATTGCAATAGGGGGGTTTGCTAGAAAATATTGGCCCAATTAAGATTTTTCACCCTGGTTTATAGTGCATTTTTATGAGATCTGAAGGAAAGCAGATTCTGGAAGCTCATGGTGAGAAAAGAACGTTGAAGTCCTTATGCTGTATATTTATATCCCCTCATCATACCCTGTGTGTACAGTCCTGTCAGGTAAGGAATTATTATTAAGTCCACTTCACAGAGCACCCAGATGAGCAAGATGACTTGTGCAAGGCCCTACAGGACATGTCTGACAGAATTTGGAATCAGAGTTCATTCTTTTTGTCAGTATGGAAACCATAGTATCGCTTCTCTACCTAGAATATGGGTGTGCATTTATTGGACCTTAAGACATCCATCGTTGCATTTCCTAGAATAAAAGTTATTTGCTGTGCAAGCTGAAGACCTGTTACACTCCAAGTCTTACAGGTAAAACAGGACACACTGTATAAATGGAGCTGAGCATTTATTGTTAGTCTAATTTGACATTCCAACCAATATCCAACACAGCATTATCGTTAGCCCAGTCACAATACTACTAGTGTTTGTAGTCCAGATTAATACAGGGAAGTCTCACTAGTAGAATTAGAATAGTTACACAGAAAAATCTTCCAGATACGTACCCCCTTTCTCTGGTCATGCCCCTCTTCCAGCATCCCTGCGGGCAGCCCCAGCCAGCAGCAGGCAGAGGGGCTGCAGTGGGTGGTACCAACAGACCAACATCCCGGGTTCTTCCTCAGGAGGAGGAGGATGCTGGGGTGGAGGTACTTTCCTCCTTGGTCTTGCAGACTGCCTGCTTTTATTCTTACATATTCTCTTCATGCAGTCTCCGTACGTGAATTTGTTCTTCATCGGTTCTCAATTGTTCAGTTAACTGTTCTTTCTTTTAAATCTGAACCGGTTTGACAAGATTACTCTCCCGTGATGACATTGTGGTTTGTGTTCATAGTTTGGGACCTCTGGTACCATCCCATTTTTGATTCTTGTGCCTTCCATTTTGTTCTAGGTTAACAGATGACACAGTCAACAAGAAATAACTACACATTGTCACAACAAACTGAAGCTAATCTAAACCTAACCTGACCACTAGGTAATTGCTGTCTGCTAAAATAAGGCAAAGTCAGCCTAGGCCAACATAACCCAGCCACGTGCTGAGACCCTGCCCTGTCAAGGTGGTGCAGATCCTGCAACCTTTCACTTGTAACAGCACAAATGGTATTTACTTGGCTGCAGATTAAATCCTGACGCTTAGGGAAGGCACTGCTGTAGGCGAGGCATTCTGTAATTGTCCTCTGCAAACATACCAGAACATGACTTGCTATCTCTTCTTTTTATCTGACATTAAAAACTGTCACAAGCAGAATGCTTATGTAAATTAATCACACATTGGTAGGGAGGCAGTGTTTTCCATGTTCCTAAAATGGCATTAAAATGGAACTTGCGAGACCAAATTTGTGCCTTTCTTTTCTTTTACAGTAACCGCAACATTCCATCGCGTTTAGATTTTTCCAAGGTACTGTTCACAATGCTGCTATTTTTTCTGATATTCTTCTCATCTTTTCCTGTGAAACAAAATATCTTCCAGGTCAGTCAGGAAGTATGAAACTAGCCTCCTAGGTTTTTTCCTTCATTTTTGTAACCTATTTTCTGTGGAACTGTATGTTCTGCAGAATTTAAGACTTATCTTTATAAAATGTTTTGTGAGCTCTGGATGGTAACTTCTGTGCAATGGTGTAATACTACTGCATAACATTGTATGTATTGTCACTGGGTTTTCTTTTCCTCTAGGATTTAGTATGTTATGAAAGCTCTGTTCCTTTGGCATAGTTTCAGCTAGAGGAAGATTAAGATGAAATTTAAAGTACTATCTTAATATATAGAATTATTATATATTAATGGAAGTAAATTGAAGAATTAACATATTTTAAATTTTTTACAGGTCTCCTCATCTTAAGATATAAGAAAGAAATTTTTTACAGTGTGAACAATCAGTCCCTGGAACAACCTCCCCAGGGATGCAGCAGAACCCGCATTGCTGGAGGTTTCCAAAATGCTACTCGGCAGGGTGCTAGATAACCTCATCTAGGCTCCCTCTCCCACCAAAGGCTGGATGAGATGAGCTTTAGAGACCCCTTCCAGCCTGGGCTCTTTTTTTTAATTTTTATTTTTATTTTATTTTATTCATTTTATTATTTATTTTATTATTTTTATTATTATTGCATGATTGGACTGCAGGGAAAAATAATTGTTTTCTAATACCCTCATTGGCAGTAAATGCTGGGGGTGTTTCAACTTAATCGTTATTGTGATGACTAAAAAGTGAAAAATCCCCGTTTTGGTTTTGCTTTTTACCTTAAACAACTTATGAGAATGAAGGAAATACCTATGCTGAAGTTTCAGTACTGTAGCCTTTCCTTTAGTAGATTAATAGCTCCTGAGGGATGCCTGAGTCTCGGGCCATGAGCTTTCTGATGACTCCTGCATTCTGAACTTTCTAAGGTGAAAAAAAATGAAAAAATAAAAAATCATAAGGGTTTATTTCCAGAAAGAAGTGATGCAGGGGATAAACCATACCCTCTCAGCTCCAGTCAGTGACCTGCATGCTCTAAAATTTAGGAGGGACATTTTATTTAGTAAATATACAACTATTCTGTTGCTGGGTGTTACCACCACTGTTCTCAGGGTATTTAGTTTCTCTTCCATGAACATCAAGAGTAGCGAAAGCACCATGGACTTCACTCAACTGAGAATACACGCAGGGTTTTGGATGCACAGAGGCTTGCACCACTGTGGCAACTGCACTGACATCAGTAACTGAATAAAAATGAAAAAAAAAAAACCAACAAAAAACCAACCCAAAACTGAATAAAAACTGAATAAAATCTGAATAATAACTGAATAAAAATGTGGTTTGCATGTGGTTTGCCCTCTTTGCCATGGCTGCCACTGGGATGGGGGAAGAAGGGAAGGAAGGGGAAATAATAAGAGGTGAAAAGAGGTTTTTGTGTCAGTGGAGGGCAAGTGGGCTGTGGAAGCTTTGCTGAATTTTCACTTTTGAGTTTCACTTCTGCAGAGAGACCTTGCTCCCAATGACAAGGAAGTCTAAAGCAGATAGCTATGTGCCCAGTCAGAGAGAGAACCTGTGCAACGATACGTGGCTGTTGTTTAGAGGAGCCACGTAACCAGAAGAGCATGGTGACCTGCAGAATTGCATAAAATTTGTATCACATTCTGCAGAGTCTTCTGGGGTTTTTAGATAGTGTGTTGCCTGCTTGTGCTATAAATAAATAGATTCATAAGCCTGTGAGAGCGCTGTGGAAAGCTTGCTGAGATATTTGAGTAAGTAGCATTCAGACATTAAATTAAAGAGATCCCCTCTGCTTTTGAAGGTAATTGGAGTATATCACAGCTATATTGTCTTCCTCTAGTAGTATGACAGTAAATATGTAAGACAAATGTGCCTTTTTGGAGATAAGACTGTTTTCTCGACAAACTGGAATGGACACAAGGGCAATCTGTTTTTCACCACTTCTAAGTGACTGGGGTTGGGTATAGCACTTGGTAAAGAGTAAGTAATTCAAGAAGAGAAATTCTGTCAGCGACTCTGGAAAAAGGCAAAAGCCTACATGCAAAGCAAGCAAGCAGTCGTGCAGCCGGAGGAAACGTCCTGCATGGATGGACGGACACCGAGGTGTGGTGGCTGGATGCTCAGTCCTGGACAGGAGTGGCCATGCCAGCCATGCTGTACCCCTGGGAGGGAGGGGACCACACTGGCTCCCTTGGAAGTTCCTGGAGGATGGAGCAGCAGAAAGTGTCCTTTTTAGTAAGCACTGTCATGAGTTGGTTTTGAGAGGTTGTGTCACATAAGGGGAGAAGAATAATTTGGAAAAGCTTTTTGCCCCTCTGCACCCATGACGGCCATGCCCGCTGTTGGCAGTAAAAATAAATACCTCCTGCTTAAAAACTTGGCATGGACTCATTACACAAACAAACACAGAAAATCCTGCCAATCTCTTTTGGTGTGCAGCTAGCAGTCTGCTGGTGCTGAAACCTGGATGAGAACGTATTTTAGTTAGGTGTCCTGGTCAGCCTGCACAGATTCTTGTCCGGTCTCCTGATGTACAAACGTCTCCTGGCCTTTGGGCATCTCTTCCTAGGAGCATTCCTCTTCCTCTCTGTCACCAAGCCTGTCACCTCTGTTTCTCATGAAGTAAGGCTCAGTGCCACTCTTGCTAAAATCTCATCCCATCCTCGGTATTGTACATGAACACGTTTTTTGCTGATCATAGCTTTGCCTTCATGCTCCAAAGCAGCTGATGGCCCATTGCTACTGTTATTTTCATGATTGGCTTCATGCATCTCAGTTATCACAGGGGTTTTGGCATTCCCATATCATACCATCTGCAGGCGGGCTGCACCCCATTAGGACATACTGGTATGGAAGCATAGGGACATGGATCTGAAGTTGTTGGCTCAAAATTACCTGAACCAGAGCTGGGGCAGATTGATGGATTTACTTCAAAAGAATACAAAAGCATGTATCTTTGTTTTAGCATTATTATGGGTTTCTCCCAGGATAACTCCTCTCTGACAAAAAACCCCATGTTTTCATTTGTTCTGTTGCCACCAGCTGTTGGTTGCTCTTTCTCCAGATTCCTTTAGGTTCTGCTGCTGGGGACACTGAGCAGTCCCAGCCTGCACCAGTGAGCTTCAAGTAGTCCGTTTCCCCAAACCTTCGTCATCATCTCTGTTCTCCACCTTCCTCTTTCCTCCTTTGACCCCACTCCTCCTTGCTCAGCTATTTTGTCTCCAAAACAAATAGGTTGAGATGACAGGTGCAGAAGGAACACATTTTTTTACCCTGGTCACACCTATTGCTCCCCCTACCCACTCTCTATCGTTCGCTTGGCTCAGTTTCTGCCTCTTGTAACAGTACTTGAACTGCTTTCGCAGGAGTGACCACACTTCATGTACACAGTCTTGAGATGGCTGGGTTATTCCAGATTGTTTCACAGCCATAAAAGGAAGTAGTAAAGGAAGGTAAATATTGGTGTGGTACTAAATGAGGTTTATGCTTCTTCAGCTTTAATGCTGCTATAAATAGCTGGGTTAAAGTCTAGCTAAGAGTCATCCCTAGACCAGTCTCTCCATGCACAACAGGCCTTGTGATGTAGAAGAATATATTGCTTTCCTAAGAAGATACACAATGCTTGCTGTCACAGGACTCCAGTTCCCCACTCAGGACATACTGTGCCACAAATGTTTTAAGTGTAGAAAGAATAACACTGACAAATGGCTGTGCTGGTAGCAAACACAAGAGGAAAAAAAAGCTTTGTCTTGGAAAGAGCACCAGAAATTGTGTGTGGATCACTGACAACTGCTTGTACAACCATACAGACCTCTTCTAAGAGGCCTGTAAAATGCTTTAATAGGCACTCAGGTGGTTTACAAGTATACTAGCCTATATGATGCTGACACAGGCAAGGTTAAGCAGTCAGGCTTTAAGGAAAAGGAGTACCAGGAAGGGATATCAGGCAAGAAACATTAGACAGAGGTTTTTTTCAGCATTTGGGCAACTAGAAGCAAAATAATAAAACAGGCATGCATTTGCCATTAGTTGTGTTGCATTATCCTTTACTTATTATGTGCTTAAGATTCCACTAAAAGTTGTTTTAAAACTATTATTCTGAAGCACCTGATTTCTCAACCTCAAAAATAAACTAGAGTAAACAGAAGTTCATCAGTGGTATTACTATGTCAGTTTGGAGATAGAAAGTCAAGGAAACATTCTGAATTAATCATCCTGGTAGAAGCTGTGACTTGGATACGTCCATGAAACCACACTTACACCACAAGCTCTTGCCCTTATAGCTGTAAAAAGATGCTGTTTATGGCCAGTGCATTTTTGTTGACTATCTCTCGTGTGGGCCAGTTATACCAGGAAAAACAATTTTTTCCATGTATGGTGTCAGGCAGCAGCAAGGGCCAGCTGCTCCCCAAGGGATGAGGAGATGCGGGGATCCCCAGGGGACCAGCTGGGCAGGGGCTTCCCCAGCCAGGGTCCATCCATGAACCCCCAGTGAGGGAGCTGGGCAGGCTGGGGAGCAGCTGGGTGCAGCCCCCAGCCCAGGGCATTGGGCAGCTCTGTGGGGACAAGCTGAGACCAGGATGGGACATCAGCCTGTGGGTGGGAGTCAAGATCAGGCTGGGTGAGGGAATATACATAATGTCAGACACAGCCCCGTGATTGCTGGGCCTATGGGCTGGGGGGGACAGCCAGGTGAGGTTGGTCAGGGGTGACCCCAGGGCCCTGACGTATGGGATAGTTTACTTGGGTCCTCGTAAGTAAGACCTTGGAGAGAGAACGATGTCTGTTTACCGTTTCAGGTTGTGTCAGTGTCGGGTGCATGTTGCCGCTACAATAGATGCAGACCTTCAGTTGGGAGCCAGGTGTGCATCCCACCCGATGCAGGCCTGTGGTACGACGCAGTAATATCTGAGCCAGGCTCAGTGCTGTACTCTCAGGAGCCAGGAGGTGCTGCCTGCTCAGGAAAGCAAGAGCTGCCGGTGGAGTAGCTCCCCCAAGCTCAGCACAGCTGAGGGCTTGCGACACAGGCTGCAACTCTCTTTCCTGGATGCGTTACGAAGGGTGTTCTTCCCCTCAAAGTGAGGTTTTCCCATCACTGTGAAAGGAGCAGAGCTAAAAAACATGGTTTCTAGCATCAGCCTTGTGCCAAGGCCCATCCCTTCTGTGCACCTCCATCATGAACTCTGATGCACGGGTTTATGTGCGGAGTGACAAGGATGTGGAAGGATCTGTTACTCACTCTCCCATCCAAAATAAATGTTTTCCCTTGGAAATGGCCCCACACCAACACCTCTACTCTACAGCTGCAACAAAAGGGATGTAGGAGCTAGGTAGAAAGGGCTTTATACATAATTTTATGCTGCCTTGTGGGACTTTATGAGCACCTCCCACCAGTGCTCCTTCTGCACCAAAGCACGCTGCATCACCCAGCATGTCTAACTAGTTACTTGTTGGAGTGCCTGTGCACTCAGACACGCAGTACTGCCTCCTGAAGTCACCATTTCCAGTTTCTGTTCCTTCTCCTCTTGTTTAGAACCAGGAAACAATTAATTTGCAGACTCAGTAATTCACTGTCAATGTGCGTGCGTGGCAGGGATGCACGACGCGAGAAGGAAATGCCCCGCTGCACACCAGCAAAAGGCTTAGAAGCTGCCAAGTATCATTTTTACAATGGAGTTTAAAAAAAACAGTTTCATTTTCAGTCTGTGACTAGCTGGACAAACACACCCATGGTTGACAAACAGATGTAGTAGCAAAGACTGTTCTGCCAGTGTTTAGGTCAGAGTCCCTTGCAAGCCACAAAGCAGTGCCTTCCGCTTTCTGCATCAGAATTGGAGTGGGATGGTCCTTGGTTTCTCTGCGCTGATGTGAAACACCCCTAAATAACAATGATAGGAAGTTCAGAGGTTACATGAAATGCCAGCCACATCAGTTCGCATCAGCCACCCATTACTCTCAACTTCTATATTCTGTTGATTCACACAAGCGCTTTTACTGGAGTAAGAACTGCAAAATCCCACCCGTGGACTTTGATTTCTTCAAGTCTTAAGCAAACAAGATCACACTGGGGACCATGCAGTTTTCCCACTTCTTACGGATGGCAGCTCCAAAACAACAGTTGTGTTGTGGCTGTACTTTTGATATTTTTTTTTGTTGTTGTTGTTGTTTTTTTTGAAAGTGCCTTTGCCCCCTTATTTTGATGCACTCTGCTTGCAGCAAAGTGATAAAAACAACCACTCTAAGGTTAGCATTACTTCATTTCTCCAGTCCCTAAACGGGTAGCAGGACGATTTATGTGAAAACTCAGCATGGAGGACAGATGATTAGGAGAAATTCATTTTTGTATCAGAGTGTGGTGGGTTGACCTTGGCTGGATGCCCACCGAGCTGCTCTACCCCTGCTCCTCCTCAGCAGGACAGGAGGGGGAGAAAATAAGGGAAAAAACCTCGTGGGAAAAGATAAAGGCAGTTTAATAGAGCAAAAGCAAAGGCTGTGCGGGGAAGTGAGGGGAAACAAAAGATGTTCTTCTCTATGGCCCATCAGCAGGCGATGTTCGGGAAGATGCTCCCGGCAAGATGGGCTACAGGGTGCGGGGCGGCTGCCGGGGAAGGCAGCTGCTGTAATAAGGGGTGCCCCCTTGCCCTCCTTCTTTCTCTTAGCTTTTATTGCACAGCTGACGCCGTACGGTACGGAATACCCCTTTGATCGGCGGGGGTCCCCTGCCAGGACCTGCCCACCCCAGCGCCGGCTGGGGAGGCGGGAGGGAGCGTGGGGGCTGTGCCCAGCACCGGTGTGCAACCAGCACCTTCCCAGTACCGGTAGAGCACACGGTGCTGGGGGGGCTGCCGGAGGGGGGCGGTGCGTGTGCGTTAACCCCATCCCGGGGCCGGCGCGGGGGGAGACGAGCGGACGGCCGTGCCCGGTGGCCGAGAACCACGCCACGAGGACCGCGGCCCACGGGAGGGTGAGGCTGCCGCGCGGGGCGCTGGGGGTGCTGCCCGGCCAAGCCGAGACCCCGCTCCCGGGGCTGGCGGCGCACCGCCGCGCACCGAGGCGGGGCAGGTCCCCCGGGCAGGGGCTGCCGGGCGGGGCGGGGCGGGGCGGGGGTGGCTCTCCCCGCTCTCCGCGTGTGCCCAAGGCGCCGCTACGTCACTTTTTACAGCAGCACCCTGAGATGGCGGCGCGGTGCCGCCCCGCGCCCGTGACCCCGCCCCGCGGGGGGGGCGCTTTCGCGGTTTCGATTCCCCGCGCGGCGCGGCGCGAGCGGCGGGGGCGGGGCGAGGGCGGGGCGGGGGCGGGGCGCGGGGGCGCCCGTGTTTAGAGGCGGCGGCCGGTACCCGCGGCTCGGGGCTCTCGGCGTGCGGCGGCCGGCAGGTACGTGCGTCCGGCAGGTACGTGCGTCCGTGCGCTGCGACCCCCGTCCTCGGTCCTCCCCCCTCCCGGGTTTTGTGCGCGGGGGGCGCAGCGGCCGCCCCGCTCCCGCCAGCACGGCGACGCCGCCGTGTATCTGCGGCCGCTGCGTGCGGGGTTTTGGGGAGTGCGTGTGATGGAGCCCCGCCGCCGGGCTGGGCTGCCCCCTCCGCGCCCCTCCGCACCGCGCGGTTCTTCGCGCACCGCGGGGCCCGTGGGCGGCGCTGCGGGAGCCGTGGCCCCTCGGGCCGGCGCCCCAGCTCGGCGGGGCCGGCGGAACCCGCGCTGCCGCGGAGCGGGGGTGCCCGCAGCCCGGGCGCGGGGGGGCTGTGCCGGCTGGGAGCCCCGCCAGGGAATGTGTGGGGAGCTTGAAGGAGGGAAGCGCGCGTTCCTGCTGCTGCCGGGCATCTGTGTGTGGGGGGTGTTAGCCAGGTGCGGCTTGCACCGAGGAGCTGGGGGGAGGTGTGGTGGAGTGGCCGTGCTTGGAGAGACAAGAGGGAGCCCCTTCGGCACAGCCCTGAGCTGGGCATTGCCTTCGATGGGCTTGGAGCCATTCCCTGAAAAGCAAAACTCGTGTACGAGGTCGTGGAGCGGTCACCGAACAGAACAGGCTTTTGCATTTGGAAAGGAGTTTGGGCACAGTGCACGCTTCAAAAAAAACACCACCCCAAACCCAACCACCAAACCCCAAAAGATCTCTCATCATTCTCTGTGGTTTTTTTTACACAATTTACAGAAGAATAACATGATGTTGATAGAGTGGCTTTGCTGCAAATGGGAAGAGGCTTTGCTTTCCCATGAAAACACGCAGGAGGGAGTGTTTCCTGCCAGTGTTTTTACCAACACGCAGTTAAACTTCTCAGGCGTTGGCTGTGAATGGAAAACCTCGCTGTTAGGGGAATCTTCCTGTTTGGGGTTTGTTTGTTGGTTTTGTTTGTTTTTCATTCCAGATGCAACACCATCTTGAGCTAATGTATACAAAGGAAATACTGAGGCTGTTTGTTGCTGTTGCTTTCTTACCCGATCAGCTCTGTTTGATGACAGGAACATTGCTAGGCTGAGCAAACAACTGCAGCAGGGTCAACGCCTCCCTCCTGGACTGAGTTAGGTCTTGTATGGCTGAGCTAGATCAGGGATTTCAAGACTGTTGTTGTTTCGGAGGATAGAAGCAGGGTTAACTTTTTCCACTGTTTTGTGAGGTTTTGGGTGTTTTTGTGTTGTACAAAAGTGATGCCGCTGTGTAGACAGAATACTGACCGCGCTTTGGCATTGGTTTTTCCGTATGTAAAGTGGAAGATTAAAGTCCTTTCTTCGTTTACTGGAAGTCATAAGTATGACAGTTTGTTTGTTTTTTTTTTCTTGAAAACACAACTCCACACTTGCTTTAACTGTATGTTTTCTTTGGTATAACTTGTTACTGGTTGAGTTACAAACAGGGGAAGATCATTTGAAACTGAAAGCAAAAAAGCCCTGTTTTGTTTGACTTTACAAAACAGGATGTGCTGAGGAAGAAGGCCAGACCTGTCACTGGTGCAAACCGCAAAGCAGCCTTCAGCGAAAGCTAGTGCATAAGTGCTTGGCGTGAGTTCAGCTTAGGAGGAACAGAGGGAGGATGTTCCGAGATGTCACCTGTCCTGGTTTTGGCTGGGAAAGAGTTAATTTTCTTCCTAGCTGCTGGTACAGTGCTGTTTTGGATTTAGGATGAGAATAATGTTGATAACACACTGATGTTTTAGTTATGGCAAAGAGGTGTTTACACGAAGTCAAGGACCTTTCAGCTTCTTCTGCCCTGCCAGTGAGGAGGCTGGAAGGAGACACAGCCGGGACAGTTGACCCCAACTGGCCAGAGGGATATTCCATTCCATACAATGTGTCATGCTTGGTATATAAATTAAGGGGAAAGGTGGCCTGAGGCTACTGCTCAGGAACTGGCTGGGCATTGGTCAGTGGGTGATGAGCAGTTGCATTGTGCATCACTTGTTTTGCGAATTCTAATTCTGTGATGATGACTATTCTAGTTTCCTTTTCTGTTCTACTAAACTGTCTTTATCTCAACCCACAAATTTTACTACTTTTTAAAATTAATTTCTCTCCCTCATCCTGCTGCAGGGCAGGGGGGAGTGGGTGAGTGGCTGTGTGGTATTTAACTGCCTGCTGGGTTAAATCACAACACCACCTAAAATCCAGGATAATGTGTCATGCCTCTGTGTGAGGACCTTTGTTGCCAAATTAATCAGCAGCATGTTGAGGTCTTGCCTATAAATTGGAAGGCCTGTGATATTTTTTTTTTTGTCTTTCAGTGGTGTTATTTTTCCTTGTAATTTCTCTAGGGGGCTTTCAAAATGTCGTGCAATTTTAGTGACATGAAGATACCTTATGGATGGGCTCAGGACATGCCAGGTAGTCTGTAAGTGCCAGTCTGTCAAGTTTCTGTTTCCCTCTTCATGGGTTTCATTCATTCTACAGGGAGCACTTGCGGTGTAAAGCAGGTACAGAGCTGGTGTCATGGTTGTATGCACCCATCTTGTTTTGTGGAAAGTATTGTCTTGTTCTTGGTGATGTGCTTTTGATTTCCATTTCCTTGCTATGTTGTTTCCTAGCCCTAGAACGTTTCCTGTGTGCAAGTCAACCACACATACCTATTCTAGAGGACTTACTTGTAACATTTCAGTAGCGTCCTTGTATTGAGGTTTTGCTTGGATTGCTGTGAGTCAGCAGGGCTGGCCCAGTACTTCTGGTGGTCTTTGGGTCCTGTTTCTGTGGTCTTGTTTGCTTGTTATGTGTCTGCAGAGGAACAGAGCTGCTAACCGGTGTCAGCTATACGAGTGTGTTATGTGGCTGGCTGGAGATGTTGGGCAGCTGGGCTTAGTTATTAGTAATGTTACATATCTGATATTAGTTAGAATTAATTAACCACATTTGATTAGGAATATAGAGTTATAAGAAATATTTTAGTGGAGTTTGTGTTTGCATAGCAACAGACAGCTACTATGAAATCCTTTGTACAGCCCCATACCAAGGCTGAAAGAATAGGTCAGAATCACCTAGTAGGAGTTATTAGAACTTAGATAACAGACTTAAATACTGTATCCAATCATCTTTAATCTTATGTGTAGACTAGGAGAAAGCATTGAGATGTCAAAATGTAGAATTAATGGGAACTGGGGAGAGTCGACTGGAACAGCTTGTAGCTACCTGCCAAGAAACAAGTAAATGTAGGTAAAAGGTAATTCTGGCAGGGGGTAGCGCGACCACAGGCTCATGTACCACCTACCCGAATAATACCCCAGACCCATTTCCAGACCTTTCTAACCTTTACTGTGCGGAATCGGATATGGGAGGAGAGTATGTTAATGAATTTTGGGAAATATTATGTTTATACATGAATACTTAATGACTATGTTCATGAATAAGTTCTATATAAGGTGTATGATTTTGAAACTTGGTGTGCGTTGATCATGAGAGGACTGACTCACGCACCTGCTCGTTAATAAAGAAGTGTCTGCTTATCTGCATCACATTGGTGTTGATAAGTTCTTTATTCCGAGATTTCAGTAACAGTAATAACTGCTTTATAACAGTTTGCTTAAATGGAAACCAATGTACAGTGGAGGAGGAGGACCCTGGGAGGTCATTCAGGCCAGCCCTGTCCAGAATAGGGTCCTAGGCCAGAGCTTGAGTTTTCTTGTGTTTCTGTTCCACTTGCCCTGCTTATTTCATGCAGACCTTGCACACATCTCTTCCTTATCTGGTCTGTATGTAGCATTTTAGGTGTTAGCAGGCCTTTGAGATGTGTGTGCTAATGATATCCTGGGGTGAATTTGCCAAATGTTGATAAGGATGTATGTCTTGTTTCTGACAATGTCTGTGCTGTACCATCATTAATTTACTACAGAGTGTGTTTCCAGGGGAAAGCTTGGAGTGAAATGAAGAGCAGCCTGGGGTGTTCTGTCTCACTTGGTGTGCCAGCAGCCATTTAATTTCTTTTGAAAGCACAGCCTGAACTGAGAAGTCTCACAGCTGACTTTCAAAATGCAGATGTAGCACTTGCATGCTAGATCTAATGCAGGTACAGATCCTGTCTCAGGAGTGAGATGTGCTTTGTGCTGGCAAGATGCACTGCTTCAGGGTGCTACTGCACTGATGGAGCTACAGAAAGGTCAGCTGAGTTCCTCGAGTACTGGCTGAACACTTAGGAGGGAAGGGTGTCTGCAGAAGCAAAACTCTCTAAGTGGTATTTAGGGTTGTTTTCTGTTATGGGGGATCGTGTTCAGGTCTCCAGTTCAGACTGAAACAACCTGATAGTTTTTTCTCTATTTGTTTACCTAGGCAATTGTTTTCTTTGTCCTTTTGGAGGCAAACGCAGCTACAGAGACGGTGGTCTTCACCTCAGGAGTACTGCAGTGCGTAGGATGGTGGCTGCCCATAGGGCCCAGGAACAGCAAAGATACTCCATTTGGTCCAATTTGTGCTAAGGTCAGGGCGATGTGTCCTGATCAGAAGCTATCGCTATGCTGCTCTGATTGCCTTGATGTTTCAGATTTACTCTAGAATCTCATTCTTTGTTTTCAAAGTGGTGCTGGCTTTTACTGGGAGCAAGGGGTCCTCTGGCATTTCCAAGCTCTTATAGAAATCTGGCAAGGTCACGTGTGAAAGAAATGTTTCTTTTGTTTCATAAGGCAGAGTGAGAATCTTATGTAATGATAGTCTATCCCTAGCTATCTGAATATATCCCTAACGACAGGGATGTCTAATAAGAAGCTTTCTAAGTGGTATACTTTTCATTTGAGTTGACCAGCTTCTCCAAGATGAGCTGACGTATTTTACAAGGGCTGAACGTGCTCTTCATGAGATACTGGCTGGACATTCAATTAACATTTTCAGATAATCACAAATACCACAGCAACTCTTTCCAGACTGAACAGATCCATGAGGGTGGCAATGTCTAAATCCCAGCTTCTTTCCCCTTTTCTGTGTGAGATTTCCTAATGTATCTTATTATGGCCTGTTCAGTTAAAACCTGTTCATCCTGATTGCAAAACTTGTATGTTTGTCTCTATTTCTCCAAGGCCACCTCTGAAAATACAGGTGTGGGTTGCTGGGGTTTTTTTGTGCACCATTTCAGCATTCAATGGAAAAGCAAAAACCCGTACTTTTTTCAGGAGCTTTTTTCTGCTTTTCACTGTCATGGTTATGTTTATATGCAATGTTGTGGTTTAACCCCAACTGGCAACTAAGTACTATGCAGCTGCTCTCCACTCCCCCCTACCCCCGCCTGGTGGGATGGGGAGGAAGAGACTTGGAAAAAGGTAAAACCAGTGAGCTGGGATAAGAAGAGCTTAATAACTGAAGTAAAACATAATAATAATTGTAATGAAAAGGGAGATAGCAGAAAGAGGGAGGAATAAAACTCAAGAAAAACAAGTGATGCACAGTACAGTTGCTCACCTCCTGCTGACTGATGCCCAGCCAGTCCCCCAGCAATGATTGGCAGGTCCCAGCCAAACTCCCCCCCCACTTCATATACTGAGCATCATGTTCTGTGGTGTGGAATATCCCTTTGGCTAGTTCAGGTCAGCTGCCCTGGCTCTGCTCCCTCCGGTGGTCTCGCCCACCTGCACACTGGCAGAGCATGGGATACTGAACAGTCTTGGCTTAGGGTAAGTTACTTTGTAACAACTAAACCATCAGTGTGTTAGCAACATTATTCTCATCCTAAATCCAAAACGCAGCACTGTACCAGCTACTAAAAAGAAAATTAACTCTATCCCAGCTGAAACCAGGACAATGCATTCAAAGGAGGCTGCTGTGTTCTGTTCTTTGTTAGCTGCTGTTGCTGGGAAAGCATATAAAACTAGCTAGCAGGCAGAGCATTGCCTCTTCAAGCTATGGCCTGCTAAAGCTGTCTCATCCTCTATTTTCCCCTCTCTTCTTGGGCCTGCCCTGACATTCATGTACATCTGTACCAGGACATACTGAACATGGCATTTGGAAGAACTATATGCAGTGTCCTTGCATACATAGCCCTGCAAGGACTGCCTGGATGGACGGTACCGGTGGTGGGCACGGGGCTGGAGGGGTCACTCTTGATGTAGCAGGTCAGGGTGACACGGCAGTTCCTTTTGGCTGGCACTCGGAGCCAGCATACTTTTGTTGGGCAAGAGCTATTGAGAGCCTGGAGGTTTCCTGATGAGAAAACATGAATTAATCAAATGCTGATGCAAAGTATTTAGTTGTCACTCGACTACAGTTTAGATGTGGTGTTGGGCTTTTTCTCTCCCTACCTGTTGGTGCCAGTTGGTAATGTCTGCCTATTAGGTTAAGGGGGAAGAAAGAAAAAAAGATTTCATTCCTGTTAATCAGAGGAATAAGAATGTATGGTCTTTAGAAGTCAGATTTCCTGGAAATAAGGAGATGCTAATTTTTCACCACTATTTTAATTCAGATGCGGAGCTGCCCAGTTTGCTATACTTCATTTGTTGCTTGCATCATAGAAAGCTACTGTGCCTCCAGAATAAAAATGTTACTCTACCACCGAGTAATGCCATAGGGACAGAACTTCAAAGCTTAACTTTCAGTATCAACAATAATTAAAAGCACGGCTGTGTTGACCTTCCACTTTTTCTCTGTGAATAAGCAGCGTCACACAGTTTCTCTTTTAAACCATGTAAACCAGATGCAGACAGAACATACCGCTTGGGTTTGCGCTGAGATTTATAAAATTTATAGTATTGCCAACTTCGGATGTTTAGAAAGCACAAGCTGGCGTCTTGAGACTGATAGCTGGCGTAAGGAATGCAGCCTTTTTCAAGAATGACAAATGGGTTTTCTGGGCAGTCTCTTTGCTTTCAAGCTTATCTGCTGAAGTGAGAGGAGTCAAAACTCAGCCTTGTAAACCCCCAGAACTGCCCTGCTTCTGAGGATAAGCCTGACTGAAGCAGTTCAGTGGGACACTGACCATCACAGTAACATAAGACTTGGCAACGTGAAGTAAATGGGAATTTTGCCCACTGGCAGCAGTAGGGGTTGGAGCTGATAGTTTCTGACTTAACTGTGTAATCTTTTGTTTTACTTCTTTGAGTAAAAATCAATCTGTTTCATTTTGCTGCCACAGCCATGCTGGTGGCCTCAGGAGCCATAAAAAACCTGAACAGAACACACCATCTTGTCTGGTCTTTTTTTGTTTGTATTTTTCTTTGAAAGACAAGGTCTCAGCAATGCACTGTGAAGGGTCTCCCAGACTTTAGGGTGTCCCTGCACATTTATGTATTTCATGGACTCTATAGCTTAGGAGAAACACCTGCTTTACAAGGGGAACCTGGCTTCCTCCATTCCTGCCAGCCACAGTAGAGTAATTGTCTTCATAGTAGCTTGATATGGTGCTGTGTCTTAAATTTGTGACCGAAACAACACTGATGACACAGTAATCTTCTAGCTGTTGCTGAGCAGTGATTGCATAGCATTGGGGTCTCCTCAATTTCTCACGCTGCCCCCCCAGCAAATAGATTGGGGGTGCACAAGAGGTTGGGAGGGGACATAACTGGGCAGATGACCCAAACTGACTGAAGGGATAATCCATGCCATGAAACATCATGCTGAGCAATAAAAAGGGAGAGGAGGGGGCTTAGGGAGATCAGCTGCCCTTAGCTCGGGAACTGGCTGGGCACTGGTCTGTATGTGGGAGGTGGTGAATGACTGCCTTTGTGTCACTTGTTTTCTTTCTCTCTTCTTCCACTTTTGCTTACTAAACAATTTTTATCTTGACCCATCAGTTTTCTTGCTTTTACCTGTCTTTTCCTCTTTCCCCATCCCACTGAGGGTGAGGGGGGAAGCGAGTGCTTGGCAGGCAGCTGCGGTTAACCCTTGGCATGACAAAAATATTTCTTTAGATATATATTCAGATGCAGTTGTGACCTTTACCTGTGACAGTTAAGTCAGAGTAACAAGCAACATTTTTGTTTATTGCTTGCCACACTTGGTAGACTTTATATAATAGGTCAACTGATTTTGAGTTAAAATTATTTATGCTTCAGGAAGATGTTAGGCAATAGCAAGCCATGCTGTGCTAGCCAGCACAGCGATTCTTTTCGATCATTAATTTGGATGTCAGATTTGCATGTCTGTGTATCTCTTGGGGCTGCAAACTTGGATGTAGTTGCTAAAGCCTGCAGCAGATATCCCAGTTATTCAAATGACCTACGGTTTGAAGTTTTGGCTGGGAAGCTTCAGTGCTGGGAAAGAATGGGAATTTGTGTTCTGTTGGAAATCCTGCTGCCTGGAGTGGGGAGGGGCTACCACCTTCGGATCTGAAGCAGGGAGCCCAGTTCCAGAATTTCTCAGCATGGGACACATTTGAAAGTCCTTTTAAAATGTTTGTTTCAATTGATGATATCTTGCTGTATTGTGGGAAGAACAGTCCTTTAAAAGCCTTGTAAATACCTTTTATTTGTAATTGTGCTTTAAGTGCATTCCAAGGAAAAGTAATGTAAATATAAGTCTGGGTAAAAATTTCATACTAAGTAGAAATATAGCTGCCTTAAAAAAAAATCTATTGAAATTCAGCTATAATTTAGAAAACCACAGGTTCATGTGTGTTGCTACATGAATAAGCTCCTGTATAGCTGAGCTGTTTTGGTGTTATTCTTGGTGATACTAATTTATCTAACCTTCTGATGCTAAAAAGTTGAAAGAATTGCAAAAATGAGGTAGAACCATCTTTTAGCACTAGCTTTTTATTCTTTGCACTGTTCTATTCTTCTCCTTTTCTTCACCTCAGTAGTGCTCATACTGTGCAGTGTAAAAAAAAAAAAAAGTCCTGCTTCTGCTATCCAGACAGTGAACAAGTGTAACTCATAAGTAGTATTTTGTCCGAGTTTCAGCTGGGATAGAGTTAATTTTGTTAGTAGCTGGTGCAGCGCTGTGTTTGGGATTTGGTGTAAAACCAGTGTGGATGGCATGCCGGTGTTTTTGGTTGTTGCTGGGTCATGTTTGTACCGGGTTGGGGACTTCTTGGTTTCTCAGGCCTTGCTGGCGGGAGGGCCGGAGGGGACACAGCCGGGTCAGCTGGCCCGAACTAGCCAAAGGGGTATTCCATACCATGGGACGTCATGCTCGGTATATGGTGTGGAGGGGGGATGTTGGCCAGGGTGGGGGGACCGTTGCTCAGGGGCTGGCTGGGCATCGGTCAGCGGGTGGTGAGCAGCTGTACTGTGCATCACTTGTTTTCTTTTCTCCTTTCCCCTTGGATTTCATTCCTTTCCCCTTCTCCCTCCTTTTCATTATAACTGTTGTTGTTATTATTTTGCTTTTGTTTTGGTTTTATTTCAGTAATTAAGTGGATCTTATCTCAACCCTTGAGTTTTACATTCCTTTCCAATTCTATTCCCCATTCCTCTGGGTGTGGGGGGAGTGAGTGAATGGCTGCATGGTACTTAATTACAGGCTGGGGTTAAACCACAACGTATTTTTAAATTGTTTACTGTGTGCATGTTGCTTAATGAAGTGATGAATGAATTTGCTGAGGGTAGCTATCATCATTACTCCTCTAACATGACTGGTCATTGTACCTCCCTCATGGAGATGGGACCTATTTTTTGTTAGTTTAGTTTATAGCCAGAAATTATCTATTCTTGGTGCTTTGCTGGAATTAGGAAGGTGATGTTTGGATTGCAGACATCATCACAGAGTGTTTATTTGCTTAATTAAGACAAAACTGTTGACAGGCCTTTTCCCAGCCAGCCTGAAGCAGTCTGGATCTGAGCTTTGTGGTTGCACCTGGTTCTTCTGCTGTTGCCTCTTCAGAAGTGTGGGCTGCTGCTCTCCTGTCTGCTTAGTGCAGGTGTCAACCTACCAAACACCTCTTGCACTTGGATAAATGAGGGAGGCACAGTGTCATCCATAGTGTGCCTCTTCATGCCTCTGTGTTCACAATACGGTACTAATTCTGAACATTTCGGGTTCATAATGAGGAATGCTATAGAGAAAATATGTTGGTAGTATTTCTTGGTTGGTCTGTAGGTCCATATACTTAACAATGCCTAGCTTGCTTGGATGTGAAGAGATCTTGCAAATGGTGGACTGGTTTTGGCTGGGAAAGAGTTCATTTTCTTCCTAGTAATAAGTGCTGCATTTAGGATTTCAGACTAGAATAATGTTGATAACACACATATGTTTTAGATGTTGCTAAGCAGTGTTTACACTAAATCAAGGACTTTTCAGCTTTTCGTGCTGTCCTACCAGCAAGGAGGCTGGGGGTGGGGGCTGGGGGAGGCACAGGAAGCTGGGATGGGACACAGCTGGGACAGCTGACCCCAGCTGGCCAGAGGGATATTCCATACCATACAACATCATGCTCAGTATATAAATTAGAGGGAAGGCTGGCCAGAGCCTGCTGCTCAGGAACTGGCTGGGCATTGGTCAGTGGGTGGTGAGCAGTTGCATTGTGCATCGCTTGTTTTGCATATTCTAATTATTATTTCCCCTTCTTTTTCTGTCCTGTTAAACTGTCTTTATCTCAACCCACAGATTTACTGGTTTTTTAATCCCATTCTCTCCCCCATCCTGCTGGGGGTAGGAGGGGAGGGGAGTAAATAAGTGTCTGTGTGGTGTTTAGCTGCACGCTGGGTTAAACTACAACAGTCCTTTCTGGCACCAAGTGTGGGGCTCAGAGGGTTGAGATAATGACAGATATGACCAGAGAATGTTAAAACAAATTTGTTATAAGCATTCATTGTATTAATTTAATAGTCATAGTCACAATGTTGATTTCTTTGCTTCCAGAACTCTTGTTCTCAGAGTTGCATTCTGTGCATTACTTACTGTATGTGTTGTGCTGTTTATCACCCCTGGGGGCTGGGTTAAGGTTATGATATTGTACTCTGTAATACAAATTATGATGTGATGCTGGTCATGAGGCTGACCTGGTATCTGTACTCAGCATTGCCATTATCTCTGTACTTCAGGGGCCATCTCTCGGAAGCTATTAATCATTACATTTTTTTACCTTTTCTCCTTGGAGAGCTGACCTATGGGGGAGGCAAGGGGCGACATTTTCCCCATCTCTTTCACCTTCTCTTCTCCTCCAGGCTAATTACAATAGCTCTTGAGAATTTTGAATATCATTGGAGTGTTCAAACTGGCACGTTCCTATTGATGTATCTTCTACTCCTGAATAGGTTTCAGGTCTTGTTTAAAGTTCAACAGCTATTTAAGAATACCACCCAGAGATCTGCCCTGAGGCTGGATAGTTATGAGTGTCAGGGTGTGTGGGATAGTATGGGCAAGTACCTAGGGCAGTTGGGCGCCTCCAATGTTGTGGAACTTCACCCCTGAACAAGTGCAGAATTCTGAAAAACAAATAAACTATTTGGAAAAAGTATGCTGTCACCCTGGCCATTCCAGAGTGACATAAATCACTGCAATATGGTGGGACCTGGCCCATGCCTACCGAGCCCTGTTCAACCTATTCAGTATCCTCAAGGGGAAGAGAAGGTCTCTAGATGTGACAACAAAGTGGTGAGCACTGCAGCTGCTCCAGCCCCCTGCAGATGGACCAGAGAACCAGTCTGTGCTGGTATCAGTTGCCCCAGTGCACAAGAAGAAATAATGGAAGCATTAGTCAGCTCATCTAGTAAAGGAAGAAACTCTTCCCTTGCTAAGTGAAGAAGTGGATGAGGCAGACTACTGCAAAGCAGGGCCATCATGAGAGCAGGAGGAGGAAGAGGCCGAGACTGAGCTCATGAACGAGACAGTAACCACCTGATCCCTATCCCTGAATGAGCTGAGAGATAAGTGAAAAGATTTCAGCTGTCATCTGGGTGAGCACACTGTCACTTGGCTGCTCCGATGGTGGGGTAATGGGGCCAGTACCCTGGAATTACAGGGTAGAGAAGCCAAGCAGCTGTGATCCCTTTCTAGGGAAGGGGACATTGACAAATGGAAAGGGGCACAAGTGCTGAGCCTCTGGAGGTGACTCCTGTCAGATATCAAGGAATTCCTTAAGTGTCACCCAGGCAAGTGGACCACTGTGAGAAGGGTATGCAGTACCTGAGGGAATTAGCTGTGCAGGAGGTGATTTGTGATGACCTGAACAATGATCAGTTATCTAAAGACCCAGATGAAGTAGAGTGCACTGACCCATGTGGTAGAAGTTTGTATGGAGTGCACTGTTGCCATATGCCAACTCAATGGCAGTAATGACCTGGAAGGATGGAGAGAGACAAGTGGTGGATGACTTGGCTAGCCAACTCTGGCAATACAAAGTCTCTCTTCTTCCTTATGGGCTTGCATCTCAGCTGTGGAGAAACTGTTGTGGTTTAACCCCAGCTGACAACTAAGTACCATGCTTTACTAGTGGGATGGGGAGGAGAATTGGGAAGAAGGTAAAACCTGAAGGTTGAGATAAGAACAATTTAATAATTGAAATAAAATAATGATGAACAGGGGAGAGGAGTAAAATCCAAAGGGAAGGGAAAAAACAAGTGATGCACAATAAAATTACATACCACCTGCTGACTGATGCCCAGCCAGTTCCTGAGGAGCAATCAGCCAGCCCTGGCCAGCTCTTCCCGGTTTATACATTTAGCATGATGTTCTGTGGTGTTGAATATCCCTTTGGCTAGTTTGGGTCAGCTGTCCTGGCTGTGCCCCCTCCAATTTCTTGTGCACCTCTGTGGAGTGGCTGGAAGACAAGGGACATATTATGAGCAATCCAGACTGAATAACTTGGTTGTAATAACAGGCCGCAGCCCTAACAAGCTGCAGGTGTTGTGAAGGACATGTACAAGGCCAGGGGAGATAGGGAGGCTGTGTGTTCATGGAGAGATGGGGGAGTTGGATGGAAAGATGAGAAAAAACAGGATGCCTGCACAAGGGGGGGAGCAGCGTGTGGGCACCACACTGGTCCCAATCATAAGGGAGGTGGAAGTGTGGAGTGAGTAGTTTTAACCTATCACTTTTTACTTAACAAAGCCTACATAGCATGTTTATCTTTTGCTGAGAGTATAAATTGCTGTAAGTCTTTTAATAAAGTGGCACTAACTTGATCACATTGATTGTATAAGTTGTGTCCGAGCTTTCTGCATCAACACCCCTCCAACCTTCTCACTGGCAGGGCCTGAGAAACTGAAAAGTCCTTGGCTTTGTATGAACATTACCTAGCAACAACTAAAAACATCCGTGTGGTATCAACATTGTTTTCACACCAAACCCAAAACATAGCGCTGCAGCAACTAAGAAGAAAATTAACTCTATCCCAGCTGAATCCAAGACACTGTCCAAAACGCTGTCCTGGGAGTTCTAACAATTCAAAGAAGATGGGTCCTACTCCCTACCTGTGTGGACCAGTATCTCAGCTGTTAGGAGTAAGTGTTCCTCTGCTCAACAGAGGATTTGGTGGGTACACACCACGGGCTACTCTGGCTTCATCTGTATGACCACAAAGAGGTCATGAGGAAGTGGGATGGAAAATCTACCTTGACCCTAGAGGCACAGGTATGTGAGTTACAAGAAAAAATAATCACAAAAGGGGGTTCTTTCAGGGGAATTGCTGCTCCAGTTTCCAGTGGACAGGTTCCTAGACAAAGTAGAAGGGCTGATCTTACTTCTGATTATAATAAAGGGACTTCTGATTTGTATTTACAAGAAATGAGTAATGAATACTATGACCACAAGTAGGAGGGCCCTGCCTCCAGCCAGGTGGAGGAAAGGGACAACCAGGTTTACTGGACTGGGGGGGGTTCGATGGCCTGGCACATCAGACCCACGGGAGTATAACGCTCTGGTGGACATCAATGCACAGTGTACCCTAATACTGTCAAGCTATAAGGGGGCAGAACCCATCTGTATTTCTGGAGTGACAGGGGGATCCCCACTGCTCACTGTCTTGGAGGCTACACCTAAATGAGAATGAGTGGCAAAAGCACCCCGTTGTGACCCGTGCAGAGGCTCCATGCATTCTTTGTATAGACTGTCTCGGGAGAGGGTATTTCAAGGACCCCAAAGGGTACTGGTAGTCTTTAGGTATAGCTGACTTGGAAATAGAAGAAATTAAACAGCTGTCTACCTTGCCCAGTTTCTTGGAGGACCCTTCTGTTGTGGGGTTGCTGAGGGTTGAAGAGCAACAGGTGCTGATCACTGCCACCGTGGTGCACCAGAGGCAGTATTGCAGCAACGGAGACTCCCCAGTTCCCATCCATAAAGTGATTTGTCAACTGGAGAGCAAAGGAGTGATCAGCAGGACCCACTCACCCTTTAATAGCCCCATATGGCCAGTGCAAAAGCCTAATGGAGAGTGGAGACTAACGGTAAACTGTTGTGGCCAGAATGAAGTCATGCCATTGAGTGCTGCCATGCCAGACATGCTTGAACTTCAGTGTGAACTAGAGTCAAAGGCAGCCAAGTGGTATGCCACCAGTGATCCCGCTAACGCATTTTTCTCAGTCTCTCTGGCAGCAGAATGCAGGCTGTGGTTCACTTTCATGTAGAGGGGCATTGAGCACACCTGGAATTGACTGCCCCAGGGGTGGAAGCACAGCTCTACCCATGGACTGATCCAGGCGGCACTGAAACAGGGTGATGCTCCAGAACACCTGCAGTACATTGATGACATCATCATGTGGAGCTGTACAGCAGAAGGAAGTTTTTGAGAAAGGGAAGAAAATAGTCCAAATCCTTCAGAAAGCCAGTTCTGTTACAAAACAAAGTAAGGTCAAGGGACCTGCGTAGAAGATCCACCTTTTAGAAGTGAAATGGCAAGATGGACATTGTCAGATCCCAATGCATGTGGTCAACAAAGTAACAGCTATGTCTCTATCAACTAGCAAAAAGGCAACACAAGCTTGCTTAGGCTTTGTGGGTTTTGGAGAATGCACGTTCCAACTCACTGTCTGATTGTAAGCCTTCTCTATCAAGTGGCCCAGAAGAAGAACAATTTCAAATGGGGCCCTGAGCAACAAGCCTTTGAGCAAATTAAACAGGAGGTAGTTCATGCAGCAGCCCTTGGACCAGTCTGGGCTGAACAAGATGTAAAAAATGTACTCTACATCTCAGCCAGGGAGAATGGCCCTACCTGGTCCTGTTGTACTGTAGGAAAACATGGAAGGTGGAAAGCTGCTATGTGGAATCCTACACAAGTTGCAGAAACTGTTGACAGGCAAGGTGTATCAAGGTGAAAGCCATCCAGCTGGGTTTAGATATTGCTGAATGAGAAAAAATGGCCAGTATTTTGTATTAACTCATGGATGGTGGCAAATGCTTTGTGGGGGTGAGTACAGCAATGGAGGCAGAGCAACTGGCAGTGCACGGGTAAACCCATCTGGCCTGCTGAACTAGGGCAAGATACTGCTGCTGGAGTAGAGATCCTGGTTGTAAAAGTATGTCATGTAGGTGCTCATGTACCCAAGAGTTAGGCCACTGAAGAATGTTAAAACAACCAGCAGGTGGATCAGGCTGTTAAGATTGAAGTGACTCAGGCAGATCTGGACTGGCAGCTTAAGGTTGAGTGAGTTATAGCATGATGGGCCCACAACACCTCAGGCCATCAAGAAAGAGATGCAACATATAGATGGGCTCAGGATCAAGGGGTGCGCTTGACCATGGACACTATTGCACAGGTTACCCATGAATGTGAAATGTGCTGCAATGAAGCGAGTCATGTGGTTAAAGCCTCTCTGGTATGGAGGACAATGGCTGAAATATAAATGTGGGGAGGCCTGGCAGATTGATTATGTGACACTTTCACAAACCCACCAAAGCAAGTGCTGTGTGCTTACAGTGGTGGAAGCAACCACTGGGTGGTTAGAAATATGTCCTGTGCCCCATGCCACCACCTGGAATACTATCCTGGGCCTTGAAAAACAAGTCTTATGGTGACATGGTGCCCCAGAAAGAGCCGGGTCAACACAAAATAGCCTCATTTCCAAAACAACCTCATAGACACCCAGGCCAAAGGCCATGGCATTGAGTGGGTATATCGCATGCCCCATCACGCACTAGCCTCTGGGAAAACTGTACAGTACAATGGACAGTCACAGACTACACTGCAAGCAATGGGTGCGGGGACATTCAAACACTGGAATACGCATTTAGCAAAAGCCGTCTGGTTAGTCATGCTAGGAGATCTGCCAGTTGAGCTGGCCCTGCACAGTCAAAAGTTCTATACGCTAGAGAAGGGGATAAAGTCCCTGTAGCACACATAAATATGCTGGAGAAGACAGTCTGGGTTATTCCTGCCTCAGGCAATGGCAAACCCATTTGTGGGACTGGTTTTGCTCAAGGAACAGGGTGCACTTGGTGGATAGTGCAGAAGGGTGGGGAGGTCTGATGTGTGCCTTGGGGTGGTTTGATCCTAGGTGAGAATAGCCAGTGATTTGAATTGTATGATGTTAATTGCTGTATAATACTGTGTCATCATTACTATGGTTGCTATATGCTGTATCAACAGTATTACAGTAAAAAATAATCTAGATTTGTGAAGAATGAATTTTGATGAAAATGGGCAAACTAATAGCTGGCCAAGGTGATAGAACTAGGCAGGTGCTGTGGTGGTTGAACCAGAACCGGCTTCAGCCTGCAGCAATCCAACACCACACACCATCTCTCCTTTCCTGAAGGACTGCTATGACAGACGGAGCCCAAAGGCACGGACTAAAATGAGTATGATACCTGTGTGTATATATCAAAGACAGGAAAGATGCTGGTGATTAATGGTGATGGAAGAGGTTAGTGCTCTCCTTGATGAGGATGGAATAGACCCTGGTGGCCTCACGCATACGGTTCAGGCACTGCCACGTACTTCAAAGCATTTTTTGATGTATTGGAAAGTGTGGGGACCTGGGCATAATGTAAATGGTATGGAATAAGGGGTGAATGTTGTTCTGTTTTTAGCTGGGATATAATTAGTTTTCTTCCAAGTACCTGGTACAGTGTTGTGGTTTAGATTTAGGATGAGAATAATGTTGATAACACTTTGATGGTTGCTAAGCAGTGTTTACATTTAAATCAAGGAGCATCCAGCTTCTCATTCTGCCCTGCCAGTGAGGAGGCTGGGGGGAGCACAAGAAGCTGGGATGGGACACAGCCTGGACAGCTGACCCCAGCTGGCCAGAGGGTTTTTCCATACCATATGACATCACGCCTGGTATATAAATTAGAGGGAAGGCTGGCTGGGCATTGGTTGGTGGGTGGTGAGCAGTTGCTTTGTGCATCATTTGTTTTGTCTATTCTAATTTTTTTACTGTTATTATTAATACTATTATTATTTCCCTTACTTTTCTGTCCTATTAAACTGTCTTTATCTCAACTCACAAATTCTACTTTTGTTTTTTTTCAGATCCTCTCTCCCATCCCATTGTCAGGGGGTGGAGTGAGCAAGTGGCTGGGTAGTGTTTAGCTGCCTGCCAGTTTAAACCACAATATTATGATAGCAGATTGTGAGGTTTACAGGTTGTTACTGGTTTTGTTCCAGGCCTGCTAATACCTGGATAATAACATAAATCTCTGCATTCCTTTTTGGTGAATTAATCTTATTTAAGAGTGCTGATATTTGTAAGATTCATACAGGTTTTTGCAGGTGATGGAAATGGCTTTTATTCATAAAATCCATTGTGAAGAATGATTCTATGGAAGACTTTAGCACTGGATTTTTCTTTTGTCTGTGATTCTGATGTGCGGTTTCTCAGCAGACGCATACCTGTTTTCCCTCTTGTGTTTGTTTTGTTCATCTAGCTGCTTGACCATGTGATTATGTCCTGGTTTTGGCTAGGATAGACTTAATTTTCTTCTTAGTAGCTGGTGCAGCGCTGTGTTTGGGATTTGGTGTAAAACCAGTGTGGATGGCACGCTGGTGTTTTTGGTTGTTGCTGGGTTGGTGTTTGTACCGGGTTGGGGACTTTTTGGTTTCTCAGGCCTTGCTGGCGGGAGGGCCGGAGGGGACACAGCCGGGTCAGCTGGCCTGAACTAGCCAAAGGGGTATTCCATACCATGGGATGTCATGCTCGGTATATGGTGTGGAGGGGGGATGTTGGCCAGGGTGGGGGGACCGTTGCTCAGGGACTGGCTGGGCATCGGTCAGCGGGTGGTGAGCAGCTGTACTGTGCATCACTTGTTTTCTTTTCTCCTTTCCCCTTGGATTTCATTCCTCTCCCCTTCTCCCTCCTTTTCATTATAACTGTTGTTGTTATTATTATTTTTCTTTTGTTTTGGTTTTATTTCAGTAATTAAACGGTTCTTATCTTAACCCTTGAGTTTTACATTCTTTTCCAATTCTCACCCCTCTGGGTTGACCTCTCTGAACCTGATTTTACAATTTTAATAATAAAATATTTTACCAATCAGTTGCAGTTGATGCCTGTTTTAAGCTTTGTTTTCTTTTAGTGTTTGCTACATACATTTTAATAACTTTTAAATCTGATTCAAGGTCCTTATGCAGTATGAATCTACTTACATTACAGTATTTCCAAGTAGTAATCAAATTTCAATGCAATTTTGTATACAGTATCTAGCCATAAAGGCTAGACAAAAAAAAAAAGCATAAAAATAAATAAAAAGCAAGTAAATTAGTTTTGTGTTTAATTAATTGAGAAGTATAGTTTCATGTATTTCTTAAGCATATGAACTCTGTTTTTTCTCGTGTATGTTTCCTCCTGTGTTGAGTGTGTGTGCACACATTTAAAAAATTCGGAATCTTAATTTAAAAAACAGTTTAAGATTTGAGGAGAAAATCTGGAAAAAAATGCATACCAATGGTAGATTTGGTTAGCTGAGGTTGATTAAGAAATAGATGGAAGTTGAGGCATCAGCAGCAAAGACAATGCTATCACATGAGTTATATTTTACTATTGCAACTGCAGTAAAGAAGAAAAAAGTGGTCTTTTGTACTTTTCAAATACGCAAAAACTAAGGTGAAAAATTAAGTGGATTTTTGGGAAAGAAGTGTTTTATAAATCAAAGCTTTTCTTTGACTGAAGTTTTCTTCTTTTTTTTTTTTGTGCTTTTAATTAGCATGGATGCTATGGAATATGCACAGTTAATGAAACAAACTGGGAACCAGGATTTTAAAAATGGAAATTACTCTTTGGCCATCAGAAAGTATGATCAAGCTCTGCATACGCTTGCTTGTTTAATGCAATGGGTCCCGTAAGTATTCTTGAATTACAAGATATAAATCATAAGACAAGTCTGAAATTTGTACAGTACTACAGTTAACTCAGAACTGTATTTCTTGCCCTGACACCTGATTTTCTTGTATCTCTGTGTATCTTTGTGTATTTTCTTGTATCTTAGTGTACTAGTGTCATAATTAGAGAGGAATTACTGTTCCTGACATATATGTGGGAGACTACTTAGTGACTGTAATCTGAATGTTTTTATATAAGCATCAGTTGTAAATAAGTGTAATTAAAGCTCAAATTAATTTTCCATAAAATGTATTGGTTTCTGTTAAATTACTTCTGTTACTTAGCTGATGTGCTGTGGGTTAATCTTGCTGTTATTCTGCCATGTACTGGTCATGTCTATGGCTTGTTACATGGGTCGTCTGATTATCTTTGAAATGATTTATCTAAGTTACTTTGTTCTTGTTATTTGGTCTTTCTTAGTTTTCTCAGATTTGTTAAAAAGAAATCAGTGGAAATGTTCTTTGGGTATTTCTTGTGCTTGTTTTTGTCAGTTAACATCAGTTGCTACTGTTACTGATGACTAAATAATTAATATGTTGACTATTAAATATTCATTACTGCCATGTATTAACACCGCTGTTTACCTTATTTAACACCAGCCATTCATTTATTTTGACTATTAGCCATTTAGATTAAGTAGTAAAATAAATTTGGACCATAGGGAAGGACTAGGACTGAGCAAGGATAGAGCAAAGTAGGGATCTGATCCCGAGTGTCTCCTTTCCCCTTGCCATAGGTTGCATTGTCAGGATTTGCTTGCAGGCAACAGTGTGGTCTGAACACATTCAGTGTAGTTGAAACAACTTTCTTGAGTGTAATTTAGCAGATAGGAATAAGATGAAGGATGCAGCTGCATGGCGTGTACTGTTTGTTTGAGCACAGGCAAGATAGGTGGGCTGTAGTCCTGTAATTTTTGTGCAGCTCTTTCCAGAAACTCTCTTGGATTTTTGTATACTCTTGGATACTTTTATATCCTCACGTTATTTTTTTTTAATATATATATATATAGCGTGTGTGTGTATATATATATATGAAGTATATATACTTTAGTATATTCTGTACTCTAAAATACATGTCTATTTCTTAGCTAGTGTAAATGTGGATAATTCTATTGACTTCTTCAAATGGTAATACAGTAAAATGTGTTTTGGTGTTTTTTTGGTGACCAAAATATAGCATTTTATTAGCATTCTTTCCATCTTGCAGCTTCTATTTGTGGGTCTGTTTTTTCCCATTCTTGGCCTCTGGCTTTACTGAGCCATACCTAGGTGTGCTGAGGTGGTCTAAACTTTCTAAATCCTCATACTTCGTTATTCCAGTGGGTTGGCTTTCTGCTTCAGGAGAGACCAGGATATCACTAAAGTATCATTCAGGATGTCACTAAAATATTTTATAGCAGATGTTCAAGCGATCTTTATTTCCTGCAACTCCATTTTTACATGTAATTTTGTTAGATGGGTGATACATAGACTCTTCTTTTTTTCTTGTTGCTAACCATGAAATATGATGCATCCTTTTTCAAGTGAATATATGCTAAAACCCTATTTTTAGGTGTTCGAAGGACATAGCTGTGTTACACTGTAACAAGTCAACTGCCTTGTACCATCTTGGTAAATGGAAAGAAGCAGTGGTTTCAGCCTACCAGAGTTTACAGTGGGATCCGGAGTATGTTAAGGTATTCAGATGTTTAAGCTGGCTGTTTTTTGCATGCCTTACTTACTAAAAAAAATGTCAGTATCTGCTTTTTATTGTCTTTTGGTTTTGAGGTGTGATAAACAAATACAGCATAAAATTCTAGGAATGTGTCTGACACTTACAAGCGCATCAGAATTACTACTGTAACAGTACTTTTATTAAAATGAAGGAGCTCTCTTTTGCACCAGAAGATGCTGGTTCTTTCTGGGTCCCAACAAGAGAGGCACCAATGCTTTCAAGAAAGATAACTATTTTATTAATATCCTGGACAAGGCAACAGCAAGTAACAAAATCTTACATGCCTTTAAGATGTTGGAGACCTGAGGATGACACAGCACCGGCCAGGTCTCTGGTCAGGTCATGGCACACTGTCCGGATCCCATCTGTGGTGAGGTTCACCAGCTCAGTGTTCACTTACGGTCTTACAGAGCCTGGCTCGTGGTACAGATTCATCAGCCACTGTCAGGTCTGGGATGGGGACTTAGCTTTGAAAGTTCCCTTGGGCAGTGTGCCCTAATATTCTTTACATGTTAATAAGTTCCTGGGAACAGTACGTGGTGATCAAAGTCATATTGTGTTTCCAGCGGACAGAACAATACGCTACGCATACGCTTGTGTTTAAGTATACAGTGATTAAGTACACATTGACGCAAGTACTCATCCGTTAAGAATAAGTTGCAGTTGTACAGTATTTATGATGTGGAGGCATACACTTGGATTGGCTTTTATGTACAATAAATGGTCTTCTGGAGTAACCACTGCAGACTCCCAGAGACTTTAGTAGAAGGTATTTGATTTGGGTATGGTAAAATTGCATGCATGCAAATACCAGTTTAATTTATGCTGTATCACAGCATGTCAGTTATCTGGTTTGAATAAATTGATTTCACTGTGACTCTGAACCAATACAACCTAGTTTGGTGGTGAACATAAACATGTTCAGGTGTCTTTGGCTGAAGGATATATGCATTGTGGTAAATACTGCTGCATGCAGTGGCATGGGGACATAAACATATATTCTGGACCTCATGACAAAAAAAAAAATCCTGTGCAGAGGATGTTAAAATATAGCTGCTAACAGTATGTCTTCCATCTTGTAGTTATTTTCCAAGTTTTGCAGTGCAGGATTTATCACTTTTATGATCTGTGATGTCATCGGTAGCATATTGTGAATTTCAAGGGATGTTTTTTCGCTGTTCTTTTTTGATCTGTGTGTAAGAAGCTGTAAAAATAGTACTACATGTAATTTTTGTAGCATAATCAGAGAATTTAGGAAAAAATGTTAATGTTTTGTAGTAAAGATCTGAATATTTTCCCAACAATGGTCTTTTTTGTTCTCTTTTTTTTTTTCCTTCCCCCCCCCCCCCCCCCCCCCCAGGCGTATTATAGAGCTGGCCACTCATTGATCAAGTTATCAAACTCTTACGAGGCGATTTCAATGTTTCATAAAGGTTTGGTTCTCCTGAATGCTTCTGCAGATCAAACTCAAGTTGCTGATTTTGTAGCAGGAATCTTCATAAGTGTCAATGGTAAACTCAAATTAAGAACTTAATTCTTCTAAGAGCCTTTCAGTAGTGACGACAACGCAAGTCCTTGGTAGGGCATCCTTCGTGAGGTCATTAATTTGGTCCTTAGTGGCTCAGGTCTGTTTGAGGATCTTGAATGTGTTGAGTGGCCTTATCAAAAGGATGTGGTGAACCTGGTCTAGTTTGTAAACGGCAGATACCAACAATCCCAAAACACTGTGCAGGGGAGGATGTTGTCTCACAAGAACGCATCAATTTTGGACCAGTTAGAAGAGGACAGAATTCAGAGTCAGGGAGGCAAAGTTGGAGATTTGGAGCTCCAGACCCCTGAGGCTTTAGTGTTTTTAGTCCAAACCACTCTGCTTTTCTTTTAGCTAGGTAGATTTGAAAATAATTAGAAGATAGCTTAAACTTGAGTTTACAGTGCAGTGTACTCCAGTGTGGGGGAGATTCAGCTAGTAATGGGCAGCAATGAAAAGAGGGATTTTGGCTTTTTTGTGGCATTGCATGGGGTTTTTTTGAGCAATGTCTACCCTGGGCCTTCCTACCCTCTCCTCAGTCTCTCTTCCTCTACTTGCTTTTTTGTCTGGTTCACAGGCTCTGTCTGATGGGGCTTGAAGGCATGCCAGGTGATTTCAGGTGTGCCCCTGCTGCATTTTCCTGAACTTGTAGCCCCATGTTAAGGACCTTGATTAACTTTAGCACTGTCTGTAGCTGGGCTCACCCACAAGCAGAAGAACTGCCATGAGGTTCACAGTGTCTTGGGGCTTAGAAGTGTTTCTTGAGGACAGGGATTAATTTTTCCCCCCTCCTTGTTTGATGAAGATTGGCTGCTGATTCAAGGTGCCTCATCAGTTGGGTGGCCAGGGATGTTTAAGCCCCCATTTGGCATTTTCCTGTGTGTTAATCGGTGCTAAAATTGTCCTTGTGCAATGAAGTAATTTAGTTAGAGACCCCAACTTCAAAAGCACTGTGTATACTTGCTGCAAGTGACTGGCTTAGGTTGCTTAAAGAATCACCATCAAAGGTATTGGCAAAATAGTTTTAATATGAATTTGTGGGAGTGCAACTTCACCAAGTTCGATGGCAAGGTTCACTCTATTACTTATTGCATAGATAAATCACACAACAAAGAATCAAATTAAAAATAAGCTGGAATGAAATGATTTACAGAGAGACTAAAGATGTAGAAGAGTAAGGGAGACTCTCCTTGAGTCATGAGATTCAGAGTGGACCCTCTTGCTTTCTCAGCTCTTGATAAGAGTTTAGGTGCAGCTAGATCCAATCCTAGTCTCAGACTTGGGCAACAGTTTGTATTTAAAGGAATGTAAGGAGTAAGGAAGATCAGTTGAGTCACAAGGTTCAGAGTGGACCCGACCCCCTTGCTTTCTAAACTCTTCATAGAGCTTAGGTGCGGCTAGATCCAATCTTAGTCTCATCTTGGACAGTGGTTTATGTCTAATGGATGTCTAAGGTTTATCTGCAGTTTAAGGTTGATCACAAGATTTTAGCAGCACTTAATCATTGACTAATTTATCATTTACAAAGTGGATCAATAAATTTTACTACAATCACAACAGTAACTTAATTATGGATCCGTGACAGTAACATTCATTCTATGCTTGTTATCAGGTACCTCAATGAATTCACACATGCATGCACACAGACACAAAGGAGTAAATTTATTGTGTGTGTGTATATATATATATTTTAAAAATGTACAAAGGTGTAACTGTTAAAACTTCCCCTTGCTGAAAGATTAATGTCAAATGCCTTTGCATTTTTCAGTGGGTGAAAGGTTGAGCCTCTAGGAGTGGGGAGCCCAGGGTCCATCATCAGCTTTTGGTGATGGTGGTACTAACTTTGTGAACTTGGGAGCTAGCGAGCTCTGAGAAGTGTCCTGCCCAGAGGGAGGTGCTTGTCACAGACTGCTGTGTTCTAGGAGAGCTCAAAAGGACCTTGCTTAAGACTGCTGGTTTTAGGTTTGGAGATGATTTGCTTTAGTCAGCAATAAATTGCTGTTCTGTCCACAATCCAAGTTGGTAATTACTGGACTTTTCAAAATTCCAGTGAAGGCGTTACCTTATCACTCATATTCAGATAAGGAATGTTCCAAGGCTGTCAAGGGAGGTTAGGATTCAGATAAGGAATGTTCCAAGGCTGTCAAGGGAGGTTAGGATTCAGATAAGGAATGTTTCTGGTGTGGTCAGCACCGTTCCCCACCTCAGCCATGCAAGAGTTGCTGGCACAGTCAAGGGAGGCACTTAACCACCCAGCTCACTGCACAGGGGACGAGGGCTCACGGGTTCCTGAGGAACAGAAGGGAGGGTGTAAGATGCAGCGCCACGACACTAAACAGTTTTCTCGATGGCTTGTTCTTGCAGACGAACGGGTCTCTCCACCGACTTTTCCCCCTGCGTATGATTATATTTTCAGCATGAGGTTTGATGCGCTGATTTGGCAAGCGGTGATAGAGAAGCTGGCCCAGAAGGGGAAGTGGCGGGTAAGTCTGTCACTGCCTGACCTGCTGTTGTGCCCCGTCACCCTTAAGATCCCAGTGAATGTTTATTGTTCCCTGGTTCGAATTTTTAAGACTGAAAAATACTTTTAGGGGTAACCTGTGAAACTCATTTCTTGAAGGCATACGATGAACTGTATTTCCGCTTTGCTCTTGCTGTTGTTTCTTATAACTTCAGTGCCATCTAGAGTTGCTATTCTTGAAAGAAATATGAGGGGGGAAAAAAATACATGTTTATTTGTGGTCCCTTTTACTTGGTGTATGACAAGCTGGACTTTCACAGCGGTCTGTGAAAGACCCACAAATAAAGGAGCTCAGAGGAAATATGTGGTTGTTAAAATGAGATCATTTAGAAAAATCAGAAGGTGAATCACCTGAAATTATTCTAACCTTCTTTTCTATAGTAGCTGTGTAAAAAAAAAAAAAAAAAAATTGATAATTGTCATGAATATGCCAGTGTTGAACATGGGTGGCGAGGTGCTGGCGTGGGGCTGCCGGGCCCCTGTAAGGAGAGGCCAGGGCTGCCCTGGGCCATCATGGCTGGTTCCAGCAGCCCTGCCGCAGGGCACAGCTGAGCCCCCCAGCCAAGGTGGGCTGCTAACGGGAAGGTGTTTCAAAAAGGGTAAACCCTGCCTGGCAGAGTGAGGGGGGAGGAAAGAGCAGCAGCGGGGTGGGAGGATGAGAGGAAGGAGGTGGGGAGGTGCTGTGGCTGGAGCAGGGGTTCCCTTGCAGCCTGTGCAGAGGCCATGCAGGAGCAGGCTCTCGGCAGGAGCCATGGTGCTGGAGCATGGGAGAAGCTTAAGGAGGTGGGAGTGACAGAGAGGGACTGCTATGCACTGACTGCAGCCCCACATTGCCCATTCAACCCCCCTGCTGTGGGCAGGGACATCAATCGGGTCAGGTTGCTGAAAGCCCTGTCCAACCTCACCTTGAACACTTCCAGTGATGGGTCATCCACATCTTCTCTGGGCAACCTCTTCCAGTGTATCATAAAAAAATTCTTCCTTATGTCCAATTTTAAACCTACCCCCTTTGAGGTTAAAACCGTTGCCCCTTGTCCCTTTTGTTTCCAAAAACCATAACCAAGAAAACTCTCCAAACCAAATGGTAGTTCAGAAACTTGTCACTGGTTTATTGCAGCGCTGGGTGCATGGGGTTTTTTTTCCTTCTGATGTGCACGCCAGGTTACTCGAGGGCGCACGTTACATACGATAGGGTACCTGCACATTCATAGTACATTACGTATTCATTTTCATTCACGCACAGGACTGGTTGCAAGTTTCTCACTTCTAATGCAAATTAGTGCGCATCCTCAGATAGCACTACTGAAGTTTTTCACAAATGATGTGTGCTCCCCAAGTGGGGGTTTGCTGTCTTTCGGGGGAGCTGTTTGAGTAGGAGGTCACAATCTCTCATTACCACAATTACTTTTGTCCTACTTTCAACTAATTTTCTGTGGATTGCAGCACCTTAACAGCTTGCCTCCTCTTGTGGCCAGAACTTTCTCACTTGGAGGCTTCCTTCCACATAACTTAGATAATGGTGTTCTTTTCCCCATCTGTTCTTGGTTTCCCAAGGCTGACTCCCTTGATTACAAGTCCTTTCACACAACTTTAGAGGGTGGGTCAGCTTGGCCTAAACTTTGTGCGCGTATTTCTTCAACTTGTAGTTAAACACTAAATCATAGTTTGATAATTCAGGAGTTTAGGCAACACTTTCACTTACAGACCTTGTTAAAAAGCCTTTCTTATAAGCCCCCTTTCTATATAGAAAGGCTGTAACATGGTCTCCCCATAACCTTCTCTTCTCCAGGCTGAACAACCCCAGCTCTCTCAGCTTTTCCTCATAGGAGAGGTGTTCCATCCCTCTGATCATTTTTGCGGCCCTCCTCTGGACCTGCTCCAACAGGTCTATGTCTTTCCTGTGCTGGAGACCCCAGAGCTGAATGCAGGGCTGCAGGTGGGGTCTCACCAGAGGAGAGGAGAGGAGAGTCATCTCCCTCAACCTGCTGGCAGTGATTCTTTTGATGCAGACCAGAATACAGTTGGCTTTCTGGGCTAGAAGCACACATTGATGGCTCATATGCAATTTCTTATGTACCAGTACCTCCAGGTCCTCCTCTACAGAAATCCTCTCAATCCATTCATCCCCCAGCTTGTATTTATACTAGGGATTGCCCTGACGCAGGTGGAGGACCTTGGCCTTGTTGAACTTCATGAGGTTCACATGGGCTTGCTCCTTGAGCCTGTCAAGGTGCCTCTGAATGGCATCCCTGCTCTCAAGTGTATCAACTGCATCACTGAGCTTGGTGCCACCTGCAGACTTGCTGAGTGAGTATTGCACCACGCAGTCCCACTGTGTCATTGATGAAGATACTAAATAGTAGTGGTCCCAGTATGGACCCTTCAGGGATACAGCTTGTTACTGGTTTCCACTTGGACCCTGAGCCATTGACTGTAACTCCTTGGATGCAGCCATCTGGCCAGTTCCTTACCCATCCAACAGTCTATCCATCAAATCCGTACCTCTACAGTTTAGAGCTACAAATGTTGTGGGGGACTATATCAAAGGCCTTACAGAAGTCCAGGTAGATGACATAGTTCTTCCATTGCCCTCTGGTGAAAGTAGATGGGTTTTCAAGGAGCAAGGTGAAGTTTTTAGGGAAACTGAGAAAAAGGAAAAAGATACAGTAAACACTTCTTGCTTTCTGCTGAGAATGTTGTTGTGGCTGGGGAGTCTCATCCCCATGAATGTAAAGGTCTGTTCCTAAAGTGAGGAGCCACTTCCAAGGCATATTGGAGAGATTTTTAGGGCTTGACCTTTCTTACATGGTTTTTATTTCTGAGGAAACTTTAATCAGTCATAACTTACCACAGTCCACCGTGTATTACATTAATTCAGTTGAAAAACAGAGATTCAGTAATGTGTTGCAATATTAAAAAAAGATCTGAATTGTTGTTAGCCCTTGTTTGCCTTCCTACAAGATCTGATGAGGCAGTGAAAAACAAAGTTTCGAACTGTGCTTATTAGATCACCAATGTTTTGTCTTTTTTTTTTTTTTTTAACAGTCTTGTCTGTTGTTGTTGTCCGATAAGAAAGAGTTGCCCACCAATCTCAGAGTAAACCAGTTATCACTGAAGAATCTCTTTGAGGTAAACTAACATTTTTTTTTTCTTATGTCTATTTCTTTTTTTTCCTGTTGACTTTAGTGAGAGATTTTCCACCTTGTGTGCAAGGGTAAAACATCAAAGAAAAATAAGATGGAAAATAATACATGGACTTTGTATTTATGTTAAATGATCTATTTTGCCCCTTTTCACTTGAAAATTAAAAAATCTTTATTTTGCATAATTTCTGTGGGTAATTTAATATTTTATTTGATCAAAAGAAGACATCTTCCTCTCAAGTACAGCAAGCCATTCATGTCAGGCTTGTAACCTGACAATTTAATGCTGAAAAATGTCAGACATCAGTTAAGTTGGATATGTTTTCCAACTATGAGAACTTATGATATCCATGAGATAGGGTATTTTTTTTTTTACTTTGCTAGACTGTCTCTGAACTGCTTCATGGTGCTGAGTATGATTACAGAGAGTTGAGCTGGGTGCAGTATTGGAATTTTCCCTTCCCTCAACGCCCCAAATTTTGGTAGGTTGCTTTATACCTAGGCAGCACCTGCTAAACTTTTTCCCTAAAGACTTTGACAGTTTCCATATAACTTAGAGGATTTTGGCAAGATGGAAACATGTAGTTGTAGACAAAGTAGCCACAATTCCTCAGGCCTTTCACTGAGGTGATGGCGTCTGCAGGCAGCAGAATTTAATCTTTATGTTGCTCATCTGAAACTTGCTCTTTTCTTTATTTTGTGGTTCCTCATGTTATGCAGCGCTTGGGAACCTCCAAAGCTTTCTATGCTGGCAGGAGAAAATAACATTTTCCAGCTGTCAGAAACTGCCATGCTTACACATCCTTTGCTGCTGTTGGTTGTGCTTACCTGGTGCATGTGCCATGCCAGGCACACTGGTACACCCCGGAGGCTCTGCCCTCGTCACTGTGTGAGCTAGGTGACCTTGTAGGGCTTGCTGCTGCTTGCACCTGCCTTTGTACATGGGTATGCTGCCAAAATGCTTTGAATGCATGAAGGTGTGTGCAGCCATTGCTTCCAGCCCAGCTCAGGGCTATGGAGGCAGTTCACCAGCCCTGCAACTCAGGAGCAGCCAGTGTCCGTAGCAGTAACATACCAACTCTCTAAAGGCATCTCACAGTGTATGTGTCTGTTACCAGACAGGGGATGCCCAGGCTGTTTCAACTGCAGTTAAGTAAAGCATTTCATATGTAAAGCATTAAAAAAAATTATTGTTGGTATGCATTTTTTTGTGCTATTCTTCCATTTCTTTGTGTGTATAAGTTAATTAACTATAGTTCTGCTCTATGTAACCTACTTTAAAAAGATATGGTTACAGGTTCATTGAGATCTTCCATTAGGCTTTATGCTGAAGTATACTAGATTTCTTACAGCACAGAGGTTTTCCTGACAGAAGCTGTAGAAGATGTTAACCGTACACTGCACAGTACATTTGCTTGGCATTTACTGGCTGGCAAATTAACAGTTTAGGGTATGTTTATGGAATATGCCAGAATTTGCCACTTGGCTGTTACAGTGCTTATGGTACTTTTGTCATAAAAATTGCAAGTTGGTGCTTTTTCCATCAATGTATGTCAGGTAGGTTCCTTGACAGAGTAAGTGGGAGCAATTCTGGAAAAGAAGGGTAATGCAAAGGGAATAAATCGACATCTGTTCATAGCAGAAGAGTTAGTGGATGAATATATATATAACCAAGCATGCCTTGGTTAGCTATCATTAGGCAGGTATGCTGGATTAGTGCCAGCAGATATGGGACTTCATGCTACCCACCATCATCCCTCATGTTTACTCATTTTTTGTGGGAAGGGAGGGTGAGTTGGGGTCCAGCCCTGAATCAGCCAGGTCCATGGCCAACCAGCAGAGCAGGGCTGTGGTGCTAGAGCAGCATAGTTGTGGTGAGGACAAAGGCATGAGAGCCTCAGCTTAAAGCAGCTTCGAAGTGGAGATGCCCACTGCCACTGCCGTGGTTTGCAGCTCTTAGCGGTGCTGTGGCCTGGGGCATTGCAGCAGAACAGTCCTACAAGGGGTGAATGAGCTCCTCACACTGACAGTAAGGCATGGCGTTGTAGTAGAGGACACATGTAGTGTCTTAGCAAAGAACCTTCCTTCCTGGGCAAGCAAATCGAAATGCCTCCTTGAGAGAGGAAGGTAAAAATCGGTTGCCTTTGCAAAATACTGTGTCCTTCATTGCTGAATTGGCTTCGCCGGTCTTAGCTATTCTAGGGGTTTGTGGTGCATGTGGAAGACTGAAAGAATCAAGATGAAAAATTCCCTAAGCACTGCTTCTCTTTTGCAAAAATTAGAAAATGTGGCTTTCTGACAACTCGAGCTTCCCCTGCTGCCACTACATTATCCCTGTAATTTGTGGTATTTTGATTTTGTAACTGTGCGCAAACAGTAATTCTCGCCAGTCAAAATTTGGCATGAGGCGTTAGAAAAAAAGATTTATTTGTGGATGTTGGAAGCATGTGTGAAGACTGCTATTTAAAAAGATGACTGGCACAAATGGAGAAATTATGTCTGAACACTGTTTCCGACCACCCCCTCATGTCCTGATCCTTCTGGCATAGTGTCTTAATTTCCATCTGAGCTTCCTCTGCCCACCTCCAGAGTTCCCCCTGTTGCTGTACCCCTTGTAGACTGTGCTTCATGTTCATTAAGTAGTTGCTAGAACATCCTTTTTCAGTTCAGCTGCCTTCTGTTCAGGCTGTGTGCTTTCAGTCTTGGTCTGTAACCTTCCCTGTAAATTCCATACTTTTATCAGATCACTTTCTAGGAATTTATCTGGCCAAAAACGTCTCCTAAGGCTTAACATCTTTTCTTTGTATGAGCAGTCATGTTATCATTGTTGTCTTAGTAACACCAGATGCTTCCTGAAGTGGATGAGAGTAGGGCTTTGCCCTGCTCTCCATCCATGGGGTTCCTGAGCTGTAAAAGGACTGGTTGCTTGAGTTCCCTAAACCTCCTTCCTGCAGTCTCTAACTCCCTTTTCCCAGTTACAAGTGTTTCTCCAGCCTATTCTTGCTTTGGGGTAGCTGCCTGCAGAAGCTGCCTCATCCAAGCTTAAAAGGCACAATATCCAGTTACAGCAGTACGTGCACTGAGAGTCCGTAACATTGAATAGACAAGTGTAAGGCCAAAAGTTGTAGTCAATTACAGAGAAGAAATACAGAAATACGTATTATAAAATAGACTTTAGGTTCAGTGCTCTTCAGAGCAGGACAAGATTCCTTTAAGATTAACATCTCGTAGTAGCTTCTACTAGAGTTGTTACATATATAATAGAGGTTTCATTTTACAGTGGCTATGGCTTGATTGTTACTGTTTCACTGATTCTTATAATAAAACCCCAGGGAAACCGGATTTTAAAAAGCCTTTTGTGTATGTAAAAAGTAACATGTTGTAATTGTTCTCTTTGTTATCAGACTTCTGAGTTGTATGGGTGCGGTGAGAAGATGCAAGAAGTAGCAGAGTTAGTCAAGTGGCTAATTTCCATCGGGGCGAAAGCTGAAACCATTGGAGTGTATCTGCTTCATGCTGTTATCAGGCTGTGTATCAAAGCGAGTGAGTGACATCTGTAGCTAAAATAAAATAATGGTGGCCTTCATCAGAGAACTGACAGCTAGAGCTTTTAAATTTTTTATTTAAAAAGCTAATGAGATCAGATCATCTAGGTGTATATAACCTGGCATGTTCCAATAAGGCACTATTTTTGAAAATGTTCTAAGCATTCTCTGTGCCTGATAGTAGTACAAGCATGATATGGCGGTTCTCTTCTGTGGTTTGAGGCAGAAGGGTGATTGGTATGGGTCTTTCATAATGTGAATATATTAGCTTTGACAAAAATACAGTTATTTCTTCCTGCCACTTTGGTGTGGAGCAACAGTTTCTGTATGTGCTAAAGAGCCGTGAGGTTCACACTTTATGCAAGTCAGCAAGAATGTAGCATCATGTCTCCCACAATGCAGCTGGCTCTTACCATCATTTCGTTCACGTATTTCTTCCCTGGCATACTCCCTGTCTTTGAGAAAAGGTTTCATATAGTTGCATCTTGGCAATCTATAGGGGAAAAACCAGGATCTGTTTCTGTTGTATCTCTCTTTACCATTTATAACAAGTGGGTTTTCTTAATCATTTCAGGAAAGAACCATCTCTTCAGGTGGTTACTGACTCAGAGGCCAGACTTGAAGGATAAGATCAACCAGCAAGACAGAGATGGATGCAACCTCCTGCATATTGTGGCATCTTCCAGTGAATATTCCCAGAAACGCAGTAAATATAGTTATTTTGTGTGTGGTGTTTTGTTTTCATATGGAAAAATGAATAATGGAAGAAAATTTCAGAGCCCGGTGTTTACTATTTCGTTCTAAGGAAGAAAATGAGAAAGTCCTTTTATCTAAATGTAGACTTTGTAATGGTAACTAATATTTAAACTTTCCAACAATTCCCTTTTAAAATTTTATACCTGATTTGTGACCATTTGATTTGCTCTTTGGTTTGACTGATTATGATTTTCCCACAAGTGTGCCGCAGTTTTTTGAATCCTAGAAGTTTCATTTTGAAGTTTGATGTGCCCTTAAGATCGTATTAGACCACCTGGGGACCTATCCTTTTCTTTTCAATAGATGAAGATTTGAAACCTCTGTAGCAGTTTACCTTGTCAGAGGAGGAAAATGAAATGCTTTCCTTCCCATTTTCTGTGGGATTCCTTTTATGTTAATGTAGCCTGGCTTTTTTTTCTTGTATTTTTTACTCTGCCCACCAGGTGGCAACAGGAAATAAGCATCTATGCCGAGGTAACGCCAGACTTCTAGGCCATGAAATGTAATGGTATTCTGGCGGTTCTCCTTATTAGCATGAGTGACATGCGCGCAACCTATACTAAATAATTTCAGTTTATGGAAAGGTGTAACATGTCTCTTGCAGCAGTTCCATCTGTTGCTAAATGACGTCTGGATTTCCAGAAGATACCGTATATATACTTATTTATTTATAATTACATTTATATAGGATATATATTATATAAAGTATATATTTTAATATGTACTTACTAAAGATTATATGTATATTACATATTATAGAGCGAGCATATAGTTGTATATCTTTATTACAGTTTAATTCTTTATATTTATATAGTGTATATTATCTAGAGAATATATTTATAAATAGAAAAATAAACCCTACCACCTATCTGTTAACAAAAAATAATCCCTGAAATAGCTTGAACAGTAAGGCTTAGACAAACAAAGCAAGACATTTGTGTTAGCCTGCATCATTTTTCCCTCATCTAGGCTTTGCCTTTGGCACGTGCAGTAACCGAGGCTGTGTGCTGTGGTGGTGTGCCTAGGGGACGTGTGGTGGTCTAACACTTACTTGCTCACAGTCACTTGGTCTTCTCCTGTGTGACTTGGTGATTTGGTGCTCCTGCGCCCTTCCAGCTGTTCCAAGAGCATGGCTTATAGCAAATATGTCTCTTTGAGGCACGAGGAGTACAGGCAGCTGCTTGCAGGGCTGTGAAGTTTCCCCTGGTGGTGCCGTGTGACACACTAAGAAACGAGCATGTCATCTTCCAGAATATTAGATACTGTGTCAAGGCTTTAAATCACCATTATATTTATTGTGTTTATGTGTAATCTGTAACACTTGTGAAATGCTACAGAGGATCGTAGTATCTGTTGAAATTAGTGGTACTGTTGGTCAAATTAGACATCTTTGTTATAAGGCTTATTACCAAGACAATGATGTGTTTTATGCTACATAGAAAGAAGAAACTCAGTGCCCAGCTGTGTATATTCATGCATGAGTATGTGATATATTCTGGTTTATTGGGTCACCTTCCAAACAGTAGCAAAATCCATTGTTTTGCTTTTTCTTTATGTACAGAGTAGTTTGCCTAGAGCCTGGAGAACAGGGTTGGGGCATAAGGGAGGAGGTGAATTCTACATGCTGCCTCTGGCCAGTGAGATGCTCATGAGGCACCCAGTCACTTTGTGTTTCTGTGCTGCTGTTTCCCAATTACTAGTAATGAAGATAGAAGACGGAGTTTTAATTTTTTTAAGGGGTTTCTTTTGGGGAAAGATGCCTAACAATGCCTCATTCTTATGACATTGGGAAAACATAGATTTTTGGGTTTTTTTACAAAATTATGCTAGAAATTGGGCCAGGCAAAACCCCTGAAAAATGAGATTTTTTTTCTCATATTTTTCCTCTAATGTTTATTACTGTAATGTTTTAGGCCAAACAGAAGATGTGATCATGCTCCTGAATTTTGGGGTTGATCCCACTGTTCCAGATGGACGGTCAAGATACGTCATAGATATGTTGAAAAAGAACAAAAACTTCGATGCTGTAAAAGCAGTCAGCGATCACATTGAGAGACATACTTCTTCTGAGAAAGAGACAGGTACTACGTGGACTGTGTGCTTTTCCTGTTTTAGAATTATATCCTTTAGGTACAAAACTGTTTTATTTGTAATTGGTAGTAGTAGGTGTCTTTTAGGTAACTTTTCCTATGAGTTGTCACCCTGATCTTCTGTCAGTCAGTGATGAATGTTTTGTTCTTGCCTGAAGGTGACTGCTGTGCAACAGATGTTCTTAGTATATCATGCAATAAGTAACTACAAGTTGTTCTGTTACTGTAAGCCACTGTTTCCCCCCCCCCCCCCATCCTTAACATGAGACTCCCCTCGCAATAGAAACTGCTTCTTTTTGGTGCTTCTTCAGTTTTGATCTTTTACCTTCACTTTATTTTTGGGAAAATGAAACATTTTGTTGAAATATTGGTGGCATATTTAAAATGCTTTTAATAACAAAAAATACTGGCAAAAAAAGAGAAATTCTGAAATGATGAAAATGTCAGTGAAAAGTTGCCAGTATTTTTAAAAAACAAAATAACATTTAGTAAGAGCTCTTTGTTCACAAAGTTTTAGCCATCTTTGTTGGGCTATGTCAGTGATACGCAGCTAAAACTCCTGTATTACTTGGAAAAATTTAACTTCTGCACACGGTAGAGAGTAGCAGAGCAGACTGTCAAACTAAAACTACAAGAGTCTTTTATAACCAAAACAGGGGAGTTAAAATTTAGTTACAAATTTGAAGTATGGGGAAACTTTGAAGTGCATTTAAAAAATTATTAATGATATTTCTAGGCAGTTTGCAAAGGACGTGTGTTAATATGAAATTTCATGAACAGGGATAATAAACTGTTTCCAGTCTGCTTTTTTATAATAGTCTGTCAGTTCTGAAAAGGATTCTGACTTGTATGTTTTTTTATAATTTTCTGCTCTGGAAATTAACGTATCAGGTGCAATTGCCCACATAATGGGAATTTCCTCTTCCACACCAATAAAAGAGAATGAGAAAACAATACAAATTGTACAATACCACCCCAGTGTGACAGTATTGAGTCTGGCTAACCCTTACATAGTTTCCTGTCTGCCCTAACAAATGGAGCATGCCTGAGCTGCCTGTACTGTAGTATGGTCAGAGAGATGCTAGCTGGGGCACGAGGTGGGAAGCTGTATACCCTCAGGACTAGAGGGTCCCTGCAGGATGCACCTTCTAGGCAGCATTGGCACTACAGCTTGGTTGTTACTTAAATCCTGGTTCTTAAAGAGACTGTAGTGGGCCACAGACATTTCCAGCAGAGGATCCAGTCGTAGGAGGCCATTCAGAGAAGCTCTTGTGAGTATCCACTTGAGAACTGACAGATTGGCTGGGAGGCAAGATGCTTCTGCAGGACTTTGAGGTTCAGAAACTGAGGAGGTATATCCTGCAGCTGATCTTTTCAAGCCGTGGTTTAGACTGCTGTTTAAAAATAGGTCCCGAGCACGGACATTGTTCATCTTGAAAGCGTTTCTTCAGTACAGTCTTTCTGAGATGGCTTGGTGCCTAATCTGCTTGTTTTCGTTGGCACTAACCAGGCAGGACTTTTAAGGTAACACCTCGATCAGCAGTATTACTGTATTAACCCAAAGCATACCTTTTCAAACCAGAACTTGCTTATGTCATGCAAATCTCAAAGCACAGATGGAGCAAAAGGTTGCACAGGCAGATCAAATTTGGCAAAACCCAAAGTTTTTAGGCTACATCTCTATTTGCGTGTGTGTATTGCATAGAAGTTTACCAGAAAGCACTTGGTTTCATTGCATTTGCATCTTACGGCTCCTGGCAAGCAGATTCCCAGTTTCTTTTTCTTTACTGTAGGGATCTCTGCTCTGGTGAAGGTCTTAGCCCAGTGGCTCTCAGTTATGAGGTTATCACCAGCACCCCTGTGGTGGTAATTGCTTTGGTTGGTGTTCCAGGTAGCTCAGCCTGTCTTTTGTGGTCTTTATTTATTGGCAATGCACAGGCCACAAGACTTTTTTAGGCTTCGTGCAAAGTGAAGGGTTGTAGAATAAGCCACTGCTTTACAGGTAACAGTCTGAGGTTAGTCCTTGCTGCTAAAAAGATGACCAGCCTTGTCTGTCTCTTTGTCCTAAGAGGTAAAGCTGCTGTTTTGTTTGGTCTTTGATGTACCTGAATTCCTCAAAGCTTTTAGGAAAGTCAGGCCAAGTCTTTCAGTTTTTATTTAAGGGCATTTATTGGGTCACAATTTAAAATCTGCCATTGCCCATTACCTAAGTATCTGTTAAACTTGTAGGTATCGTTTTGGTGTGGTAGGGTTTTTTTTTGTTTGTTTTGTTTCTTCCTTTTAAAAGGACATATTATTTCATGGCTGTATTTCTTAAATGACACTGAGGAAGCAGACAAGCTCAGCACGTCTGATTAAAACTGTATACTGAAAAGAAACATGACTGCTTTTAGTCACTCTAAAAATTCTAAACAATGATACCACTGTGAGGCAGCAGTGTCCTGCCTGCATGCAGACCAATTTGTGAACTACTACAGGTTTCAACCTAGTGTATTATGGTAAAGTGTGTTTGATGAGTATGTCAAATACCCTTTGGGATACGAAATCCATCACAGGACTGGCTTTTGCAGTAAGTTTCAGCCATCTGATTTTAACCTGCCACTACACATTTCTTAAGAGTGCTGAAATGTAACATATTACAGCCTACAGTCCTGCCCTGAAAACATGACAGCAAGGATCTGGATTTTCAGCTTCTGTAATGTTTTGCAGGGAGGAATGAAAGCAGAGCTGTAGCCGGTACGGATTCTCTCCTGGATGTTCTTGAACAGTTTGTCCAGTTCTACAGGTTTGAAAATGGAGCACATCATAAAAATGTATTGAAGGAAGATGCAGTTAAGCGATTTCTGAAACAGCTGTCTTCTCTGAAAGGTACAGCGAGTTCTTATTTCTCCCCTTCACAAAACCTAATTGCTGTGAAAAATGTGTTTGATGCTAACATACAGTTCTTGCTCTTTTATCCTTCCTTTTCTTCCTTGTTTCTGCAATGTATATTACTGGAACAACATACTTATTTTTACTGTTGTGTTTTGCACTTAGAACCGCCAGAATCTGCACAAAAATTCAGTATGATGAATCGAACGGTTCAAACTTACTTGGCTGTCAGTATAAGGATGGGAAGATGCAAGTGTTGCATTTTGCTGTTCTGTACTTTGAATTTAATGAGTTCATTATTCTGAAATCAGTTCACAGTGAGATGGATTTTATTATGTGACTTTGAGTGAGTTACGTTGTCTTGACTGTCTTGCAGAAATCCCTGAAGGGGTGGTTTGCAACATCTCCCATGCCTGTGCTAACAGCTTCATAAAACAGTTGCTGGAGAAGCAAATGTGGCATAAAGTTTTGCTGCTGCTAACAGGGAAGGCCAGTGGGGAAGAGCCATCAGGTGGAGGACTCTTCAAAAACTGCAGTCTTTCAGATGTTGACATTTGCAACATTATCCAACGGTGTGACAGATCGGATGAGCAAGTGCACCTCATAAGATGCTTGATTGAACGAGGAGGTGAAAAATTCTGCAATATTCATGTGTTATAAAAGATCCAGTATTTTACTTGGCATGTTTGGAGCAACATAGTTTCAGAAATACCAGTGCTTGTTTTTTGTGGCTCTGTATAAGTGCAGGAGCTTGTTGGAATGCAGTCCATTGGCTGCATCTGCTGTGTGCGACATGGGGAAGCTAGTAAGGCTACATGGGATGGAAGATGTTTTTCAAACGAAATCTGGCTGTCAGGTTGGTAAAAGGTCAAAGGCCGAAGATTATTGTTGCTCCTTTGCTTGTAGTTTCTTTGGTTTTTAATTTCTCTGTCTTCAGCCACAGTATTATCCTGACAGAAACTATAAGCCACGGTCTTTGGGTTCAGTCTGTTGTTGTGTTACAAGTAACTGACAACTTCAGTGGTTTCAAAGGCATGACCAGATGTCTGTCTCTTTTTAGCTAGTGTAGACGTAATTTCTTTTCTTTAGCATGAGGTTTATTCCTAGAATTACTCTGGCATTTTTCATTTCATCTTATAACTTGCTGTTAGCTATGAATTATGGGCACACAGTCCTGTTGCAGCCTTGTGAATGCAAGGAGGCTTCTTGTTTTGGTCAGTGACTGACTGACTTGATAGACCTGGCTTTTCTGTCTTCCTATCGCAATGGGAAGACTGGTTGCTTAGCTTAATGGGAGGTAAGAGGAGATTCTGAAGATTTTCTTAGAAACTCTTTTAATGGATACATGTAAAAAGCGGTCAAAAAAAAAAAAAAAAAAAAAGTCCCCTGCACAGCAATCAGCATGTACCTTCATCTGTTTAGAACTTTCTGTAGTTTGCAGATCTGGCATATCTGGTTTAACCCTTGATATTTTTGTGTCCTTTACACCAGCTCTGCCAGATGGGATTGGAACCAGCTCTGAGATACCACTGCAAATATGCCTCAAAAAGAGTTATTTTGAACTGGTGTATTTGCTGCTGAGCAAAGGTGCAGATCCTCGGAATGTTTCCATTGCACAAGGAGATACTCCCTTGCATGCTGCAGTTTCCATCTGTTTAAATAATAGAGGTAAGGCTTGTGTGTGCCCGGGGCTAGGGGACACAGCTCTGTCAGATGTCCACCATTTGTTTTCACAGCAGCTGTTGAAAACATCCCCGTTTCTTACCTGTGCAGCCCACTACCCCTTCTGCTGCTGTTCACTGATGCGATAGCAGAGGCAGCAGGTCAGGATGTCTGACTGTGTCTCAGCCCCTAAAGTCTGCAAGCCAGAGCATATACCCCAGTCTTCCAGTCTTTGAGTTGATGTGTTCTGCTCTCTGGTTGCAGCGGCTGGGACTATAAGGAAGGTTAATGGTAGCTCAGGTGACCAGGAGGAATCAAGTACCTGTAGTGTCTCCATCAGTTACTGTTTTGTGAATATATTCTTATTTAGTCAAGCTGATTTAGAAAGGAAGGCTCCTCTCTGAAGCCCTGTAATATGTGTACTAGGTGGGAATAAAGTAAATGGGAAGGATCTAGGAAGAAACAAAGGTAAAGGCAGAGCAACAGCAGCAGACTTTGAAGGAAATCCTACATCTGAAATCTGTTTCCCAGTTTTTGTTCAGTCATAAATCGAGCAAAGTTTTGTTCAGAGGAGGAGTGAGTGAGAGGACTGTAGGCCTTACATAAAAATGTAAGAAATAAACTATCAAGTTAAACCCCACAGTAAGGTTTGATTTTAAACTAAGAAAGAATGCATTTTTGAGTTGAAGGATAAATAATGAATTTATTAATTTTTAAAGCACAAACATTTCACTTGATAGCTTTAGAGAGATTAACAACATAGATACTACCAGTTGTAATTTTTTAATCAAAAGATTAAGAAGTCTAATGACAATATCTTCTCTTAAGTATTTTCGCTGTGTAAATTTTTTGAGGTGGAATTTCTTTACGGTTATTTTGACGTGTCACTGTTTTACAGTTAGGAAGGAAATGTTTCACATATATTATGTGATTTAAATCACATATATGATGTGGATTAAATCCAGAAAACTGTAGAATATCTCTTTTCTTTTTTTTTTTTTTACCCCAGGGAGGTATTGGACTGATATTAATTTGTAGGAAGTTGCTATAGGGACTTCAGATGTCAGAAAATAATGAGGATTTGCCACAGGTTATTTTAGTAAAACAAAGTTATCTTCAGCACATTACTTCTCGGTGGCATACTAAAGCGAACCAAATGACCCCAGAGCAGTACCCAGAAGCTGATGCTTGCCCAGATGACCAGTCACGACCCTCCCTTGTGTAGCAGTCAGGACTGATGTTGGAAGATGAACTAATCTGTCTGTATCCAGAGGTTAAAAAAACAAAGGAATTGACTGGACACTACAGGAACAATTGCAGCACTAGAGATTTCTAAAGCTTTGCTGCTGTTGTGTTATTTTCCTTGAATATTACAAAAGCTCAGTTTTAAGCCGTTTCAAATAAGCATGTTTTACAAACATGAAATGTAGATTATTTTTTTCTTTTGAAAGCAAATTTCATTTAATAGCTGCAGAAAAAAAAGTATTAAAAATTTTTGGCCTACAAAGCAGCCTTGTAAAGCAAGTTAAATTTTGTTTGTTTTCTTGCTTTCAGATGGCACCGGTTTAGACATCTTGAACTATCTACTTGATCTCTTTGCTTCAAGACCTTCTGACTTTCCGTATCTTAATCCAAACGTACAAGATGAGAATGGAAATACAGTGATGCATGTTGTTTTTCAGAGAGGATTTTCAAAACAGGCTAAGAGAGTAATGGAGTCATTGGCAAAATTTGATGTTAATTTTAATATAAAAAACAAATTAGGAAGAGATGTGAGACATAGAATTAAAAAAAATGACCCACTGCTGCTTGCCTGGAATAATGCTGCACTGGAGAAAAAGAAGTACCGGCAGGATACCGCAGGGCAGTCAGTTAAAACATCTAAGCCCATTCCAGCCTCTGAGATTTCACAGCCAAAGAGCACAGGGCGTTCTTCATCTGGGTCCTCATTAAAGGCACCATCTGGCAACGCAGCGCATAATGATTTAAAAACCCCACGTTCTGTAAAGACAAAAAAAGATCAGTTGGCAAAGCAGGAGACAGAAAGAACAAATAGCCCCTTAACGCTGCAGGAGAGTCTACTGCAGGCAATCACAGCTTTAATTCAGCAATTGAAATTGAGTGACACCCTGAGAAAGGATCATCCTCTGGTACAAAAGCCATCTTCGGCCCAGACTAATTTGGAAGTGGGAAGAAGCGAGTCCTCACAACCTTGTGGAAGCATAGCTTATCCTGAAGGAGAAGGGGATAACTGGGAGAAAACAAAGGGAGAAGGGGAATTTAATATGGCCCTGCCTAATAGAGAGAAGGAAGAACCAGAGGAAGAGAAAGGCAAGATTCTGGATATTGAGGCATATGTGCAGGAGTTTGATAACATGACCTGGGAAATAGAGTGCACTCCTGAAATGCTGAAGACGTTGAGCAGCAAAGCTGTACCTCATTATCTCAAAACCAAAACTATAATGACAATTAAGCAGCTTGGCAATGGGGAATGGACTAGGGGCCTTTGGAAGCCACTGAAACACTTGAAAGCTGATATCCAGCTGTATGAAGCCAAATTGGACAAAGGTGCAAGAATGCTATGGGAACTTGCAATTGACTTTTCTCCTCGTTGCAGCGAGAGTGCGGAAAAGATCATGGAGACAGAACAGACAGAAAGTCTTCCAGAAAAATCAGGTAGAGTTTACACGGAAATAATCAGAATTTGGGCCATTGTTCTCGATCACTGCAAGCTGAACCGTGTCTTGGATAATATATGTATTTCCTACAATCGTGGTTTATCCTGCATCTTGAGGAAAAAGCTCAAGGGCATAAATGAAGGTCATCAGAACCACAATCAGAAGCGTGTTCCACGTTGTTATGTTGAAGACCCAGAGGCAGAAAAATCAAAAAAATCTACCATACCTGAGTATTTTCCCCCAGCCAGTGCAGCAGAATTGGAATTCAATATAATAAAATTTCACAGCTTCAGTACTAACATGGCGCTTAACATTATAAATGATGTACATTCTTCTGTTGAATACCCTTTCCGAGTTGGGGAATTGGAGTACGCAGTAATTGATCTCAATCCAAAGCCCATGGAACCAATCATTTTAATTGGGCGAAGTGGGACAGGAAAGACAACTTGCTGCTTGTATAGGCTTTGGAAGAAATTCTATTCGTACTGGGAAAAATCTACCTCAGCAAATGGTCCTCTGCTGGAGAGGCAAACATGGCAGCAAAGACAGTGCAGTGAGGCTGAAAAAGCTAGGTTAGTGAATGAAGAGAGTGAACTGAAACAAGACAGTGATGATTCGAGCGAGGAGCAGGTGAGTGACGAGCAAGACCAGGACAGCGAGGATGAAAAGGTTCCTGTGGGCACAGCTGGTGCGGAAATGAATTCATGTGATGACTGTGAAGAAGACCAAATGTGTAGTGCAGAAGCATCAAACAGGTTGGAGCACCTGCACCAGATCTTTGTGACAAAAAATCCTGTCTTGTGCCAAGAAGTTCAGAAGAATTTCATTGAACTTAGCAAGTCTTCCAAGGTGACCAGTCACTTCAAGCCTCTGGAGCCAAATGTCCACAAGCTACAAGATATTAAAGATGAAAATTTTCCACTGTTTGTCACCTCCAAGCAGTTGTTGCTGTTACTGGATGCATCCATACCTGACCCATTTTTTCCAAGAAATGAAGATGGAAGCCTTAAAAGAATCATTGTGGGCTGGAGTCCTCAAGAGGACTTAGTTGTACCAAATTGGCAAGATGAGGATGAAGAAGGTAACACTGAAGCAGAACATAGTGATGATGAAGGAGATGCAGATGCATACTCTAGGGAAAGTGATCCTCGGACTTTTGTGACTTACGATGTATTTGCAAATGAAATATGGCCAAAAATGATAAAAGGTAAAAGCTTGTACAATCCAGCACTGGTTTGGAAAGAAATAAAATCGTTTCTAAAAGGCTCTTTTGAGGCACTGAGTTGCTTTGGAGGTAAACTTACTGAGGAGCAGTACAAAAAGTTAGGCCGAAAGAGATCACCAAACTTCACAGAAGACAGGAGTGAAATCTATCACCTCTTTTGTCTTTATCAGCAGATACGGTCACAGAGAGGTTACTTTGATGAAGAAGATTTGCTCTATAACTTATCTCAAAGACTCTCAAAGCTCAGGGAGCTGCCATGGTCCATCCATGAGTTCTATGGTGATGAGATACAGGATTTCACCCAAGCTGAGCTAGCACTGTTAATGAAATGCATCAATGACCCGAATGCCATGTTTCTAACTGGTGACACTGCCCAGAGCATCATGAAAGGAGTTGCTTTTCGTTTCAGTGATCTGAGGTCACTGTTTCATTACGCAAGCAAGAACTCCATGAACAAGAAGCAGCGTGTTAGAAAACCAAGAAGAATATATCAGCTGTACCAGAACTACAGGTCCCATTCAGGTAGAGTAACAAATCTATTTATGATATGAGCCTGTGCTCTTCAGATGTTACTAATGGTCTAAGTTTTCTACTGGCCAATTTGAAGCATCTTTAAGTGACCTGTCCTTTTAAGAGATCAGATGGCCAGCTTTTTCTGACATGCAAATTCTGTATTTTGTCAACAGGAAAACCAAGAATGAATGTTTTTAAAAATTATCATTTTTTTTGAACACTCGTGCTTATTGCATGTTTTGACTGTATTTGTTTGAAGGAAAATTTTAACAAATAATCACATCTATTTCTGTTGTCCCCTCCCAAGTCACTAGACTTTGCAGCATTGGTGTGCGGCTTCTGCTTTTCTTACATGTTTCTCACCTTCATTTTGTGAGAATGCTGGTAACCCTTTGTAGCATGCTTGCTGATCTTTACAGGCCCAAGAATGAGGTCCACTCAAAATGGCAGAAACATGAAACAGACCTTACAAGTTCTCTCTTCTCTGCCTAGTGTTTTTGTCATGATGTTTCTTGATTTCAAAATTCTGACAAAAACTTTTATAAGTGTGTTTGCAAGAGAGTATGGGACAGTAAGACTGGAGTTTAAAATCTGTATTCTGCTTATTACAGGTATTCTCCGTTTAGCATCTGGAGTGGTTGATTTGCTTCAGCATTATTTCCCAGAATCTTTTGATCGGCTTCCTAAGGACTGTGGTCTTTTTGATGGACCAAAACCTACAGTCTTGGAGTCCTGCAGTGTTAGTGACCTAGCAATTCTGCTGAGGGGCAACAAAAGGAAAACACAACCCATTGAATTTGGAGCACATCAGGTTTGCTTTTCTTAGGTATACGGCTTTCTGCAGATTCTTCCAGCTCTGTTGCTAAATCATTTTGTGTGGACTGCCCACAACTTTCTTTTTTAAGCCCTTGTATCTTACTGGTAATTTATGCTTTTTAAACTTAGAAACCTTTATTGTGTTGGTTTCTCTATTTTCTTAATACGTGTCTGGCTCTTTCTGTTCTTTTACATCAGGTGTTGCCTGTCCCGTTCCTTTATAACTCCAAATTTTCTTAGACCAGGTCTGCAACTGCAGATCAACTGTGCATTTGTCAGTCTTCTAGTGGCAGCTTTGTGACTTTTGCAGAGTGTTGTGGAATGTCTGTGTTAAGTGTTGTCTGGTTTTGCAAAGGCTATTGCATTATCGTGACATGTTGGTATGCTTTCTCCATGTAGCTGTTACCTCCCTCACCGCCCCTAATATGTTCTTTTTTATTAATGTATTTTATGACAGGTGGTATTAGTGGCAAATGAAACTGCAAAGGAGAAGATACCGGAGGAACTTAGTTTAGCACTTGTACTGACAGTTTATGAAGCAAAGGGCTTGGAATTTGATGATGTACTCCTTTACAACTTTTTCACAGACTCAGAGGTATTTAATTCTCATCCATTTTCTGCATTTTTCCCTAAGTCTTAATTTTACATGTAGTCTAACTGGCTTTCCAGCTGGAGAAGGATTCCCCGTTTCCTCTGAAGATGGGTGATTTCATCACAGTAGAAAACAGGGCTCATAGTTCTATGTCGTGAGACCATCTTCCATTTGTGCTGTGTTTTCCTTCAATTTAAGGGAGAGCCTTGGGGTTCACACAACAGTGCATGCATGCGTGCATGCACACACACACACTCTGCTGCTGCATATCAAGACTACTCTGCTAGCTTGGTTCAGGTCAGAGCAACTGGTGGAGGGACAATCCATCACCCTCTCATACTCTTTATCTTACACTGGAGTTCCAGGTCCCAGAAAAGCACCTTAGACCCCCTGCTTTGCATCACCACAAAATCGTAAAACAATTGTGTTTAGAATCAAATAGTGTGTGTACGTGTTTTGTGGGGTGGCACTGAGGAGCGTGTTCTGTAGCCCTCCACAGCTTAGCTCCAGAAAACTCATTCTGGTCCATGAGCTAGCACACCAAAAAGGTTGTGCTGGACTTGAAATCATTTCTCAGCCCCAGGCAAAATGAAACAGAATGATTTTTTAAATTTATTTTTTTTAAATTAGAAGCTTAGTAAACCAGTTATGTTTAGAATCAAATAGCATGTGTATGTGTTTGGGGGAGGTGGGGTGGGGTAGCCATCCACAGCTTAGCTCCAGAAAACTCATTCTAGTCTAGCTCAGGAGCTGTCAGGAAACTTGGGAAGGTCTCACAGTCTATAGTGGAGACCATTGGCCATAGAATGGCCTTTGATAAAGACGTTCTTTCCTGGAGTTGTTTTGTGTTTTGTATTTCTTACTTCTTAGGTACTGCCTTTTCTCCCTTTCTAGTGGTCTGGGGAGCTCAGACCCTGTCTCTCCAGGGTTTCCTGTAGCTCCAGACCTGGCAGGGGTGCAGTCCTCAAGGCTCCTTGCGAAAAGCTGTGAACCCGCAGCAGCCTCGCTGTTGTTGCTGGAGCATCGCCAAGGCCTCCCTCAGCCTGCCTCCAGCCAAGCAGTAGGCAGCATCCTTATTGAACATGCCTGCAGAGACTTGAGAATGCCCACGGCTGAGTTGCTCTGCAATTAAACATTCAGTGTGAACATCTCTGTTGCAGATGCCCTCTGCCTCCAGCCTTCAAAACAGGGTCTCTCAGATGTGGTTTTCAGCAGAGGAAAGCCACAGGAAAACTGAGGGCAGCTTACTGGTGGCTCATCATAGAGGTTAGTAGACATGTGAGGGCAGAAGAAAGGAGCCTGAGGTAAATGACCTTGTGTCTGGCTTACTGAGATTCGGGGACAGTACAGCACTGGCTGCCATGGTAGATTTTTCAAAGATGATTTGGTTTTGGTGATGCAAGTTGTGCTCAGAAAAACAATGAACCGTTCATCAGAATATAGCAGGATCAGTTTAACAGAGTTGAGTTGTGTAGAGCATTTTAACTTAGACTAGCATATGTCAGGCCTGGAGAGCTGTTTTCATACAATTCTTTCGTTTTCCTGCGAGTCATGAGTAATTGAGTTGATTTGAGCAGCTAAACAAGCAGGCAAGGAAGCAGCTCACTCTGAGGTTTTCTAGTTTTGTAAGGCTGATTCTGTGAACTGTTTGTAAACACAGCAAATGTGGCTGCGTGCTGTTTGTAATGTGTTGGGTCTTCTTTTTATTGGGCTTGAAAATGGTATTTGAGATGTCTTGTTTCAAGAAGCAGGTTTGAATGGAGAATCTAAAAGGAAAAAAAAACCAAACCCCCCAAAACCAGCAGCTGTTGACCAAACTGATACCGTTAGCTGGTTGTCATTTTGTAATCCATGATGGGTTTAGGAATGTTTTGATTGATGATTAAATTCAAAATACATTTTGCAAGAGAAACTTTCTGCATTTTTTCCCCTTAGGAAGACAGTTCACCGGTATCAGGTTGCTTAAAGCTCCAAACCGTATATATATAAAAAAAAATGCTGTTTCATCCTTACTAAGTGTATTTTTTTTGTGCCAGAAATTTGGCAGTATGTAATCAGTTTTCAATTAAATACCAAAAAAGGTGGGAAATGAACATAACTTAAAATATGCTTACGATTTTATGGGTTGTTAGTTTTGTGTGGGATCAGGAACCTGCAGAACAGTGTAATCAGGAGCTGGTATTTGTTACATGGCAAGAGAGTGCGCCACACCAATCTGCTGCCACACTTAACATACATTTGTGTCTCTGCAGATTTGTAGGATTTCTCACTTGTCCCTGTGTCAGAGTTAAATATTCTCTGACCAGAGACAGCTGCCCATCCTCACCTACAGGCTGAGATTGATCCAACATGTCTTAGCAGATTTTAGCGTGATGGGTTGTAACTCAAGAGCATTATCCCACCACTGTTTACCTTTCATCCTGCCCCAAGCTGGCAGGGAGTCTGGCCCAGTAGTCAGCACACCCCCACTGTGAGTCTGCCTCAGTGATTTGCAGTATTGGGATTTGTTGCAGAGTCCCTGGCCCTAGGAATAAACCTTGAGCCTCATCCATGATGAGGGTAACCTGGTTTCTTCCTTTCCCCCATGGATGGGCCATCCATTGTAGGGGTGTACCTTCAAGTTTAGCTGAAAATTTATAGTTCATCCAAGGAGGTTTTAATGTTTAATATCAAATGTACTTATTTGATATATTAGGCATTGCATATGGTTTGGATACAGCAGTATCCTGAAATCACAAAGCAAGCATAATATAACAATGGCAATCAATACACAGTGGAATCACAACACAAACGTGATTCCCATTAGTGATGCTTATATGCTCCACCATCATGATGCTCAGCATCCTCAGTCCTCTAAAAAAGTAATTAAAGTAATATGTACCTTGAAGCCAGCTCAAGCCAGTTGCATTCTTCCAGGGTTGTTTTGTTTGTTGCTCAGTTTTTACCCGCTCTGTTGGACTGAGCCACATACTCACTTTCCCCTGTGTTGGTCTGGGTGGCACAATAGGAGATTACTGTTTCAGGGAAAGGTTTGTATTCAACTTGATGGCCACCTGGTACAGACATGTATCTCAAACAAAGGTTACCCTTCAACCCCATGTGCGTTGTGATGAAGTTCAGCTTTCTTGATGAAAATTGCTCATTATTCTTTACATTCTTCCCTGAGATTTTTTTTTTTTTCTACTCGTCTCCTCTGAGCCTTCTTCAGTTGTGAGAGTGCTTTGGTCAATCACAACATATGACCTTATCTTTTGCATATGTGGACAGTAGTGATTGCTGCATACAAGTAAACCTCATTATTTTGACATTTTAGGCTAGCAAAGAATGGAAGATAATTACTTCTTACACTCCTGATTCAGACGTGCAAGTAGGAAGCAAATTGCTAATCGAAATGCCTTTAGAGGATGCTACTGGTATGCAGAAAAGAACTTCCTTTAATGTGGAAATGTACAAGGTGAGTTTTTTGTAACATTAGGAATAGGAAGGCTAAATTAAATTCTTAAATCTTAGAAGTAGGGGAATTTTGTCAAGAAATCCTTTCATCCTGTAGTTCCATGTTTATTGAGGTTGCTTTATCTTTTTAGTAGTTGATCGCATATGTATAGTGTAATCTTGATTTTGAAAGATAAGAGGTTCTTTGTGAATGTAATTTGATAAGAGAACAAAAAACTACATGTAATAGACTTTTAGGTATATTTACAGAATAGCTGCAGTTAAAGCAAATAGCAAATGAGCATGTAAATATTATTGCTTTGGTCTGGTTTCAGGTCAGTGTCACTACCTTAAAATTAAGGAAACTTCTTAGAATCTAGTGAGTGGGTTATTTTCAGGATTGTATGGTAAAAAATGAATGATTATATGTACAAGTGATTAGAAGGAAAATGGACTGTCACAGCTGCAGCAGCTAGATTTGCGGTAGCAGTAGTTGCATGCAAATTAGCTGGGAAATGGCTTATGTAATTGACAAATCATATGTTTAATATTTTGACTTGCTTACTTAAAGATACTTTGTTATTCATTCTGTATATATTCACTGTTTTCTTATAACCACGAATTGTGTTAGGGTGTTTCTAACAGCTTAGCTCATTTCATTTATTTTATTTTACTGTGTTGTTTTTGTGTGGGTTTTTTTTGCTTCCGCTTCAGATGCTGAATGGAGAACTAAAGCAATTATATACTGCCATTACAAGAGCCAGAGTAAATCTTTGGATCTTTGATGAAGACAGTGATAAACGAGCTCCAGCTTTTAAGTATTTCATCAAAAGAGAATTTGTTCGGGTTGTCAAAACAGATGAAAAGAAAGGTAAAGTTATCCTAAAGCTTTCTTAAAAGACTGTCAAACAGGACAGCCTACTCATGCTTTGTTGCTATTAGGCTGTGTAATAAAGAAGTCACTCTTGGTCACTCTTAACAGTATGCCTTGATAAATGCCCTTGCAAATTCCCACTGTTTTCAGTAGGTCTTATTTCTTTTGGCTCTAAAGATCAGATGTGTATGTTAATACATAATTTCACTGCTAATTTATTAGTGTTAAGTTTGCTGTTGCAGAAGTCAGAGATCACTCAGATCTGATCTAGTAGTTAGTTTATTGAATTCTAACCAGTAAACGTAGATATGTAAAATATTTAGTAAGTACGGATGGATTGGTGGTCAATACTACACTTAAAGATCGAATGGGATACAAAGATTATCATGTAAGCTTACTATACATATCATAACTGTTATACGCATGCAGAAATGTCACCAACCCATTGATATCTGGTGTCAGATAAGGGATCTCTCAGCCTCAAGGGGTAACCTTGAGAGGCGTCCCTACTGAAGGGGAGATCACCAGATCACCACCGCTCAGTCAGCTGCTATGGCTGGAGAACTCAATGCACCCTGATGGCTGCAGATATTTATGGTGTAAAGCAGTTGATTTGTACTCAGATTTTCTGCTGTGTTTATATGGTTTCAGCTGCTTATCAGCCCAATCTCCAGCCAGACTGGATTTTTTTGGTTTTGGTGCTGTGTTCTCGCTGGTAGACTCACACAATAGTATTAACTTTGGTTACGTCTACTTGCTGAGCATCTGCCTGGACCAAGGATCAGTTAGTTCAAACAGAAGGGCTGCATCCGTCACACCTGCACAGTAATGAAGGATGTTCATGGAAGACCATCCCAGCTAAAAGCAATTTATCAAAGGAGAAAATTTGGTTTCTTATAAAGACAGTGGATTTACTCAAAGTTTTGTCTAAAAAACAAGTATGATTTTTAAAGGTCTTTCAAAACCAAACCCAACTTGTTGATTTTTCAGCGCTGATTGAGAGGGATAAAATGTATTTAATTCGTAGTTACCGTTACTGATGTGAGCACAGATCATAAAGAATTTGGAACATTATGAGATGTTAATGCTTAGTTTTGGTACATGATAAGTGGTTTCTGTGGTTTATCCATTCTAACATAAAATGTTTACCTCTGACCTTCTAGATTTAGATGACAGCATGTTTGCTAAAACATCAACTCCAGAAGAATGGATTGCACAGGGAGACTATTATGCTAAACATCAGTTCTGGGCGGTAGGAGCATGTGTTTAACTGAAATAAGGATTCTTGTCTATTTTGGAACCATTTTTTTTTATTTACATCTATAAAATTATCTATAAACCTTCAGTTTCTCTGTAGCTGTGTATTTGAGTTTGTGGTTTGTAGTTGTGTAGGTGTCTACAGTGTACTTGTAAACATCTTGCAAGAAGTAAGCAAGGAGAGCAAGCCTATTGTCTGTAATCTCAAATGCAATACTATGAAATTTGCAGTCCGGTGAGGGAAATACATTTTAATGTGCACAAACAAAAGATCATTGGAAAAAACAATTACTAGCAACAACTGGAATTGACTGGAATCTGTGAATCTAAACCACATGCTTGACAATATAATTACACATTACTGTAGGAAAATGAAAACATTTCTTGGAAGTATATTGATTTGGGTGATGATCTCTGAGCCCTTTTATGTTTTTTGGGGCAGGATACAGATACAAAATGTGTTGAGGCATGGCACGTAAGAATGAAGGGAGCACTAAGAGAACTGCAGAAAGAGTAGCAAAATGATGCTTTCATTCCCTTGCTATTTAAAGAACACGGAGATTTTACAACCTTTTATTTCCTAAGCTGATAGTTAATACAATTCAGATATGACAGTTAATGGAATGGAAGAAAAACCCAGCCAGGATGACAACACCAATGAATTATTTTACAAGGAATTCAGAGATATCTCTAGATCAACTGCCCTTGCCCTTAAAGGCAATTTTAACTTTCTAGACATCAACTGGGAATATCATACAGCAGACACTAACAGGTCCAGGAAATTTCTGGAGCATGTTGAAGATAACTTCTTGGTGCAGGTACAAAGGGAGCCGACTAGGAAAGATGTGCTGCTAGATTTGTTGTTTGTAAACAGAGGGACTAATGGGCAAATTGTTGATTGGTGGCTGTCTTGATCACAGTGACCACGAAGTAGTTCAGTTTCAAATCGTTGGTGGCAGGAGAAAAACTGCCAGCAAAACTTTGACCCTGGATATGGGGAGAGCAGGCTTTGGGCTGCTGAGGGAGCTAAAGTTAGAAAGGTCCCTTGGGAATCTGCTTTTGAAGATCTTGGGGTCCATGAATGAAGGTCACTTTTTAAGAACCATCTTAAAAGTTCAGGAGCAGGCAATTCCAAAGTGTCAGAAGTCAAACAAGTGGGGCAAAAGGCTGACTTGGATGAGCAGGGATCTTCTAGAACTTAGGCAAAAAAGGAAAGTCTGTGGACATTGGAAGTAAGGACAGGTGATGTGAGAGGACTATAGGGACACCGTTTGACACCGTAGGGAGAAAATTCGTGTAGCCGAAGCTTGATCAGAGTTCAAGCTGGCCAGCACTGCAAAGGACAGCAAAAAGGCCTTTTTTAAATACATCAACAGCAAGAGGAGGATCAGAGACAGCACTGGTCCATTACTTGACGAAGTCAGTCCCCTCACAGATAGGGACATAGACAAAGCAGAGACTGTTAATGCCTTCTGTGCCTCTCTTTAGAACTGATTATGGACCTTGGGACCCCCAGAGCCCAGTGTTGGAAGGCCATGGCTGGGGGGATGATAAACTCCCAGCCAACTCTGAACTTGTTTGAGACTTGCTGCTCCAGGTGGATGCACATAAGTCTGTGGGGCCCAAAGGGATTCATTACAGGGTACTGAAAGAGCTGATGGATTTTACTGCGAGACCTCTCTCCATTATTTTTCATTGGTCTTGGGAGTCTGGAGAGGTCCCAGTTGTCTGGAAGCTGGCGAATGTCCCAATTTTCAAGAAGGGTAAGAAGGAAGACCCTGGTGATTTTAGGCCTTTCTGTCTCACTGCAGTGCCTGGTAAGATAATGGAGAAGGTTGTTCTGGCTGTTCCTGAAAAACACTTGAGAGACAATGTAATCATTGGTCGTAGCCAGCACATGTTCACAAGGGGAAACTCCTACTTAACCAACTTAATTTCCTTTTATGACAGCATCACCTATCGAGTTGACCAAGGGAAGTGAGTAGATGTGGTGGGTTTGGATTTTAGCAAAGCTTTTGACACTGTTTCTCACACTATCCTTCTGGGCAAGATGTCCAGCACAGCTAGACAAGCCCATAGGACGTTGGGTGAGCAACTGACTGGACTCAAAGAGTTCTAGCGAATGGGGTTATAACAGGCTGGTGGCCAGACACCAGGGCTCAGTGTTAGGCCCAGTGCTCTTTAATGATTTTATAAATGAACTGGATGCAGGAATTGAATGTATATGAAGTAAGTTTGCCAATGATACTAAATCAGGAGGAGCTGTGAACTCTCTGGAGGATAGAAAGACCTTACAGAGGGATCTGGATAGAGAACTGAGCAATTACCAACTGTGTCAAATTTAACAAGAGCAAGTGCTGGATTCTGTGTCTGGGATGGGGTAATCCTGGTTATACACACAAATTAGGGGATAAGAGGCTGGAGAGCAGCTCTGTGGAAAGAGATCTGAGGGTCTGGGTTGATGGCAAGTTGAATATGAGTCAACAGTGTGCTTTGACACTGCACTTTGACACAGCAAAAAGGGCCAGCTGTGTCCTGGGGTGCATCAACAGCAGCATAGCTAGCCAGTCAAGGGAAGTGGCTGTCCCACTTTATGCTGCACTGTTGCAGCCCCACCTCAAGTACTGTGTGCAGTTTTGGGTGCCTCAATACAAGAAGGGCATCAAACTGTTAGAGTGGGTCCAGAGGAAGGCGACCAAGATGGTGAACGGTCTCAAAGGCAGGAGTTACGAGGGGCAACTGAGGTCACTTGGCTTGTTCGGCTTGGAGAAGAGAAGGCTGAGGGGTGACCGCATCGCAGTCTACAACTTCCTCCAGAGAGGCAGTGGAGGGGGAGGTGCTGGTCTCCTCTCTCTGGTGACCAGCAATAGGACACAAGGAAATGGAAGGAAGCTGCATCAGGGGAAGCTCAGATGATGTGAGGAAAAGGTTCTTCAAAAAGAGGGTGGTTGGTCACTGGGAGAGGCTCCGCAGGAAAGTGGTCACGGCACCAAGCCTGTCAGAATTCAAGGAGCATCGACAATGCTCTTAGTCTTGTGGTTTAGTTTTAGGTAGTCCTGCAAGGAGCAGGGAGTTGGACTCAATGATCCTGACGAGTCCCTTCCAACTTCAAATATTCTATGATTATATGAAATAAAATTGTGGATTTTTTTTTTTTATCATGGCAGAAGGAAAGCTGCCATTTTTTGCTGATAGTAATGTACAATTTTTATATGGAAAATAGGTATCTATAACAAGGCAAAAATCAAAACAATCGGCTGCCACTGTACAGACAATCTTTATCTACCCTTGAAAACAAAGGGCAATTTCCTAAATGGTCAGAAAATTGTTTAGATAAAAATTACACAGCTGAAAAAAATTCATCTTGAAATCTGAAATGTATTAGCTATATTATCTGCTTCTTTCTTTATAATCCTGTTATTTGTTTATCATTGCCACATTAAGAAGAAATTATCCGGTGAATTTGGCAGTTCTAAGAGTAGCTTGCAACGTGCAATTTCTAAACAGAAGAAAATACTAAATTAATGGATAGAATAAAGAAATAATGGTGTTGCAGAATGAGCAAGGTGGTACTGAAGCAAACATTGCTAGGAGCATGGTAACTCATGCTGTTGCTCTTTAGCTTATCACAGAAAGGACCTGGTATGGTAAAACCATGAATAAAAGCTCCATGCTTTTTGATTTAACTTTACCCACATTGTTTTTCCTAACTTTTATTAATAGAATTTGTGGTAGATGCCTGGTGACTGGTCCATTAATGGTTTAGACCATCATTCAGATTGTGTGTGCTGTTTGTTCTGTTGGCCTACCAGAAATTTTGCTTTCACTACTTCCATGTAAAACTTTGTTATTAAAATTCTAACTGTGATAGTCACTTGTAGACTGACTTTAAAGCTTTTCTTTTTGCCCTAAAAATATACTGCAATGTTTTGCCTTTTCCTTCTTCCAGGCACCCTGCCAGTCTTTCTGTTTTCCATTACAGTGACTGTAAAATTAAGTATTGCTTTTATGTGCTAAGCCATGCACGTGTATGAATGCTGTGTATGATTTCACCCCAGGTTGCAGCCAAATGTTACCAAAAGGGAGGAGCAGCTGAGAAGTCAAAACTGGCCCTGGCACACGATGCTGTTCTCAAAGTGCACTCAAAGAAAAGCAGCCCCAAGTAAGTGTGAACACAGATGGGCAGGTGTCATTCTGCAGTGCCGGACCTCACAGGGTGTGTGCAGGGGGACATTCCTGTCACAGTTGTGGGACTGGACTGGAGGCACCAGAGAACCATGCAGGCTAGGTTAGGTGTCTTCACATCTTTCTTTGTCTGTGGGTGGTAAAAGAGATTTAAAAAATTGGAAAGTCTAGCACAGCTCCAACAGGATCTGGGCCACTGCTCCCTTTGGGGAGCAGGGGGAGCACTTGTATGCTGTAGGCTGTCCAGACCAAATGTGGCCATTGAAGGGGCTTACTGGTTATGTGAGAGAAAAGCAACAGGATTTGCATTACCTCAAAAGGCTTTATGTTCTTAGATGTGGACAGAACATACACCATCAGCAGTGCTCAACTCCAGTTAATCCCACTGCATGTTCACCTAACAAAGAAGACGGAATGGTGGTGCATATTGGGAAAGAAAAGCTGCTAACAAAAAGTGAGCTTTGGGGTGAAATTAGAGTCAATCTAAACAAGCAGAAGTAGGTGTCAACCAAAGGGTGTTTTTAAAGGGATAGATTTTGAGATAAATCATTTAGTTCATGCTGTCAGCTGGGCAAAACAGCTCAAGGGTTTGACAGGGAAGAAAGTTTGCTGTTTCATGAAGTGGTTGAAAAACTGCTTGGGACTTGTCTCAAGACAGGAAAAACTTAATGGGGAGGATTCTAGACCTCAGTGAATTAATTCCTGCTCGTTCCGGGGAGGCTGAAAACTACTAGTCATAGCAGAGTGGGTAAGGAATGATAGAACAGAGGAGGCTAGCACTGAAGGGAGGAGGGGGAAGGTTTAGAGAAATGTTATTGCTGGAGTTAGTCAAGATTTTACCTTCTAAAATCACCTGTTTTATATTAGTGGCCCTGGCTAGAAGTATAAAGATACTCATAAAATTTTGTGATCATAGAGAATTTGTTGATGGGACTGAAAAAACGGTTTTTCAGTTGGTTGTGAGCTGTGGTGCTTGTCAACTGCATAAAGTCTGAGAAGAAATTGGGTATATTAGGATATATTAAGTTGACAAAACACGTGCAATAATGAAGCTGTGAAAGTGGCGTTTTATTTTTTTTTTTAGTAGCGGTATTAATGGTAGTGTACAAAGCATAAATAAGATACCTGTGTGCTATATAATATGGAATGCTCTGTATGCTTCTGATCCTCCAGGTTCAAGAATGATGAACTCAGACTAGATCTGGGAAGAAAATAAGACATGCTGCAAGGAAACCAGAAAGGCTGGGCTTGTTTGGTTATACAGAGCAAAGGCTGAGAACAAATTTGACTGTTGTCTTTAATGGCATTGGGGCTAAACAGCAGAAAGGAAGGGAGGAGCAAGTTAAGCTAGAAAGGAGGAGCAGCACAAAACCACACTAGTATACTTTAGTTTGAGAATTTTATTTAAAAAAAAAAAAAAAAAAGCTTCTTGCTGCCAGAGCAGTGAGATTCTGGAATAGACTTCTGGACAGAAATGTGTCACCCCAACATGTAACTAATTGTAAGGTAATACCTTATCAGGTTATATATGAAAAAGAACACATGATATCAGTGTTGGTTGGATTCAGTGGCAGATCACATGATCCTAAATTGAATTTGTATGTAGGCAGTAATTTTCTCTTACTTTCTACAGGGAGAAACAGATGGAATACATGACATTGGCTAAAACTTATTTGGAATGTGGAGAACCAAAACTAGCATTAAAATGTCTGTTTCAATCAAAGGAGTTCCGGCTCTGTGCAGAACTGTGTAAAAAGTTAGGAAAGGTATTAAATCCTCTAAACTATCCTCTCCTTATCACTTTCCTTTTCCTACAGCTTTTTTCCCCTCATATTACTCATAAGGTGATAGTATTCTTCTGTGACATATTAGTAGCTGAACTGAAACAGCTCTTTAAGCTGGGCCATTCAAGAGGAAGCATTTGTCACAGAATAGCCAGAAGGGAAATGAAGAGGACAGTGATGCAGTTATGCAGTCTAGGTTTATTTCTTTGGCTTTCCTCAAATGTCACCATCAGTCATTTATGCTTTGCAGTCGAAAGTTAATTAATGACCAGTTTAATGAAACTTATTTCTGCTTTGCAGTCGGAAGTTAATTAATGACCAGTTTAATGAAACTTAAGCTGTTATTTCATTCGATACTCTGATGATACTGAAATGTCACTGATTACACCATCTAAGTGGAACCCTGAAACTTGTAAGGGTTAAGTAATGTGCCAACAATAATTTTCTAAGTGTATGAGGATATTGAACATTTTTTGTTTGCAGTGTTTCCACTGTGTCCTGGTTTCAGCTGGGATAGAGTTAATTTCCATCCTAGAAAGAAGGTAAAGGTATTGTTCCCAAATATTTAAAGTTTAGGATACAAGGTTAGGGTTCCCATTCTGCATCCATAACTATTTTAATCTAATTCTGTTGATTCTGAGAAATTTGCAAGTCAACAGAAGTGTGTATGGTGTTTTTTAACAGGCAGAGCTGGGTGAATAAAAAGTGCTTTGGAAATCCTGTATAATACCTTTAATTTTGCATTCCAGTTTTTTGGACACATGTTTTTAAGGATTTTTTAAATTTTTTTCAATTTTAATGATGATTACTTTAGTATGTATTTGATTACGTTCAGATACATTCAGATACATTTATTAAAATGTGCTTATCTGTGAGATGCCTACCTGATGGAGTTACTGAATTCTATTATGTAGTTTTGACTGTTTAGAGCACTTCAGTTTCATTACTGATTTCTGCATTGCAGATGAGAGATGCTGCAGTTTACTATCAGAAAAGCCAGTGCTACAAAGAAGCATCTGAATGTTATGAACAAATTGAGGAGTTTGATCTGGCAATTAAAATGTATTGTCAAGAAGAACTCTATGAAGAAGCAGCAAAGGCAGTTGAAAGGTATGTCTTCCAAGATGGTATTGGAATATACTTCTCCTTTCCATTTCCAAATTCACAATAATACTGCTGGTTTGCCATCAAATTTTCACGAGTTTTGGATGGTGACTTTGTTTTATATCAAGTTAAATTAACTTTGTCAGAATTCTCACTTTGGTAATGATAACATGGTGAAAGCATCCTACTGCATTCACAGCTGGAGCAGTGACTTAGCTTCATTTTCCTGGGAATTTTTCCCAGTCTTTATTACTAGTCATATAATTCTCCTTCAGCCAGTAAATATGACAAAAATATTTAATAGAAGTATTAAATACTTCTCTTTTAAGACTTAAATAGTAATGGATTTAGCCATTTAGTCACTGACTTCTGTAGGAGTTATACCATTAGATGTATATGTAATGCAGCAGTTGTTGTGGCAAATAAACTATTTGCCTCTTCAAAATCTCTAACTTAAGAGCAAAGAATAGTTATTTAAATGAGAAGCTTGCACTGCCTCTCTGACAGATTCTTGGTCCCAGTCTCTGAGATTAACTTTTCCACACCGTCTCTGCTGTGCTGGCTCAGAGCAGTTAAGAACTGCTTCAGACTGTGCTTCATAAACTGATCTTATTAGTATCTTTTTGACAAAACTTTGCCTCTGGCACCACCCCTGTGACCTCATTTGCACATTCTTGTACTGCGTAAACAGTTCATTTATTGGCCACACTTTTCATTACACCTAAATTAATTGATTACTTTTGAAGAAGGTGTACAGCAGTTACAATTCTAGCAAGCCTACAGTTACACACCTTCACTGAAATCCTTTGTGATGTACCTTAATAATGACAGTTGGGGTTTTTAAGCTTGTTTAATACATAGTTTGATCAAAAGTTCAAGCATTCAGGTCATCTTGCCGACTAAGTTAAGGTGCTTAGGCACTTAATAAGAAGCAAAGTATATAGAAGTACATACAACAGAATTGAAAGAGTTGTCTAAACTGACCAGTTTATGTAAATTTTACAGAATATTATCTATATTGACTTGTGGAGAATTCACTGAAATTTGTGTTTATTTCATTCTGGCTTCTGTTCATGTTAACAACCATTTTGTATTGAGGTTTACTTTAATAAACAGAAGATTATCACTGACAAAACATGATAAAAATAATCTGTACAGTGATTTGACAACATGGGGAAAGATCCACTAATGCTGTAAACCTCGTGATCTTAATTTGTACCAGAAGTTTTAATGGTCTTGCTTCAGACAACCTTATGTTGTAACTAAGTTCTTTCTGTAGATCTTCTAAAATCACGTGATTGTTGGGTTTTTTTGTGTGACGGACATATAACTTGCAATAGTTGGCCTTTTTGAAGGCTTCTGGGGGCAGCTATTTGTTTAATGTCTTAGGGGCTTTTTAGAAACGCAGTGGTTTTTTGTCTAGGTTAGTCATCTGTGGTAGTAAGTTGATCTGTTATTTCAGATACGAAGAGATGTTAAATACAAAAGGACAGATGGTTTCCAAACTCTCGTGTACAGCAAATCAGTTGTATTTGGAAGCAGCTGCAAAGTACCTGAGTATGAACAGAACTGAGGAAATGATGCGAGTCCTTTCAAAACTTGATATAGAAGATCAGCTTGAGTTTCTGAAGTCTCGTGGATGCTTGCACCAAACCGCAGACTTACTGAAAAGGGAAGGTCGAGAGGAAGAAGCTGCAAAGTTAATGAAACAACATGGGTTTGCTCTGGAAGCCGCCAACCTCACAGCTATAAAAGAGTTCCGTGCATTGTGTTTGCTTGCTGCAGCACGTGCTGGTGTGACTTGCTGCTCAGAATCAGACCTGGTGAACATGGAAGTCATCCTAAAGGAAGCCCTTGAACTTTGTGAACAAACTGAGCAGAAGTCTGGCATTGCTGAGGCTGTGTTTTTGCAGGGAGCTCTGACAGGAGACTGCACAAAGCTGAGCAGTGCATACAGTCAGTTCCTCTCTCTGAATCATTCTGCTGGTGCAGTTGAAGCTCTCTTTGCATTATCTCGCTGCAGCACTCCTAACCAGAATATCCTCTTTATGGCAATGCGCGGCTTAATGGCTCTTCTGAGTCTGGTTAGGGGTTTGAAGAAAGCAGCCACCAATGCGGAGAAAGATATGGTGAAGTCATGTTTTGCCTATTTTGGGATTGTCCCAACAGGTGACAGTTGCCAGGTGTCTCAAAATGAAGCTGAACCTATTCTCAAGTTTTTGTCAGACAAGCCAAGCCTGAAAGAGAGGAAGACAAAAGGTGATTTCTCAGTAAGCACAGAGGAGGTAAAATCGGCTTTGAAGCAGCACTTGTTAAGCAGGTTGTGCTCTATCACCCATGAGTTACTGAACAAGCATTACCCTGATACTTGTATGAAGTTCATTGCTGGCTTGAACTGTGAAGACAAAACCTGTGAGGGTTACCATAAGCCCTTGTTGCGCCATGAAGCAAAGACAATATTTCAGTGTAAAATGCATCTGGTGGCAGTAAGTGGACTGCTGTTGGAAGCCAGGTGCGTTTTCCCTAAAGAGCTGCTGAATCAGTGCAAAAGCTTTGATGATATTTTGAGTGCTCACAGATATGCATCATGTAAAGCCCTCCTAGAGATGTTTTTTCCTAATCATTTTCATTTGAGAATACTGTCTGAGAACCCAAAGGCATGCAAAGAAATACTGGAATTCAGTGACGTTATTTCCAAACCCTGTAGGGCGGCGTTGAAGGAGTATATCACATTCAAGTTTAAAAAGGAGGACACTGCAGCCAGAAGAGAATCAACTGACTTGTGGCTAAGTGCCATGCAAGTTTTTATCTTATCTTCGGGATATCCTGAAGAATTTGAGAAACTTCTTTTTAAGGAGGAGGATGATTATAACAAAGAGCTTAACTTTGCCTTGTTAAAGGCAAAAAACTTACCAAAGACTAAAGGCCAAGGAGGAAAGGCCAAAGGAATAGAGGGCAGACATGGTATGTTGCTACCTGACAAAAATACTGAAAACGCAGGAAGAACACACTTGTGCTTCATTAGACTCCTTCAAAATTCACTTGAGCAATTCTATGTTCATAAAAACCCAGAAAACTGTAAAAGGTTTTTTTTCCGTTTTATGAATGTCCTGGTTAAGAAATGCACGAGATACCTGATTCCAAGCATAGGAAATACGGTGATGTTGTTGGAATTCCAGTATATTCTCTGTTGTGCTGTCTTGATGCGTCTCTCCAAGAACATCACGGTCTGCTTTCCAAAAAGTTACATTGCTCTCATTCATTACTGGGAGTTTTTGTTCAGAAGCGAGGGCCATAACAAAGAACCTAGAGACTCATTTTCTATTATACAAGAGTATAGACCGAAGGACGCATACATAGCTGTACAGAATTTCAGATCTCATCTCTGTTATCTGGCTGAAGTTTTGTGTGGTATTCATGGAAGGTTCAATGTCATTCTGGATGCTTTTGGGGATCCTGACTGCATAACTTCAGGGGAGGCTGAGCGGACTGTAGTGCTGTGCCTAGTGATGTTACTGAATGCTGACCAGGTGCAGAATTCTAAATATCGGTCCCACTTATGCCACCACTTTCCTGAAATCAAGACGATGCTGAAATCAATGCAGAAAGACTCTCCCTCTAAAGTGCCTGCAAGATTGCTAAGGGTTGTGGAACAAGTGAGTGATGCTACACGTGTAAGAGAGATTGCTGCAGGCCTGCAGGAGCTGCTGACAGAGCGAGATGCAGAGCACTTGGTTGACTGCCGGTGGAAGTGGGACTCCGCCTACACTCAGGGGCACCCACCCATACGGGGCATCCTGTATGAACCCATAAACCTTGACAGGTTTACGACCTCTTTGGATAAGACAGAATATGCTGATGAGCTAGAAAAGGAACTTGAAAGGGTTCATTGCTTAGAGGACCAAAAAGATCCCCTGGAAGTCATTGCACTCAGCAAGCAACAGAGGCAAGAGCAGAAAGCATCTGCCCAACGCCACCTGCGTCGTGTCTTTCATTTTGTTTCTCTGTGCGTGAAATGGAAAAGGAAGGCCTGCTCCAAAGCTGAGTCTGTTGCGATGGAAGGAGAGGAATTTGTATCAGAGATCTTCAAAAAAGCAGATATTGACCAAACACAGTGTGACCTCTGTGGAGTCAGATTTATCCAGAGCTCTGAGAACTATTTCAGCCGAGCAGAAAGCATGGAGGCCGACACTTCTGAAACTGTGACACCAACAGAGATCAGTGGGGAAGGAAATGCAATTTCTGTGGCCAGCGAGGCTTACATAGAGCACCAAAACACAGATGAACACAGAAAGAATAATGCTGTCTACACATCCTATGTCGACTTTTTCAGAAGAAAGGTAGATCCAGTAATACAGGATGGACTGGAGGTAGTGGACGCCATTACACAGAAGACTTATACCCAAGACCATTTAGCATATAAAGAAGGTTCCAACTTAAGCCAGAGAAAAATCAAAGAGAATATTAAGAAGATTTCAGATGCAGTAGAGGAAATCTACGAGAGAAAAGCCTGGGCTAAAGGTAGGACCTTTCCAGTTTTCTTTTAAACAATATGTCATTTGTGGCCAAACTTCTAGACCTGACAAAGCTCCATTTGAAAATCTCAGTGTGGTCAAGAGAAAGATATTTCTGGGTATTTCAGGTAGCTGAGGAAAAGAAGAACAGAGACAGCTGAAAATATTAAAAAACATATTTTCACCTCTTCCAAACACAAAATAAGACATCAAATAGTACAGGTAAAGTGAATTTTAACTGCACGATCAAATGCTGAATTTATAGTCTTACAGCAGCCTGTTACATTAGACCAGGTAAACTTCGCTAATATTTCTGCTGTTTCCTACGTACTTAGTTCTGCTAGCCATAGTAATTTGGATTCGCAAGGAGTAGAGTGTTAGGAGTACTTGGAGTCTTGGTTAAGGATACCTCTGACTAGTCTGCCCTTGAACTTGTAATTTTCCTAGGGATGAACAAAAGTGGATACTTAACTACAAATCTCTGGGGTATCAGACACTCAAAGGCAACCCTGCTATTATAAAGTCCAGTAAATTATGTACTTAAGGCATATGTATTTTGATATTTGTCCGCCCCCCCCCCCCCCTTATATGCTTAAAGCATTATACTGTGTTGATTTTTGCAAGCAAAATTGAACCACTGAATGAGTTGTCCTAGGAGCAAAATTGTTTGGGCTACTTGCTGTGGGAAAGTGACATCTTAAGTCAAAACATTGTTAACTGGCTTTAGTTGTAGAAATCCACCAACCCTGTCAAGCTGTCACTTTGCTTGGGATGTCTTGACAGTAGTGAAAAACTGTAATATTTGATATGTTCATCAGCTCTGATCAGTGAAATTCGTTAAATCTCTTAACTAAATGTTAGGTAGTGGTCTTCATTTGTAAGCTTTATCTTTACTCTTAGTGGAAAGCGTTTACTTATGGATGAAATCCATGAAGTTTTGTTTGTTATTTATTTGGCTGTCTGCTCAATGAACCGTGATAGTGATCAATATGATAGATGTAGTAGGCTCAATTAGGTAATAGTTGATTTTGTTATGACAGTTGCTTGATGACTGTTACCTTGTTCTTCCACTCAGTAAAAATATATTTTCCGAAATTATTTGCCTTTGAAATTACTTTTCCCTCACTTTATAACAAGCATTTGTCAAGTCCTTAGTGGTGCAGTTAAGCAAAGGCTGCAACATCTCGGGTCCATGTTTTACTTTGACCTGTATAATTTCAGAGGGATAATGAAAGCCAGGAACTTTAATACCCCAAAATAGATAAACCGGAACGTTTTCAGAAGTTTCAAGTGCACCTTAAAAAGGACAGCACAAGGATGGAGAGCTGCTTCTCTGACAGTGCTAGTGATGTTGATTGGAATGGGGAGTAATACATGCAGCATCTTCAACCTCAGTAGTGAATTTACCTGCAAGTGAAATCACTGGTGACTGAGACTTCTTGCTTTGCAGCTCAGCGTAACTTTGTTTGGTGCTTAGCTTTTAGCTGCTGTCCATCTTTCAGCTAGTGTTCTTACAGAATGTTAATTGTGCTTCTTTTCAGCTGAAGAAATAATAACCAAACATGCCAACAAATTGGTTGCCACCGTTGATGAGGCTCGTAGGTGGCTGAAGAAAACGGATTCTCCTAGGGTGAAAGGTACGTTTTCAAATTGCACAGGTTTCTGTGCCCTCTAGAGGGCACTGTTCAGTAATGGTCTCTTGGCATCAATTTAGTCTCCAAGTCACGCGTGTTGTGGATATTCACTTACCCTCGAGGCAACAAGAAATTGGCGTACCAGTCTTTCCTCAATGGCTCTTTAAAAGAGCATGAGCCTCTCAGCTGGTTACGGAGTAGCCAGGATGGAGCAGGCCTCCTCCCCAGCACTCAGTGGATTCCAGCCTGCGTAACGTACATGTGTGTTTGTGCACACAGGCACACGCAGATGCACACATAACTGTGGCTCAGATGCAGCCTTCAGGACAGAAACTTGGGGGGGGGAACAGAAGACAAGCTATCTTCACCTTCATCAGTAAGATAGCGCTGTTTCTTAACTGTGCTGCAGCAGTGTGTTTATGAGCAGTGGGGATCCAAGTTCTTGGAAAGCAGCTTCCTAACAAAACTGATCCTTAGCTAGCTTTTAAGAGTTCTGTGGAAAAACATTATATATGCAGTTGGCTTTCTTTTGCTTTCACTTCCATTTCACTTGGTTTCACACCAGAAGTAACATACATTGATGCAGTCTATTGCTTCACAGACCTCTGAGGACAAGTTTAAGACTACATTGTGCCTACCTGTATGTCCAGGTTTAAGCAAATATTTAGGTGGTGAGATTGCAACAATTGCATAAAAAGACAGCAGTGATCAGGCTTACAAATTGCACTATATGTAAAGTATTAAAGTAGCTCTGGTTCAGAAAATCTGATTGTGATAAAGCCTTGTGTTACACTTTCCCGTTATGAGAAAGATATACTTAATAAAACTACATGGGAGGGCTCCCATAGTCTCACAAGGAACCTTGTAGTCTGTTTTTGAAGTCAGTAAGCAATTGTATTGTCTGCTGAAACTGGACCTTGAGAGAGGAGTCATACATCTTACAAAAAGTCAAAAGCAGTAACAATAGGAGCGGAGATCTTCAGTGTAAAAATTAATTACTAGTGCAACAAGTGGCTTAGCAGTCTCTAGCAGAACTCTGAAGTGTATTGTCATGTTAAGCTCAGTACTTCTTAAACATGATTATATACATACAAAGGTATATTGCTGACATAAAATAGCAATGACATAGCTTGTGATAAGAGTAAAAGGTGTTGGGGTTTTCCATTCTGCATTAATTTTATTTTTTTTTTTAAATACAGGCTTTGTGCATGATAAAGACTTGGAAAATGAAGTAGAAGATGAAAGCATGGCTTTTGAAGAACTTGCCTATAAAAAACCTTCAAGAAAAAAAGGAAGATACGGGAAATGTTAATTAGAAAAAATACGCAGGTGGCTATTCTATGCTTTTAATCTAATTTTAGAACAAAAAAATGTTGTTAAAAAGAAAAATAGAGGGATGGGGTCAGAAATAGGAAGATTCTGAAGAAAAATAATTATTTGTGCTATTGGGTTTTGTATCACTTGTGTCAGAATAATTGCCTGTGTGGTGACAATGTAATTGTTAAAACCTATGATAGGGCACATTTCCTTTCAAACCTATGTGGTAGCCTGAAAATAACAAAAAGAGAGACAGAGACCCAAACAAGTAGTAAAAACCAATAATGTCTCTGCCTTATCTCAGGGGTATTTTTCCACTCAGTCATCTTTTTCTTTTTCCCTGTTACTTTACATCATCATTCTTCTGAGCTAGAATACTCAGAAAAATGTAAGGATACTTTCTCTGATTTTAAGAGGTTTTAATTGTTTTTAGGTTACCATTGTAAACCTGCTGTATTCTGAGTCTTATATATGGAAATTCTTGAGTCTTCAGGTGCGATACTTACAGTATCTCTCTTTTCTATTTTTATGACAAGGACAGTAGTTTCTAAACGCATTCGTTTTTAACTGTACCTCTAATTAGACAGGTATGGAAGTTACGGATTGTCTTCTATTGAATCAAGTTTTGATATAAACTTACCTGTAAATATTGAAATATAGATAATCTTGTAAAAGAGTATTACACATTTTAAGTGTTTTGTAATTTTTAATTGATACAGGGATTATTGTAATGTATAATAACATTTTTATAAAACCTGTAAGATTTTTAAAATCACTTGATTTTGTCTTATTTTTTGAATACTTTCTGAAAGCCATGTGTGACTGACTGCATGAGTGACATTTACAAGTTGGGTCCAAAGTATGGGTTCATACTGGCAGTGTTTTACTTCTGAGATTTCAATGTCTCCAACATACTGTAATCTCCTTTAGCAACATCTTAAATGTTAAACGTAATTAGAATATTAGTTGTTGAAATACTTTGCCTTGAAAAGGGAGCTACTTTGGATATGTAACAAATTGTTTCAATAATTACCTTTTGCCAAAATCTTAGTAACTGGCTATTATGCTCAATGTCATGGAAGTGGGACATTTTACATGGGTGAAAATGAAATGTTAGTGTAGAATGGAGCAGCGTGGGCAGCAGTAATAGTTACCTATTGCATTGTAGTTGCTGTTGTCTGCCAGAAGTGCTTCTTAAAGAAGCCTTGTGGCTTAAGCAAGTGTCTAGAAGATAGTTTCAAAACATCTATTGATGAAATGTAAGACTGGTCACTCACATAGAAATCTAGAATTCAGAAAGTTGGATCCTTAATGTAACTACTTTGGCCTTGTTTTTTATAGTGATGTTTTTTGCATTTGAGGTTACTCCAAGTAACTTTCCTCATTACTTTCTCAGCTTGAGTATCTACATTTGTGGCAGTGAATACTGCCTAAACTTTATAAGAACAGTTACCATTTAAAAATCCTTGCTGGCCACAGTTTAAAGATCTAGGGATCATGCTTTTTCTTTCTCTTTATGGGAGAAAAAGAAGCTTTGAAAATGTTATTGCAAAACACCAAGCAAAGAGAAGGACAAAACAAAGAAGTAAGAACAGAAGTTATATTACATCAGGAACTTCACCTCAGGTACATCTCCTTGGTGCAGAGACCTATGGTCCTTGCTATGGTTCTGTACAAACCAATGGTCATTCTGTGACTGAATCAGTGCTCCCAGATGGAACTTGTTTCAAATAGCATGCGAAGGACTGATCACTAGCCAAAATCAATGGCAATGCAAATTTTGGGGCTCGTGTTTTCAGAGCTCTATTACGCCAAGATTTCAGTAATGTTTAAGCAGAGATGGAAAATCTGGTTGGTTCTCCAGTCTGATATCAGTACCTGAAGGGGTTTTTTCCCTTATAATGGTATACATAAAGATAAACCTTGCTTTTCCATAGCATTCTCTTCAGATAATAATGACCTGTTTGCATTAGTCCTGTTTGAATGTTTAATCGGAAAAAAGGGGCTCTCCAGATAGACCCTTGGGGTTTTTCTTTGTTTATTTAAAAATCTTTCTCACCCGTGGTGGAAGCCCACGGTTTCTGGCACCAGCTAATGCCTTTGACTCAAAGGGCTTAAGAGCCACGACAGGTGCCTTGGTACGTGTGAGATGCATATTGCACTGAAACCTTGGAACAGAGTAGTGGATGCAGGCTGTCAAGCTAGTCCACCCACTTCTGCCTAAGCCATGTTGAGTTGAAAAGAATTTAGAAAAGGCTTCAAATGCACAGAAAGTGGTGACTTAAAAATCTCTTTTCCTGGTGGTACAAAAATGAACAAAAAAGAACAAACTATTTACTGTACTTGGAAGACAGAGGTGTGGTCTGAAAGGTGACAGTTCTCCAGATTCCAGACTTCTCAAGAAAAATACTTCTTGCTTGCTTGAACCTCATACTAATACAAAGGACCGTGTGGTAAGTGATGGGTACTTTACACCTTTTTCCTCAGTTCCTCTTAAAAACATTGTTTTGTAATACTGCCCACAGTTTTATTCTAAAACACTTTCCTAACAATTAGCTGTTACAGACTCTGACTTAGCAAAACATTTAAGCGCTCGCTGGTTTTTATTTACTTTCATTCCTAAAGGGAAACCTTTTGCCTTTATGCTCACTGAAAATGTAGGAGGGAAGAACCTGTCTTACCTCAGTATATGTAATATAAAATATTTTCCTGCCAGCAATCCCTGTGACATTATTTGCTGAAAACCAATTATGAAGCACCCTTCCTTGTATGAAGGGGGACCACAGCCACTGCTGCTCCGCTTCTGTCTTTGTTGGAGCATTCAGTTTGCATGAAAACCTTCACACCTGCACTTACACAGCAAGACCCGGAGAGGCTTCATTATTAGATTGATGACAGATCTGCCATTCAGGCTTTCAGTGAGCATGTAACTCAGAAATCTATTAGCAAAGTACCAGGCAACACTCGTACTCTTTACTCGTTTATCTTGGTGTAGTAGTTGTCAGAAGTTTTGAGTGTCTTCCCTAATGCCCTTTTATAAGAGCTGGTGTGGCAGGGGGTGGAAGAGTTTTCGTGGTTTATTTTGTAGTTTTCATGACTACATTCATATGCCAAGACTTCTGACTACACATACGCTCAAAGTCAATGTGAAACACTTAAGAGTCGGGTACTTAAACACCAAAGCAGTGGATTTTTCCAATTAATAGCCATTAAATACTCTGTGAGAATTAGAGCGTTTATTTCCGTTTTCTGATGTGGACTTCTGATACTGTTTTCGGCCTGTGATCTGAGCCCGGTACGTGTATGTGCATGAGTGGTGTGTATTCATATTGTCATCTCTGCTGTGTCGATCCTGCTGTGTTGCAAGAGGATGGGTGCAGTCTCTCTGAAGTGTTACAATTCCGTGCTGCCTGATCTGTGGTAATAATGTTTGGAAAGAAAATGGTAGAAGACTTTCACCTACCTACAGCCCATCTTCCATTTAGTCTGCACACAAGGTTTTATGTTTTAGATACGCAGTTGCTAGTGATTTAAATAATAGCAATGCTCCAGGCATTTATAAGTTACTTTAATTTGGCTTCTGATCCACTGGTTTCTATATTGTCCTTTATAAGCCAGTGCTGAAATTTTAGCAAAAAACTGACAGAATTAGGTCACCTGTAAGACATTCTGTAGGCAAATAAGTAGTAGTGATGCCAGAAAGTAGTTTTCTTTAAATACTATAGAAGTAAATCCTTGTAATTCCCTTTTGTGAAGGAGTGACTAGGTCTTTACTGGAGCTCCATTACACCAGTTCAGTGCTGTATGCCCCTCTGCAAACTATTCATTGTAACATTTGCTTGTCTTGTGCTAGACATACTTTATGAAATCATGGGATGAGGATTTTACCTTCAAACAATCAGGGATAGAACATTTGAGCTGTTTAAAAGTTGGCTGCTTCCCTAGAAATAAGTTAGAGCAAAACACTACAAGGAAATCTGCTGCTGACTCGCCTTGTCAGCTTACATATGCTGAGCTTTGAGTTACTCCAGTATTAGTCATGTCCCAGTCAAAGTCGGTATCGATGTAGTTTGGAGCACTCTACATGCATTATAGAGCCTTTCTCTTAGGAACTTTACATTTCTAGTAGTTTTGGGCAGGGTTCCCAAACCTTGAACGAAATGTTGCTTAAGAGGACTCTGAAGAAGAGGTAGGTGAGGTGCCCGATTTCCTCTGGAGAAAGTTGGGTACCTCAGTATGGGATGCGGAGCAAAAGAGCACTGAGCTGAGAGGCACCGGTGATCTGAAACGGTGTTCCAGGTGTTAGAAGACATGCAGAAAGGAAAACACTGAATACAGGTGATTTTCAGACCCTCTGTATCATTGGAGCTTCACCTGGGGGAGCCTGGGAGTAGGAACATGTCTGAAGTGTGCAGCATGGGAACCTTCAGTAGTCTCTCTGTCAAAAGAACAGATTGGAGTTCTTTGTTTTCACCAGGAGACAGCCAGAAAAAAGTTTACTTGGAAAAGGATGTGATGATGAGTACTGACGTAACAGCTGAGTGGCTGGAGTGCTCCTCTAGGCTGCTGAGCCGGCCAGGTTTCAAACTCGGCCCTCCCAGGAGGATGCTCTTGAGACATGTGCTGGTTTGTCTAGAGGAGCATTCACTGCAGCTGCTGCTGAAGGTGACTTAATTCAGGGCTTTTCTGGGCCAGAGAGAGGGTGGGAGAGGGACCCCTTCAGGAAGGGAAGACATGCATTGCAGCTGCAGGTGTCAACGCTGTAGTCCTACATGTCGAAAACAGCCTTCGGAAGGGGACCTATAGCTGCACTGTTAGCGGTGCTTAGTTGCCAGGGCAGGGTTGAGCCCCCTTGCTCTGGTAAGTGACTGCTGGGCTCGTTGCACAGTGAAACAGCTTCAGCAGGAGAGGTAGAAATGCCCAGCAGCTGGGTAGCCAGGCTCATCCTCTGCTAAGCTACAGGTGAGGTGGGGTTGAACCTGGATCTCCTGTTCCCTGGGAGAACGCTCTGATGCAGAGGGTAGTCAGTAGTGACCATTCCATGTTCTACGGGGATGCTCGTGGTGTGCAAGAACCTGGACTGAGGTAGCAGATGAGAAAGAGCTGCCTATTTTCTGGATCCTGGTTGGACTTACAGGTAGGTAACACACTGAGCTGTTCAGCTTTGCCAAAATATAGCAGCTCTGAGCGTATAATAGAGGTACTGGATCAGACCAAGGGTGGTGCAGCCTGATCGATACCTGGGGTTTGGTATTGACCGGTTGCCAATCCCACCCATTTTCTTCTGAAGCCCTTTCCCTTCCCCCAGTAGGTGTGCGCCTTTACAGGGTCAAGTTCAAAGTGACATTACCTTCAAGGCAAGGAATGCTGTTTCACAGCCCATCCCCATACTGATGAGGCTACTTCTGCCCTTGGGTCTATTAAATGTAGATATTAATATTGCTTACATAACTCCATCAAATTTTAGAGTTGGGAGATTTGGGGACAACTGGCACTTTACAACCTTATATGCTCATTTTTCACTGAAAAGTGCTGGAGTAAGTTAACGGTCTTGCTGTACTTATTTGAACCATTATTATCAGGCAGATATAAAGTATTTAAATGCTTTAACAAATCATGCAGACCCACATTTTTCACATTTCCTAGATAAAACCTGGTCAAGTTTCCTTAAACATGCAGCTGGAGCTGTTGACACGGAACTCTTGGCTGAAGACCTGCATAAAGAACAGAGGGATCAAGCTGGAGTGAGTAAGTAATGAAATAACTGTCAGCTTCCAAGTTGCTCTACTTGTCTCTGTAAATAACGTGCCTGGCCAACTCTCCCTTCTTCCTGACCCTGTTGCTTCAAATGTGTCTGCTGTTCAATCCGATGCTGTTCAGAAAAGGTCAGACACCAGCTCATGGGAAGGGATTTCCCAATGTTACATTCACAGTTTCTCACCACTCTTGACTCGGGCTGGAGGAGGCTGATGTTTAAAAAAGGAATAAACTTGTAGTACAAAGAACCGTACCTGTGAGCTGGAGTGTGTATAGCTCGATGCTCTGTGGCAGTCTTGTTGTAGGGGGGGAAGAAAAGACTTTGGTGGTTGTGTGGAATGTGTTTTGTGTTGGGAATTAAAATTAGATCTGCTACTGAACCGTGAATATGGGTGCCTATTTCTGCCCCCAGCCCTAAGGATGTAAGTCCTTCATCCCCTCACCTTGCCCACTTTGTGTTGTCTAGTTCAGAAATTGCTGGTTTTGCTGGAGGATCATTTGAAGCTATTGTGGCTTGTGAATCATGAAGATAAAGATGCTGATTCTTCAGTAAGTAGTCTTTTGGGGACCTAAGTTAGACAACCGCCTTTGGCTAGGAGGAGCTGTAACTCTCCTGAGCAGCTGTCAGCGTTGACTGAAGCTTGTCACTTGACCACTTGGGACAGGTCACCATTCCCCACCTGGAAAATATTTCCTTCTAGGAGTTACGAGCTTTTAATTTGGACTGTAATCACCTGATAACATAGCCTGGGCCTTTAATTGGCACCAGTGATGCAACTGCTTTTCTGGTTGAAGTCTTTTGGTAGGAATTGTTAGAGCACAATCTGAAGAAGTTGCATCCTTATGGAACAAAGGACACAGTCTTTCCCAGTTCAAAGCTGTAGTGTGGACCTCCATCCCCATATACCTGCTAACCAAAATTGGGGTGAGAAGAGAAAATACCACTTCTTGTCCAATACTCATCTTCCAACCATCCCCGTTTTGTACTCATTCTGCAAAGATTACTAAAAAGTTAGCTGAAAATGTGGAGTAACATGATCTACTTAGTTCAATTGATAGATAAAGCATTACACACACTTGGGAAAGACACTTCCTTTGGCCTTTCAGACTCAAAGACGTCCCAAAATGTGCAAACCTTTCTCTTTATGAAAGCTGCAATATTCAGAATAAGAATGAAGCTGGGAGTTTTTTGAAGTTGGGAGGTTTTAACTGAATGATAAATGAGGCAGCATCTCCCTTTTTCACCAAATTGCTTTTGTGCTCTCCTCTTTAAAGTATCTCAAGGCCAGACCTTGAGATCTGGACTGGAATACTCTCTGAACACAGGTTTTTATATGCCTTTTGGTTACACATGGTGGACAATCTTGTATTCATGACCACAAGCTCTCCCCACTCCTCGTAGTACCAGTTCCACAGATGTAGAAGTGTTGCACTGTGTAAAGGATTGCGTTGTGTGGTTAGATGCTTTCTTAGACCTTTATTTCCTGATTCTTTTAAAGTGTCTTCAGCCAAAACTAATTTTCCACCCCAGCCAGGAGTGCTTGACTTACTGCTTGCTTTAAAGAAACAGAAAATCTGAAGTGAGTACTTCCTTCCAGGAGCCAGGTATTAAAGGGAAATACCATTGGTCATGAGACTCAGGATTAAACCTCAACATTTGGAAACAGTGAGGCATATGACTGAATTGGATCGTTTGTGACAGGGAAAAGCGAAAGGAAAATAGTCTTTATTGTCAGATATCCTCTGTTCCTTTCTGTTCCTAAGAGGCAGGGCGGAGATGATCAGCAGTGAACACCATGTAGGATTTTGTAGCAGCTTTTTAGTCAGCACCTAATAAAACCTACAGTAGAAGCCTCTTCGTACATAGGGTGTTAGCTAAGAAGCAATGTCATATTTCAAAATGAAGCACTTGGGCAGTGGGTGTGTGTGGAGGAGAGAGTGGGATCATGCTGTAAAAAGTGCTCACATTTTTAGCCAGACAGCACTTCTGCAGCAAATAAAATCTCTCTCTCCAACAGATGGAGGAGAGGTGAGTGGGAGGGAAGTTTGGAAGCGCACTTTGTCATTTCTGTTCGCTCACTGCTTCAGCTGCAAGGGAGGGCGCATGAAATACCAGCCGATAAAAGGGTGGATTAAAAAGTGCAGCAGCACCAAGGAGGTAGAGGCAACTCTCCATGGAGCAGCTTCCATCTGGGCCTGTCAAAATGCTTTACAAACATTAGGCAGCTGAGCTGTATGATATCGCAGTGGACATGTATCGATCATTCCTATTTAGAGATGGAGAAATTCAGGAATGGAGAGTATATGACAAGATTTACGTGCAAAAGAATATTGATTTGTAGGGCTGGACCTCGTGCTATGAGCATCTTCTGGTCCCAGTACAGGACCTCACTCCCTGTATGTGTTGTTCAGACTTAGAGTAGCGGCCTGGCATTAACATGGATAGTTCTGTACGTGCCTGACCCAGCCTTCCCCTGGAATACACTGTCATTTACTTTCCTTGATCAGGCTTAATTTACCTGTCACTTTGATTAGAACTGATGACTTTAAAGCTCTCCTGGAAAATAAATTTTCTCATCCGAGAATGGCAGGGAGAGAAACACAAAGTGAGAGCATCTGTACTGTTTCCACCTGCAAAATTTTACTTATTCCTCCTCAACATTTGTTTTAAATGGGGAAAAAAAGCATCTCTGATGTTTTGTTGCAATAGAAATTAATTACCTTTCCACATTTCCTTAGAAAAGGGCTGCTTTTTTTAAAAAATCGTGGTTGCACGAAGATATGTATTTGGGTGAAATGTTTAAACATGAGCTCAGAGAGATTGGTAAGCTCTGCTGTCCATGCACTGGAAGTAACTATGTGAGTATATTTGCACCCAGCATAAACACTTCCAGACACATTTTAATCTTATTTATACTTAGGCAAAAGTGGAGTAAATCTGGTAAAAACTGGATTAATTTCATTGGTATAAAAGGGAAACAAGCAAAACCAGTCAGATTGTTCAAGCCTTGCTGCAGGGCAGTCAGCTCTCAATGTGCAAGCTGAGGTGGACCTCCTGAACTACTCTGACCTGTTCAGCCAGCCAGAAACCAAAAAGAGATGTTCTGGTGGCAGTTCAACTGGATGTCAATGGTATTGAACTGCTGATGAAGGTTACAGGGTCATGAACCTCCTGCTTGCTTTCTCAGGTTCTAGGGAGCGTTTATTTCTGTGGCTAGGAGGGTGTGTATCTGTGCGTTTGGGGATTTCCTCAGCTAAGCTTCTGAAGTGTTGGACTTCTTGCCCATTTTTGTCTGTAAGATGGTTCTGCCTGTGTCGCACAAGGGCTGGCGTTCCGGCTGCTTGATTAGATATCCAAAACATAGATTCATCTCCTGGGTTTATGCTTTTTAACTATGGTATCTCAGACTAATCACTCCCGTTTGTTCCTGCCTTGCTAAACCAGGGTAGCAAAACACATTCTGCAAATGTCTGGCATTCATCATCTTACTTTTTTTATAATTGCGAACTATTTGTGTCTTCAATGCTGATTCATGAAGCAAGGTATTTCACTGAAGCTGAAAGGGAAATGACCCTGCATCTTTTCCAGCTTATTTGTCATTTCATTTTTTTGTCCCTCTTTAGGGATCTCTGTCCTACTTTCTGTCACATATATTAGTCTTGGCTGATTGATATGAAGAGATAAAGAGCCTTGAGGAAAAACAGTTTTATAAACAAAGATAAAGAATTCTTTTGCTTCATTTATAAGAAAAATATCTTAAGCAGAATGACAGAGCATTAACTGACCCATTTCCAAACTAACTTAGGAGTAGATTAACAAAGAAACTAACATGTTAGTTTGGTGGTTTGTTTTTTTGTCTTGGTGTGAAAAGACAGAATAAAACAACGGTGGCTTCAAAAAAAAACATGCAACTGGGCCCACTGTGATGAATATTTTCTACTAAAATATGTTTACCACTTATGACCTGAATATTGCTATGAAAATGTGTATTGTGGATTAGATTTATTTATTAAATCCTTATAAATTACACTCAGGAAAAAAATCAGTATTATTTTGTCAGTCACAAAACTCCAGTCAATGAAATAGGTGAAATCACCTCTAGTGTTTGTGTGTAACATTTGCTGAAGTAATAAATTATATGTAGATAGTTTTTGCTGCATGAAAAACTAAATTCAGTACAAGGACCATTAGAACTTGACAAATTGGTTGGGAGTTGAAACCTCTGTGAAGAAAATTTACAACCTAATGACAAAACCTTGAAGAGGAGAAGTTAACCTCCTCTGCTTCTAGATATCTTGAAGGACAGATAGCCACAAAGAATTCCTTACTCAAAGAGCTTTAACTTCAAAATATAATTCAATAAATGTTTTGTTATTATCCATAGTACTCCATGTAATTATATTTAATTGATTAAAGCATATAAAGTTTTTCCTTTTATATGTAATTGAAATTTCCATCCAAATTAGCTTAACTCAAATCATGAATAAAAAGGAATCCCCTTAGAAATAAGAAGCATTATCTGCCTTTTTCTAATAGAATACAGTCTAAAAATTAAGTTGCCTAATTATACATTCTTCTAGTTACCAAAGAAAAAGTACCAGATTTAGTAAAACGACCTCACTTACTTGCAAAACAGCATGTCTTAATAATTGCTAAAAGTGAGAATCAATCTTCAGAAAAATAACTAAGTATAACAAATCTGAGTTAAGAATAAAGCCACATTTTGAATCAGGATGTGTTCTTTGCTGAACTAAATCATGTTAAAATTAGCTTTTTCAGCCTTACCCATATGTTACCTTTCTTTTTGAGCTCTTGTAGGCTCTGTGTGCATTTGATGATAGCTGCGTTTGTGAATTTAATTTTTTTTTAGGTTTTCTTGCTGTTATCAGTTGAGTAATGAACAATTAATAGACGACCTCAAATGATGTGGTGACCTCAAGTGTACATCTTTCTCTCTCTTTTTTCTACTCAGTGAAAGCACATTAAAGCCTATGTGTCCAGTGAATGTGTAAGGCACTCAAATACTTGGTGCCTGGCTCCACAATGAAACCGGCTAAGGGCAAGGGGAGATGCTAAAAAATATGGGTTTGGTTTGGTGAACTTAGGTCTCACTTCTGTGACTTTCAGCTCTTTCTTAAATCTGGTTCTTGGTTACTCCTCTGAGAGTTTAGGAGTAAAAGAGCCAGCACTGCCTTGTTTCTCAGCACATAGATACTAATTATTTCCCTTTGGATTTATGCCATGTCATTTAAAAAAAAAAATAATGCAGTGAGTAAACAAAGCTGTAAGTCATGTGCAATCATCCCCAACCTACTGGAGTTATTAACAGCACCCACTCATTGACTTTCTAACAGAGACATTCATCTTTCCTTTAAATTCTCACCTGGAAATGTGGTCATTAAAAAACTCATGCTCAGATAGCCTCTGTTCTAAAAGAATTCTTATTGAAAACTTTCAGTATTTACCACAGCATGATTCTCTCCAAATTGTCCTCCTTTGGAGTGCTCACTGAGTGTTTGAAACTGATAAGCTGGTAATCTTGCCTCCAGATATTTTCTATGCCCTTGCAATGTAAGTGCAGGTATTACTGTAACACAGAAATTGGATCGAAACATTTATTTTTTGCAAATGTCTAAAATAAATGAATTTACATTCCTGCCTTGAAAAAAGTAGTTAAAAACATAAAGCAAGAATTTGTTCACATAGTGCTCTTCTTTCCCGTATCAACTTGCTGGAGAGGCTATTTTTTGTTACAGCCTTGATTTTCAAGTGCAGTTCACGCTCATCACAGGGCCTGAAGCACTGAGTGAAATGATGGGTGTAGCCTCCTTAAATCTTCCCGTGGAAAGGGCAGGGCAGCAGCTAGCCTGCACTCTTTTCAAAACAGGTCAAAGACAGTTCTGCACAGACTGAAATAATTTCCTCAGCTCTGATGCTTGGGAATTTGTCACACATCGGGCAGTGTTGGCGTATGACCAACGTGTGCATTGGCCCATGGATAACCTATGTGTTTAATACATTCAGAATTTAAAAATACCTGAAACTCTAGATAGCCACAACCAATTACTTGAAGTAGGTAAGATTTAAACAGAGAACATCTGTTTGCTCTTTAAAGGGGAGAATCTCTACTTTTATCCCTAAAATGAGCAAAGTAATCCATAAAAGCATCACATCTGCTTGGTTTCAGCGAACAGGCTAGGAGTTTTTGCATCTTTAGTTAAGGCTGACTCTCGCTCTTTTATCATCTTTGATGGCAAAACTCATCAGATAATTCTAATGACTCTCTGATACAAAGATGGTGTTTTGAATCACATCTTCAGTTTCACACAGAGGTCTAAACTGTGCCACATTTGAGCACCAGCTTCATATAAGGGAAATGCATCCTTGGAGTATGTTTGATAGTCTTATGGTGATCTTCAGCACAGGCACGGGAGGATAAAGCATTGTCTAACAACTCTGATGAAGTCTTCATTGGGAACCACTCCTTTCTTTACAAAAAACATCAGGCAGATGCTGTATTTGTATCTTGTTAAGTAAATTAAAGACATAGCTGGTGAGATGCAGGATTTTTCACGCGCATTAGTTTGCAGATACTATCCACAGGGCTTTACTGATGATGTGAATAAGTTGCCTGGGTAGCAAAATATGGTCCCCAGGCTCCCAGGCTGTGAGCAAATACTCCACCGCAGACCCATTCCTAACAAGTGTAGAGGGATTAGAAACCATTTGCTTACTTTGAACTGTTTTGCTCCTGCTTCCTTGCTTGAGAAGAGTTTATGGATCATTTAAAGGAGGGAAATGTGGTATTTGCAGGGGACATTTTTGAAGTGAACTTAAATATTTGGGTGACTGTACGTTTTGTAGGCAAACTACTGCTTGACTAGGTGAGGTGACGCAGGCAAGCTGGCCCTCGCTTCTTTGTGGTGCCTTTGTGTGAAGTGAGGTGCCACATGGGATTTGTGAAGTGATCTGCAATGGATTTAAAATGGCTTTGAAGAGACTGAATTTTCTCATAGGGAAGGAAATTTCCACCCATTTTTCTTTTCTCACCTTTTCACCACTGAAATATCAAGTCTAGATTTCCTTAGTTTAGACAGAGACTGAGAGGAACACTGGCAAATGAGAAAAGTATAAATAAAAGGTTGTAGCTGTCTGTAGCCATAAGAATAAATAGCATTTTTCTGTAATGTAAGTGTAAACTTAACACTTCATCCATGTCTTCTGCCTTAGGAGACTGAAAAAGCATTAACGTCAATGCACTATTCCTCATTATTCAACATGTACAGAAAAATTTCATCATTTTTAGCAGGATGAAAATCGGTCGAGTCTTAGGTCTCAGTTCAAAGCAGCTTAAGGCCTTAGTATAGCTGTTTAGGAATGAAATTCGAGTGGAAGTCTGGTAGAAGGGTGTTCTTCACCATATCTGCTATGATGCACCTACAGTAACTGTTTCAGTTTGAACCTCCTGTGAAAATAAGACTTTACAAATAGCATTGGATAGAGCACTAGAGAATAAGCTGGGACCACAAATCTGTGCTGGGGAAGGAAGGACAGAAAACTTCTTAACCAGAGTATTTTATGCCAAGTTCTGTTCCAACAAGATGTCTCTGAAATGGGGCAGCTCTGATGTGACTGAGCTGGGACAGGGGATGGAGGATTGTGCCCACACCATTTGATGTGCAACGTATATGGGTAGAAACAGGGAAAGTAGACTGTTTCCCTTTCCCTCTAAAGGAGCTTACTACTGTGTCTGAAGGACACATGGCAGAGAAAAAGCTATACTAAGCGCAGTCCTCTTGGCTGAGTAGCCATAGTTTGGGAGGTCTCTCAACAACTTCTCCACTTTATTTCACTGCATCACAAGAAGAAGGGCAAAACCAGAAAAAGAATGGCTTGCTGCCATGTGGCTGTGGGCTAACACGCCTTCTCCATCAAAATCCTAATAAAGCACTTAACTGTCTGCTCTTGCCTTTTACATCTTTCTCCTTTACTTGGGTATGGGTAGATTGGCAGCTATATAGAAGCGCTTTCAGTATCTCAGCTTCCCCTATGTTCTCTGGGGTTGAGCAAAGTTCATTAGGGCCAGTGGAAAACCACACACTTTCTCATGATTTTTTACCTTGTCCAGTTACGTGCATCTCCTGCACTTTTGCAGGGTTAAGTCAGGAAAACAATGAAACTAATGCATAAAGAGCTCAAAAGCTTGCAAATAATGCAATACTGCATATTCACATAGAAACAAAGGAAAGTGATATCAAACAAAGTGGCAAGTCTTTTAAAGTGCTTTTCTGAGGGGTCAACATTAATGCTATGTGCTCATTCTGCTGTGTTCTTCTAAAACTGACAGAGTGTCTGTGCTGTGGACCCTGTCTTAGAATCAGTGAGATTTAAGCAAGTTGTTCTGGGAGCAAATTTCTTGTGAATTGTCCTTTGCCTCCAGTCTTTCATCTCCCTCATGCTTTCCTCCAGTTTGAATAGTGTCAGCTCGACACCATGTGCTGTTGATGCAGCAGCTGTCGATAATAGCCCTGAAAAACATGGCCAGGGCTACCCATGGATGATCACCCCTGTTCAACTGCCCGTTGGTTGTCAGCAGCTGCATATGGGAAGAGCAGCTACATCCTAGTTGCTTTGAGGGAAAATAATTTGGATTGTTGTGTGCTAGTCAGCTTTTAAGTTTTCACAAAATGTATATAGTACGTTATATTTCAGATGTCTATCCTCTTGTCAATTGTGGTAGAAATTAGTCAGTGGTTTCCAAATCATTGGGCAAGGAAAGTGACAAATAAACTGGAGAGAAAATCACAGCCTCAAAAGTCTTTCTTCCTTGGGAATTCAGGCTTGAAACAGTTAATGCATATTTGTCTGCTCCTTCTTCTGCCTCCAAGGTTGTTATTTTCTAAGATACTCTTTCTCAATCAGGAGGCTGAGCATTTCTTTATGGTAATACAAATTCTCATAGAACTAGCTGAGTCTTCAAAAAATCATTGTTATATTGTGAGATTAATTTAAATAAATAAATTAAAAAACTTGCCAGAACGATTTCTCCTGTTTTGGTTCTCTTGCTTATTCAGTGTCTTGTCCATCGAAGTCCAGTATAAGTAGCTAATTCTAGCCAGGGCTCCCAAAAGTTACAGGGTGGCACCAGTCATCCTAAGCATGCAGAAAAGGAACAGCTGGTGACTGTTTTTGTACACCATCTTCCTCTAAATATTAGAGGGTGCTTTGCAACGCAATATTGTTATTTATACTTCAGTAATACTAAGAAGTTCTAGCTGAAAGTGGAGCCTGAAGGTACTATTTTTTTTAATCTACATGCCGTAGGAGATAATCCTGTCCTCAGTTCCCCTCTATCCCTTTCCACAAAAATATCATAGCTAATTAGGCAAAGAGTGGAACAGGAAAGAGAGGCGCCACAAAATGAGGAGACTTGTGCGTGGCTCCAGAGCAGATCAGTGCTGTCTGTGCTGAGAATAGAGCTCAGTCTCCTGCCTTCCCATTGGAACCTCTTCCCTGGACACCCCTGCTGCATTGCAAGATCCCAAATAAAATGTTGCATTTTTAATATGGTGTTACAAAACTCAAAGTTTTAAGGAAACATTATAAATACTTCATAAATATAGAAAACTCTGCAAAACACTTGAAACACACTGTGTCTTGGGATATGGCTGAGCAGTATTACTTCATTTTTATGCAAAGTTGTGAAAATATTGAGACAAAGGGAAAAAAGGGGGAAAAAGTAATTTGGTTTCAAGGATTCTGCTTCATCACATGCTTTTCAGACACTCATGAATCGTCATGCTGCTGTGACCTCTCATGAGAATTATATTCCTATTAAGTATATTTGTGTTCACATTAGCATAAATGCGTGAACACTCGATGCATTTACCATGCGCAGGCTTGTCTTGTCTCTCAGCCTTGTCAAAGCAATACAATTTTTCCCCCCACCACACTATTTTCTTTAATATACTTTTCTCTCTTGTAGGACTTTTCTTTCTTTGTTACTGTCTTGGATCACAAATGGTCTTTATTTCCCTATTCTTCTGAACTAAATAGCTAAATGCAAGTTCTTCTGGATATGAAAGGGGTTATGAGTCATACAAACAAAAATGTTAACTTCTCCTTGTGTGGGTTGTAATCCATTAGAAACATTCTTATTCTATGTGGTTTAACCTTGTTCTTTTTTCCTATTATAACTGGCAAACCACGATTAACTAAAGTGTAATTTTGGACCCAGCTCATCAGACTGTTAGACCTGTATGTCGCACCACATTCATATAATTCCAGGTGCAAAAAGACATGCCACTTCACATCATCGCCTCTCAGTATTGCTGTACTATGATGATAATGGATTGAATAACTGGGATTGCAAGGCAATCTTTTGGGGGTTAGGGTAGTACAAGTGAAGTTACATGCTCTGAATTCTCCCTGTTGGGTACAAAGCAACAGATCACCTCCTGCTGTGGGGGCTTGACATTTCTGTACAGAAGTTTGACTCTTTTCAGCTCTCATGACCTGCCTGATGTGATTGCTGAGAAGTCCCACTGAGGTCTGTGTCCATGAGGTCACCACCTGTGCAGGCTTACCCCATGAGCTCTCCTTGGGGAGAGGTGGTGCAATGCTGAATCCCTGTGTGCCTGAACTCCCTCCATGTCACGCATGGTTCTTATGGAAAGGCTGAGAAGGCCACCAGGAACTCTGCTGTGGTCAGCACTGCAAAAGGATGGGGAAGCAACAAGTTCTGTCCTGGGGAAGAAATGGAAAAGTGAAACTGAAAGCAAGCAGGAAGCAACAGTGATAGTTCCCCGTTTGCTGTCCGAATTTTAACTGCAGTGAAATGTATTCAAGAGTGATAAGAAAAATAGGGATTCCTTACCTGTCTTTCCTAAGAATCATTAACGTTATTAGTTAGACTGGATCTTGAGCAACAGACAGTTTTTGAGTGTTCTTAATGAAGGCACAGAAGTTGGGGTGTTTCTTATGATTATGCTAAACCCCACATTTTGTATTATTTGGGAGGATCCCCAGATCAAATCTGCAGTTTTCAAATTATTGTTTTTCTCACCAACCATAGGCCAAGGCATTGTTTGTGTGACAAGTCCTTATTTCAAAAGATGAACTTTAAGTGAGAATTAATTTAAGAAATAGCTACAGCTGTGTTACACAGAAGACTGACTGCGGCACCTCAGTGACCCCCTCCCTTGTGCATGTCTGTACGTGACAGGCTGTGGCCATATTTTCGAAAGATGCAGCAGAGGTTTGGCAATTTGAGTCCTGTTCACCCGCTCCTGGAAACAGAAGTACTTCCCTTGTTCCAGCCTTTTCATTCAATACGGAAGTGAGGAATTGCACTTACTCATCAAGCCCAGCTGCTGAACATGGGGAGAGAAACATACAGCCCATCAAGTTACCTGAAGAGGTACCCAGAAAATCAGCGATGCCTCTCTTGCCTTGTCAGTAGCGGCTGCCTTGCTATGGTGGCACCCAGAAGTCAGACGTTCATCAGTACTGACCTGTGTTAAATTAAATGACCTTGAGGTAATAGACTGTGTCAGACTGGCACTGTTATTTCTGGTTTACTGATCTGTTTTCCTCATCCATTTTTATTTTCCTGGTAGTATTCCACTTCTACAGTAAGACTACAGATATGATTAGTAAGAATGAACTGTCTGCTTCCAAACATGAATCGTGTAATTTAAAAATGTATCTGTACAAACACTGTCTCACACTGTTTGCAACTAAATTCTCTGCTGAAGCAATTAGCAGCAATGAAAATCAGTGTCTCCCATAAGCTAAAGTTCCTGTTCACTTTACATGAGGCATGAAATAAGCTGATACATAGCAGCTAGGGGTGTTCACAGCAGGGAGAACGTTCAAAACTTCTAAGCAAAGAATGGAGGGTATTTTTAAAGCTATGCTGTCAACCAGGGAATTTGGCTTCTTAAAAATCCACAAGGAGCTTATGTGTGCAGGTAGGTGTCTAAGTACCCAGGGTACTTTCAAGAAATGCATCCAGCATCAATTATTGTAATAATAACGGTAAATATTGAGGCAAAGTCAGGCAGTTTGGGTTCTGTTTCTAGTTCTATTTCTGTGACTTGTTATTTGACCCTCATTGAATCTCTTTGTGCCTCGATCTCCTCACTTGTAATATTCATTTGAGATAACACAATAAAGTTTGTGTACCGTAACTGTTTCTCTCCAGCTCTAGGTTTTGATCAGGTCACGTATTAACGAAGTTCTTATGTGCCTTACATCATTTTGCGAGATTTCACTGAATGTTGATGAGCTTTGAGATGCTCGAATGAAAGACATTATCAGTATATAAAATGTCTCCTTTGAGAAGTGTGTTAACGAGGAACATGCCATTCTGTGAGTCTTCCCAGAAGGCAAGAGTCGTAATCCTGTATGAATTAGTTTAGCACACGGGTAAAGCACAAATCTCGGGTGTCAGGGGATGTCAGATGGTCACAGTTTCTACTTATTTGATACCAATGAGTCTCTCTTAAAATCACACATTAGCAGTTTCTAAAACAAGTCATTGACAATTATCCTACACGGTCAAAGCATTGCCATTTATAATACACCTATTATCAATGCCCTTTTCCATTGCAGCTTCTAATTATCTGAATTTGACACTGATTAAGTATATTCATGACTTAGAAACTGAAATAAGGCCGGATGTTACAGGAAGATAACACAACTTACTTTGGTGAAACTGCAGTGCTTTTTTTCTAAATGTACCCTTTAAACAAAAAGTTAATTCTGGAAAGAAGTACAGAATTATGTTTATATCACTATTCTTGGTTTGGTAATAGTTGCCAAAGTCTGGTTTTTGCTTTGACTACCTGCTGGTCTGCTGGCTGAGGCTGAGCAAGTTTTGGATCCCGATCTTGTTTCCTGATCTTGTGAATTTGTTCAGTGCTGCTGTGTAAATGACTCTAATATCACTGTTCTGGCAAAATGATAGATACATTGTCCAGGTTCCACTCAGATATTAGGACTTAGTTTCTATTGGGAGCTATTTTCTTCATTACGTTTAGCATACATCTTAATGACTAGCATGGATGTAAATTCTTGGATTATTTTTTTATTTAACATATTTTTGAAGGTGGAGGGTAAAACCTGTATTGCTCACATGTAGTTCAGCATTTGTTTTTTGCAGTTTGAATAATGCCTGCCTCTTTTGTTATTTTACTGATGGCTTTTGATTTCTTATTGAGAAGGTCTGAAAATTTTGCTTCTGGATTTCTAACCGCAGCTGACTGTTAGCTACTATCACCTTTATTCAGATTAATTCCTTCATCTTTTGCCCCTTGTATTTCATATACTCAAGCCATAGAACATGAGATAGAAACATGATTCGGAGAGAATTCAGTCTTATTTTTAGTCCTCTGTAAAGGTCAGGCTTTTTGTCTTTATTTTTACATTAAATGGATTTGGTTTCTTTTTTTAAAGGGAGCCATATTAACTGCTGTCTTACTTACAATGTAGATATTTTTGAAAATATGAAATCATCCCTGTTAGTTCTGCCAGTAGCAGCAGTGTCAGGACGCCTATCACACATGTCTGTATTTCAAGCTCTGTGTCGGCGAGAGCTACTCCACACCACATGATGTGACAAAGTTTAATATGCCCAAAGCAACCACCAGCTCCTGGGTGTTTGGAATATCCCAGCGATGAGGGGTATTCAGGTTCATCTGAAAAGGATATGCACACTTTTCTTTACAGACTAAGGACAGATTACATTATAGCGCTATGCTTTGAGACGTCAAACCTAGTTTGCCTCCTCAAGGATTACTAGTAAGATGGAAAACCACTGCATATGAATGACTTTCAGATACCAATGACAAGATAACATTTTTGTTGTTGAAACCACACCACGAAACTGCTACTTTTATGTTGATTTCTTCAATATTCTAGATTAGATTTCTAGACATTCAAGAAGACAGCTCTCATCAGACTTGGTGAATAAACTGATTAAGCTTAAAGTAGCTGTTTTTTTCTTGTCAACAGGCAATTTTAATGTCTTTCAACTTACGTAAAACAGAGGCAAAGAAATATATTTAGTTTTCCTCTGCTTTTGCTGCTTTTTCCTCACCTGATGTGGTAAGTGTGTACAGGTGATTTGTCATTTTCAAAACAATACATTGTGATATTGGAAGAGATGATCATATCTGAGGTACAAATTTATAGTTCCACCATGAAAAAGTGTGGATTTTATTTTAATGGTATTTTCTTAGGAATGTGGTGAGAAACATGCAAAATGCAATCTCTGAGCATGATCATCTAGAGAGAATAATTCTTCAAGGGAATGGGTAAGATCTTCTGTTTTACAGGTTCCCTTTAATTTAAGTACAGCCCTTGAACCAGAACAGGTGCAGCAGAATCCTGGGTCTCATGGGAGGGGAAAAGGGAGAGAAAGAACAGGTGATTTTTAAGGCAAAATGAAATCATTGAGTTTAGGACAAGGTCAAAATAAAGCAGGATTTCTTCCTAAAAGAGACTGAACATCCATTTCCAAGGGTGTACCAACACACCTGTGGTCAGCCATAGGCATACGTAGGTACTATCTATGGCCTGGGTGTGCAACACACAGAGAGATGTATATTTGACAACTTCCAGCTAATTAGTCATTAGCCTGCAATTTCAGTCTGTGAAATTAAGCACCCTTACAGGTTAAAAGGCTATTATTGAGAAGCAAATCTTGTGGTTCTTGTTTGTGCTTACTAATAAACACTAAGGAAGTTGCAGATGGTTTAGTAGAGAAATGGGATGATTGAAATCAACGGCTGGTTAAATGATGGATTAAAGGGAAATCAGCTGCACTGACTGTTGAAGAAGGGTGACAAATTTCCAGAGGCAAGTTAGGAACGACATGTCTTCAGAAGTCAGTATTCAGTCTTCATCTGTTTTTCATTCTATGATGAGAGATGCGAGTACTACCAATTTAGTGTTGACTTCTGTATCATGTTACGTTCTTATTTCAGAAACAAATGGCAGGGAGTAATACCAGATAATTAGGACTGATACTTAGCTCTTCTAAGGATTTTGCATCTATAGACAGCAAATCCCTTCAACTGCTGTCATTATCCCCGTTTTACAGCTAGAAAAGGTCATGCATGGCAATGTGGAAAAACCCGACAGAGGAGTTTCAGAGCCAAATACAGTCCCTGAATTCTTAAGACATTCTTAAGCCATTGCGATGACAAGAACTGCAGAGATTAGTTGTAGTATTGTTTAAAGAACCATGTGAAAGATGGGGAATAGCAGAAGACACCTCCCATTGACTCTAGTGAAGCCAGGATTTCACATGGGCATTGTGTGGGGTAGAAGAGATAACCTGTTACACCACACAAGCTGCATGTGTGAAAAATGACTGAAAAACAACACTCTAACTATGCTCCTCCAGGCATATTACTTGAAAATAACCTTGATACTTGTGGCAAACAAATAATGATGACTGTAGGATTAACAAGCTCTAGACAAAGGGCAAAATTAAAAAAAAATATAAAAAGACTTTGAGAGTTTTTGAGATTTTAAACAAGCTGGGAGATTTCAAATGAAAGTGAAATGATGCTAAATTTTTAGACAGCAACTTGCTAACTTGGTATTATAATGTGTTGCAGGTTTTGACAACCTGGGGTTTGACTAGTTTACATGACAGCTTTTGTCTGTGCTTTTATTTTAGATGGTTTCATTCACCAGATAGTCTAGCAAAATAGAAATGCTCTGTGTCAAAGATATTTGAGCTTTCTATCCATGTCTTTACATTCAAAGAGCACAGTGAGTTACATTTCAGGATAAATATTGATCAAGATCTACTTTTTCAAAGGTGTTTGGTTTAGTCTGTGTTGACTCAAAAATGATTAAATACTCTGGAAGTAAAATCAGGAGGACAAGTTAAACAGGGCAGCTGGATAAGACTTCCAGTACGTGACAGAAATCAGAGTATAGGGAATATGTTTAGCATCTTCTGCTTTGCCCTGTTCATACCGTTTAAGGGCAGAATGATGGAACACTAAGTCTTTTAGCCTGACCTACTAGATATCCCTGGACCACAGTTACAACTGCGCCAAGTCTAACTGCCTCTCTTTGGATGCAGTATGTTTTCCACACAGTCATCTTGTATTATTTGGAGATTTCCAGAGAATAAACCACAGCTTCCCTCCGTAACTTGTGCCAATGATTACTTGCTCCCCTTGATAACATTTCTAATTTGAACTTGTCCGACTTCAGCTTCCAGGTGTTGACTGGTCTTTTCCTCTACAAGATTAAAGGGCCTTTTAATTCCTGGTATTTGCCCCTGCAAAGGTATGAATGTGCTGTTACCAAATTGCATCTCCCTCTCAGCATGGTAAGTGGTCCAACTTCTTTTTATACAATCCTTGTATCAGTTTTGTGCCTCGTCACTGCACTCCCGCATATCTTTTGAACGTGCCCCTGTGACCATGTGTGCCAGATGTGTAGCCAGCATCCCCATGGGCAGATGAAATTAACTCCTCGCTCCTTCTCACACTTTATGGTAAAGACGTCGGGCAGCCAGTTGTCCACGCGTCCAACATACGCTCCATTTAGGTCCCTTAGCGCTTGGCCTTTTTAACCCAAGCCCAGCCTACATGGCGCTCGAGGGCTGTGACACAAGTGTGGGTGCCCGCACAGCTGCGCCTCGTGTCCCACCAGCCCGGGCACGGCACGGGGGTGCGTGGAGCCCCACCACGGCGCAAACTCCCGTGTGGGGCGGGTGGGCGTCCGGCTGAGGGGAACACGGGGACGTCTGGGTGGCAGGGGCCGAGCACACGACGCCTCAGCCGGCAGCTGGCGGCCGGGGGCCCGGGGAAAGGCGGGAGGAGAACGGGAGGAGAGCGGGACGAGAGCGGGCGGGCCCGCCCGAGGGGATGGCGGCGGCTCGGCGCCGTCCCGCGGGGGTGCCCGGAGGGCGGACCGCTCCCCGCTCCGCTCCCGCCTGCGCCGGGGAGGGGTGCGGAGGTGTGACCGCTGGTGTGACCGTTACGCGGCGCCGCCTCCCCGCCGGCTCCCCTCCCTCTCACTGCCCCGGCAGCCGGGAGGCGGCGCGGAGGGACCCGGCGTGCGGCGGGGCGCGGTGCGGTGCGGGCAGCCCCCGGCCCCAGCTCCGGCCCAGCCGAGCCGCCCTGCCGAGCTGAGCCATGCCGGCCGCCGCGCCGCCCCCGCTCCAGCCCGCGGCGGGCTCCTGCTGCCCCTACGGCCACTGCGCGGGTGAGTGCCCCCTTCCCCCGGCCCTCCCGGGGCACAGCGCCGGCCCCCGGCCCGGCAGCGCGCCTTGCGGTGGGTCACGCTGGGGGGATCGGGGCGGGCTGCGGGGGGCGCGAGGCGGCGGCCAAACTTCCTCCGCGGGTCCTTGCGCGCCTGTGGGGTCGCGGCGAGCTGGGGGAGCTTTCGGTGGCGTTGGGGCTTGAAGCGGGGGCTCGAGGGGGAAGGGGCGATTCCCGCTCGGCGGTGGGGTTGAGGCGAGGGCTTTGGGAAGGAGGGAAGGCTTTTAAAAAAAGGAGGTCTCCGAAGGTGTGAATTTGGAGCGGTCATTCCACCGTGCTCCTTCAATTACTTGTAATTTTGACTAAAGCGAAGCTCCCCTTCCCCATCCCCTTCCCTCGTAGCGGAAACTAACGCAGTGGCCCAGCCCTTGGGAAGCGGAGCGAAAGGCTGCTACCAGGTGGAGAGCCAGTCCCTGTGGCTTCCCGCAGGGTGCCGGGGGGCCGGGCGGTCTGTGCTTCTTTCCCAGGCCGGGAGACCACCCCAGCAGCCGGCCGAGGTACAGCAGCAAGCCTCGAAGCCCAGAGCGTGAGGTCACTGTGTTACTGCTTTGAAAGGCACGCACAGTGTCGGCTATACTGCAATAAAAAGATTGAAGATTACAAGTAACTTGCACTCTCCATAGACGGTGTGAGCCCGGTTTGTGTGGAGCGAGTGCTCGTGGGCTGCTCAGGGGGCCATGGAAAGATTTTAAGCTGTTGCACAGCTGTGTGTTAAAGCGTAGTTAAGGGTGGTGAGTTTTCCCTGCAGGTGGAGCTAAGTGGATTACAGGTGCAGGCACAAAGGGTGGCAAGGGCTGTTTGTGTCAGATGGGGATGCTCTGACATGCGGTAGCCAAACCTCTGGGGAAGAATTCCGGTTGTGCCCTTGTATCCCCTGACTTCTGTAGTTATATTGGTTAAGTTTTCTCCTATTGAATTACAGAACAGATATTTATAGGAAAACTGTTCCATAACTTTTCACTGTGCAGCGTTATCTTCTGCCTTCCTCAGGGAACATTCAGTACACAATGTTAGCAGGACTGGATGGGACACTGATATGAGCTAATGGAACAATTTTCACGTTTTGGACAGAACCTCATAAACTGAAACTTTTGCTGCACTGAATAGGTTTCCTTTTAAACAAACAAACCAACCAACCCCTAGTAATATTCTGGCTTCTTCCTCTGAGTGTTTAGATTGCAGCCTGTGTTTAGGGAGGGGGATAATCTGAGAGTTCAGCACCAAACCTGATTGTTCATCCTGCATGGTTTTGCTACTAGCTTTATGTAGAAATGAAAATGTACGTTATATGCATGTTTGCATGCAAATCTGCCTTCCCACCCCCTTGTCTCCTTTTGCTTTAGCCCCCCCTCCCTTTTTCCTTTTGACGCTTCTTGTATTTTTTGTATGGTCTGAAGGCAGTTGTGACTCTTAGAAATGTTGAAAACCGGCAGAGTCCCAAAACAGTCAGCAAGTGAAACCAAGCTTACAAAACCTATTACTGCAACTTTATGTAGTAGAAGTGTTGTTATTACAGCAACTCTGTCGTGGTTTTCTCAAGAGGTGGCTGCATTTTATATTTCAGGAAGCCATCCTGTGGCTGTCTGGATAAAACTGATCCTGCAGAGTTTCTTTCTTATAGTGTGATGGGCATGGATCTCCCTGAAATGGCATGACTCTTTCCATGAAAATTTTTGTGGGATGTTAGAACACATCAGCTAAGAGCTAGCTTCTTGGTAAATCTCCATCCGTGATTCATTAACCTGAATTAGTTAATTGGACTTAAACTGTCAGCAAAGATAACTTGGTTTTAATTCAAGATATTGGCAGCTGTTCAAGCCTCTGAATTTGAGCTGTGCTAAAGTTACCTTGTCTTTATTGTTTTGTTTTTTTTAATACTCAAGTTAATTACCTTGGGCATGGTAACTTGAGTTTGGAATGTATCTTTATCTGGTGGTGTCACTATATGCTTTGTATCTGTCTGCACTGCTGCTTTTTCTAGTCTTGTTCTGCGGAGCTTCACAATTTTGGCATCTGCAGGACTTTCAGCATGTGGTGACTAAGGGAAGTTGTGTGGGATTCATTTCCCCATTTCTAAGATTACTTAGCTTAGTTTGTTTTCTGCAGAAACATCTATAGTTTTGTAGAAATTGGGGAAGCCGATGGTCCTCCTGTCTCTTCCAACAGCTCTAGGGCTAATTGAGTTGGTTCCTGTCACTGCTTTTTGTCTTTTCCTTTGACCTGGTGATTTCTGAACATTCAATGGCATTTGAAATCAGCATTATATAGACTTTCTTATAAATATAATTAGCACCAAAACATTATGGTGACTTTAGCAGACTCAGATCTGATCCAGATCTCACTGAAGATAATGTGAATCTTTTAATTGGCTTTGGTGCAACTTGGATCAGAGCTGAAAATGTAGTAGTTTAAAGAGGTGAATGTAACACTTCTTAACCATATACTATTTTCCAAGTTTTTCTCATTTTCAGGGTATGGGGTCTGTCCCTTTTGGAATATTCACCACATACTGGAAACAATGAAAAAAGAAGGTGGAGCTACTACTTCGATAGGTTCTAATATAAATTGGAGTTTTGGTAATGCTTGCAAATTGTTCATCTTGCCTAGCAGTAGTTTGCCTTCACTGCAAATGAAAGTCTGACACATCTACCATCTTCCCTCTGTTGCTAGTATAGTTTACTCAGTCTAATTATTGTAGGAATGCAAAACAATTATTTATGTCATATTCTTAGAAGAAGCACTCAGTAATCATTCTGAAAACACCACCTCCCACTCAATCAGTATTGCTAGCCTGTGTATGTACTCCAACTTTTTAGTTTTCTTGTCGTCCCAAGTAATGTAGCTAATGGAAATGCTGACAAATGTCTGGTGGTGTGAAAATCCTGATCTTTCTGCTTGTCATCATGCTCTTAGGTCTGGTTTGCTTAGAATTTTCCCTGAGAAGCCCATTTTATTTTGCATTGATGACTTTGTAATAGATGAGCCTCTGCTGAAAAGTGGTTCTGTGATAATGGGGTTGGAAATTCTACATTGATATGCAAGTTAACCTCTCTTAAACGTACTAAGTTCCAAAGAAAACTTTGAGGTAATCAACCCTTTTGCAAACCAGATAGAGAATCAGGCTCTGGCTGGGTCTTTCCTTTAGTTATACAATAAGATTATTGGTAATAAAGTATCTGGAAGCCTAATCAAACCCACAGTGACACCTCTGCAAACTCTCTTTATTTTCACTGGGTTTGCTCAGTTGCAACTGATTAGTCATCAAGTTGAGATTTAGGAAGCTATGCAAATAAAATCTCCCACAAGAAGAAACAAAATCCTGCTCCTTTGACTGAGGCAATGTTGGCTAGTAGGATTAAAAAGCAGTGAAAGCTTATTTTGTGGTGAAACTGAATAATTAATTTGAAATATATGGTAGTTCAGGAGTCAGAAGCATCAACATGAAAGTGAAACTCCCTGTACAGTGAGCCTTGAGAAACACATGAAGGGCTTTGCCAGATGGATCCTGGCAAATATCACAGTTGTGTAAGATGTTTTTGTTTCCCTCCGTCGGTTCTGTCCCTCTCCTGAAACATTCTTGATGGAAGGTCCTTGCAGTGCAGACCTCACTTCTTTTGGTTACTGGGGCAGACCCTAAAGCTGTCAAACTGCAGAAAGCAGCCATGGCTGTTCCCAGTAAAACACACTGCCTGTCATCTTTGAAAGAAATGAAGTAAATGAGTAGTTTCATAATATTCTTTTTTTGGTTTTATGCAGGATAACAACTTAAACTGATCCTCACACCTCCAAAGGCACTGATTCATTTCACGTGCAGTCTTACGTTTCACTTAGTCTTTACAGAGTATGCATCTGTATACTTCTTTAAAGGGCTTTATGCTTGCTTTTTGATTTGCTACCCTTAAAATGTCAGAAAGAAGATAATAAAAGTGGGGTTCTGCTCTAAAAAAAAAAAAAAAGTAAAAATCATGGTACTTGTGACTCATTAACAGACTACATGAAATCTTTTACTTTCATCTGCTGCTCTGGGGTGATTCAGTGCAGTTTAACACTAACACATGGCAATAGCCATCTGTGTTTGCTGTAAATATTTTATTTTTTAATTACAAATGGCTTGATTTAGAAAATCTTAAACTGTACAGTGGGGTGACTGTGAGCCTGCAGGAGAAGGAAGTGAACACCTGGGAAGGTAATTTTTGGGCAACCACTGTTGCCAGGTTGGAAAGGGAGTGTAACACTGAGAGAGCAAGCCAGGCTGTCCTGCAGCTGTCTGGACCCTGCTGCTCCATCCTGCGGGGAGCTGGGCTGGGGAGGGCCAGGGAAAGCTGCAAAAGAGCACTTAACATTAGCAAAGGAGAAAGGGGAAGGAGGAGAAAAAACCAAATAAGGCAAGGAACCCCTTGAGTTTATCTTCTTTGAGGAGAAAGAAGGAAAGGTGGCTGCTAAATGTCATCTATCTCTCATGGTTCTCAAACAGTAAATACGGTCATGTGTTGCTGCATGCTGAGCCTCCTACATGCATTTCACTGCGGGGTGGCACGCGCAGTGGGGCTGGGGGAGACACAGAGGCACCATCCATTTTCAGAATGGAAAAATCTAGAGCCTGTCTAGCCATAGTGAGAGATCCAATGTTGCCATTGCTCAGTCTCCCGCTCCCTGCTGAAGTCCAGCCAGCTGCAAGGTTTTCCACCAAGGGTGTCCCTCCAGACAGCCCTGCCCATCTTAGGAACTCCTTTGCTGCAGCATTTGCATGCTTTTTGGCTGCTCTGGTAGTCTTTACCGTCTAGCATTTCCCAAAAACTCAGAGGTCTATGTTCCAAAACTGGCAGTGAAAAGGGAGTGAGAGAAATGGGCAGGGAGACGGGAGTAGAGTCCCTTTCCTCTGTAAGAATGGTGTTTATGGGACTGAAAGATTTGGAGATCTCTACTTTCCAGTTTGTATGACATAATGGATGCTTATTCTTAAAATAAGTTTTTATTCTTAAAAGAAAAAGCAGATATGTTGAAGATATGGTGTATGATGCAAAGTTTTGAAGTCATCTTGCCTGCCCTTATGAGGGCAGGGAGTAGGTCCAAAGGTGTGCATCTCCCATACTCTTGTATTCTCAGAGGAGCCATTAAGGACATTTTCTTTCCTCACAGCTGACACTTTGGCACTCACTTAATGGGACCAGACATATCTGGCGAGGAGAAACTGTAGTTCTGTTAGTGACGTGTGGAACAGAAGGAACCCAACTTGACACATAGCTGAGTTTGCAGGGCTGGCAGTTAAAGGAAAAATAATATTACATGTGAATTTAAGCGTGCTTCATGTGAAATTGTGAAAGATAATGAACTTGGAATCCCAACATACTAATTTTATACGATCTTTTAGGAGCTAAAACTTTATATTTATGAGATACAGATGCTATTCTGTTGTTGGGTTTTTTTTCTTTTTTTTTTTGTCAATGAGCCTGAATTAGTTTTTCTTTGGTGAATTTAAGGGTGCTGCCTGAGCTGCTGAGTGATTTTTAATTTTCTGCAAATTGGGTTAGACTGGGTCAGCAACTGATCTCCATTACACTAGTGCAAATCAGACATGGATGTCCCGACATGAGTATGACTGAAGATGTCCATTAGGGTAGCAGAAATAACATAGAAATCAAACTGATTCCCTTTTTTTAAAAACTGTTCCTGAAAGATTCCAGGTAATAAATGGTATTTGTAATATTGAACATGGTTTTGTTTTCCTTATGCACCAGTGGCTAATGAAGATAAGAATTTGTGCAAATATCATGATGAGTTATTTTTTTTTATGTAATTGGATAAAGTACACTTCAATCTTCTAAAAACACTTAGATTGTGCATATTTTATTTGGTTTAGTAAACCATGGTTCTAATACCTTATTATTTACAGTAATATTTTATTGCATAGTGTCTTTTATAACTGCCTTACCATCAAATATATTCTGAACATGTAAGATTTGTTCAATGTATTAAAAAAACCACAACTTCTACAAGGCCAGGTACTTATAATGTAACATTTTTCAGGTTACAAAGTCAAGCCTTTATGACTATTGATTAGCAGTGCTATCCCCCCAACCCATGTTCCTGTGCATTAAGATATAAACATTAATTACACTATCAGATGCTGCTTCCCCCCCCAGGGTCTCTGGCTCCATCAGTCCATATGATGGACAAAGCTTACTTAATGAGCATCTACTTACTGTTTACCCTGGCTGTTTTTGCCTTTCACTGCATGCTTTTTGAACCCTGCTGTTAATACAGGCTTATTAACTTGTGGGCTTCTCTGTCATGGTTATTGCTACAGCAACAAACATAGATTAGCATCGCTGTGATGCCTGTAAAGAGATGGCATGGACTGCATTCAGTGGGAGTCAAGGTGCAAAAACCAGTCAAAAGTACTTTACTTTGGGGAAGAATGCAGCTTGAGATGCCCAGGTCCTAAATTTTGGGACAATTTAGTGTTATCTATGTGTTGTGTTATCTTACCTTGTGTCTGAAGTACCTTTTCCACTATATTTTCTTGCAGCTTGAGCACTGAGCAGGTTTGCAGATCAGGTCTCAGGATATTGTTTTGGCCACCAGAACGTAATCCCCTCCGAGAAATCTAGATTAAGTTGATTGCCTTTAAACTCTATGGAATTGGCTGAGAGAAAATTCAGTTCTTTGGGGTTGTGCACTCACTGCCTTACGCAGAGAAATGATTCTTCCTGTATTCTTTCACTATTCACATGGCACAGTCCTGATTCCAGTTTATCTGTAAAAAAGGATCCACTGTACCCTGGAGTAGACATAGGAAAAACTGGAGGCACTTCTAAACTATTTTGTATGCAAGGAGGAAGTGAATTCAAGTTATACTGAAGTCTTGATTTTGTCCTGTCTTAATGGTGACCTTGCTAATGCTCTCTTCATGTAGTCACCTGTTTGTGTGCATGTAGGTTTTCCTGGTTTTTAAAAAAGAAAAGTCAAGGTGAACTAATATGGTAAGTGACGGCAAAAGCAGGTAGATGCTCTTTATGAAGGGCTGAAAGGAGCAGATCATGTGAGGACAGTTCTGTTGTTGGCTCCCAATCCTGTCCTTTTGCTGAAGTTCAGCATCCAGCCTGACTTCCTGACCCACTCTTACTTATTCTCACCTTCACGTTTTACTGCTTCCTTATTACAGTCTCTGTCAGCTTCCACTGTGTCAGCAAAGTTCATAGAAATTGCTATCAGCCAATATCAGAGTTCATAGGAACTGACTCTTAACTGTGGCCCTATTTGCTCCATTCCCTGCAGTCTGTCACAGTTCCTTTTATAACTTTGTTTCTCATATCCTTCCAGTCCAGTTCTTCACTAGGTTTCCTTTTTCAGTTTCAGTGTCTGGCCCTGCTACATGCTGGCTGGCTTCTGGACAGTGATACCAGAAAAGTAATGACCCTTTCAGTTCCCTCTCCTACTCCCACCCTTCATCTTCTCTCCCTGCAAGTTCCAGCTCCCTCTCCCAGCTCATACTGCATTGTGTCTCCTTGGCGTTTCCCCAACCAACTACTGTTTTTAATCCTTTTGCCGTACCCTGTTTTATAAGAAACTTCTAATCCTGTCTCTTTTCTGGGCCAGTTGTCTTCCAGAACGCATGGGAGGACAGTGACCCCTTCTCCCTAGTCCTGTTTGTCTGTCTCCGTACATGTTTGTCTATAGTCTTAGTTTTCTTTGGTGCCAAAGTCCCCATGCTCCGTGTTTTCTTCCAGTCTCCCTTCTGACGGGCCATTTCCAGTCTTCTGGGTTTTCCTTCTTGACTCTCCATCTCCGTGTGAGAAGCCCAGCCACCTTTACTACAGTCCCAAACTTTGGATTCAACTGCTCAACTTCCACTTTTCATGGTAACATTACTGTCTTGGCCTGATAGCTGATGGGGTTTTTGAAAGCAGCCAGACACTGACCTCCCACCAAAATAGCTTGTACAATACCTCTGAATGCCCTGTTCCCCGAGGTTCCTTTCCTTTGTGACCTGCTCTGTCTGCTCTTGGCCGAATCAAACAGCTCCTACACAGAGGAGCACCGTGGGATTGCCAAGAGGACAGAGACAAGCTGTCTTCTCAGTTCTGGTGCTTGAGTCTCCTCTAGCAGTTTCTAAAGTAGCTGTTATGGGGGAAAAAAACATTTTTCAGACTTGGCTTGAATCACGCTGGGGTTTTCAAGGTTCACCTCTGAGCTGTGTGAGCCTTCGGAGCTTGCTCAGGCTGGAACTAGCAGGGACTGTCCTGCCACGTTTGACACTGTCTCGATCCATTCCTTGTGAAATGTGGGTTTCTTTTTCTACTGAGGATTTTATCTGGACAAAACTGACAGAGTGTGACTACCTTTTTGTTGTTGCTGAAATCATCACCAGTCCTGACTCAAAATCTCTGCACTGAAATCCTGTAAAGCGTGGCAAGGAGGCAAGGATGAGCGGGAGGGAAGGAAAGAGAGGGTGCTACAGCTGTGGCTCTTGAGAGAAAAAGTCACCAGCAGTGTTTCCAACAGTAGGGCTGTAAATAATGCTCATGTAAAATTTACTTGGTGTAAAAGGATGCCCGTGATCATATTTTGTTTCCGTGTAACTAATTTAGTACATTGAGACTTGTCGTGCAGCTACCTCAGTCTTGGGCACTAATGGTGTGCGCTAGCCGTGAAAGTTGCAACATTTAATCATTTACAAGAAGAGGAGATCAAGATGGCCTGCCTCCGGAGGGCTCAGCTCCATCCCCCAGCCAGCTGCTGATGCACACCGGTAACCCGTGTGCACTACATGCTTGGATGCTCCGAGTTAGAGGCCAGAGGCATTGTTCACCCTCAAGTACTCTTAAGATACTTGATACTTCGACACGAATTAAATGGTTTGGGTTCCAATTAAGCTTAATTTTTTTCCCCTATGGTCTTTGTTTTGCATGCCCTCAGCAGGCATTGCTAGGGCGTAAGGGAAAAACTGGACATTTTTAGTGCAGTTCTTTCTCTTCCCATTTGAAACAGTGTTTTGTTTATCCTGTGTTGGGACCAATATATCAAAAAGACTACCAGATACATAGTTTCTGTCATGTGCAACTTCGCTTGCATGAAGAATGCTGCTAATGTTTCAGTGAATTTCCACCATTGCTTTTGTAAGTGGAGACTTTCCTATTGATCCAAGGCCCTCTGAAGAAATTGCAGGGCTTAAATAACACCATCTTATTCACAGGAAGAAATGCCATAACTAGATCCTATTTCAGTGTTGCCTTCTGTTTTAAATTGTGTTGTAATACTCCTTGTAAAAATTTAATTTCACTGCAACCTGTGACTTGATAGCAGAATTAGCTGCTGGGTAAACTATTCAGTTAATTACTGAAACTCTGAGCTCAAGGAGGAGAGCCAAGAGAGGATGCAAGATGAATGGCAATATTTTAATTAATGAACAAAACCTTATAGACTGGTCAAAGGAAGGGATAAGTTTTGAAGGACAAATGGCAGCAGCACATTTTTAATTGCAAGAATAGGTTGACCTCTGGCAAACCCTGTTACTCTGCCGTTGTAAGGGGTGTGGCCAAGCGATTCCTTAAGATATAGATTGATTAATTGGATTAAGATATAGATGGATTGATTGGAGTACAATTCTGCCTCCTCTACAATTTTCTGCTTCCTTAATCTTTTGCATCATCCTGTATATTGATACTTGGTGATACATGAGCATATATAGATAGATGTGTATATGGATAAAAAAAGACAGATGCATGCATCCATCCATATTAACATTTAGAAGAAATATATGTTTTTGATAACGATTAGCTCTCAGTAAGACAGTAAAAGAAAAAGATGCATTTTATTCTCTGATGTATAATTTGCCAGTGCTCAGACACACTGAAGTGTGTTTCTGATGCCACCTCCCTCTTCCTTCCTCTCCCACTTGTATATAAATATGGAAACAAGATTTGGAAGCAATATAAATTGTAGCTGTAGGATTTGTATATGTGTGTGACCTTTGAAGGCTTTCTAGAAATGCTTGTTACTGCTTTGTGTGCACTTTCCTGACAGATTGAGACTAGCTTCATGTGTATCAGTTCAAATAAATATAGCATAACTGGAAAATAACAGGAATTATGACTGAAATAGTTGTAACAGCCAATTAAATTTAATTTTTTATTTTATGTAATATATAGTCATTGTGACCAGCCCTTTGACAAAATTTGACAATTTCCCTTTTCTCAGAAAACATTGGGAAATTAATTCCTTTATGCATTGATTTAAGCATTCATGTGACTTCCTTTTTCATCTTAGAAAATTATGCAGCATTATTCTTGTTCCTAAAATTATGATATACTTACATGTGGCTTGTGTCAAACTGTTTTTGGCTAGCGATTCAGCCAGTTTAAAAAGCACAAAACCCCATTCCTGGGTTGTTCTTAGCAATTACATAAAATGCTCTTATTCTGTTAAGTTATAGAATTAAAAAATAAACTTGTTATTTCTGTTTAAAGCCAGCCCATTTAGTGAAGAAAGGAAACATAATTGATATTTGGGTAATTGAAACAATCACCAGTGCAGCCAAGGCACTTAAAATGAATGGTTTGTAGAAAGGTGTGATAATCGCAGCATAGCTGAGAGAAACATAATCTGCGAGAAAAGTTGTTATTAGTGCCACATTGTTTTTATATTGTACCAAGATTATAAGCAGTAACAATGTCACACACTGTTCCCATAAGCAAGATAATGCTTTGATGACAGTGGGTACGCAAGAATCTGGAAATGTTGATTAAATGCAGAGCTTCGGCAGTTCCTGGTAACCAACATGTTCTGGAGTTGATTTAGATTTCGGAGAACTATTATTACATCAGATTTTTTTTGATTTTTTTTATTCTCCCCCATTCAGAGTAGGCTTTGTTCTAGGTGGAATGTAAATACCTGATTGCTGAAAAATCACTAACACATATGTAGTCATCTTTTGATAACAAGAGATCATCCTCAAAAAGCAGAATGAATACAGAAATAACTTGTACAACCACCAAGCATTAGTCACACGTAGCTCTTATATAATGCTTACATCTTCAATCAGTGTGCTGGCGGCTGCGCTTCTTTGTAATATTTATTTGGAGAAGAAGTATCTGTCTCGTTTGGCAGAGGAAGAAAATGGAGCCAAGAGTTAAGGGATGTGCTGGGGGGGCGGCTGCGCTTCTTTGTAATATATATTTGGAGAAGTAGTATGTGTCTCATTTGGCAGAGGAAGAAAATGGAGCCAAGAGTTAAGGGACGTGCTGGGGGGCACGCAGCGCTTAGCTGGTGGAAGTATTGCAACTGAGAAGTGTCCATCATTGTACATCAAAGTCACCAGCAGAGCGGAGGTCAGCAGCAGTGTCTCATGTGCTTTCCTGACTCAACCCCTGGCCTTTCGGAGATGCTGGTTTTGAGGCAGAGCGAGTGCGGCAGCACTTGTAGTTTTTTTCTTTTGTTTGTTGTTCTAGGTGAGGAGGCGTATTTCCTCTTCACTCTGTTGTGCCTTGATGAAAAGGACACATAAAAATACATAGCTTGAAATACTGAAAATGCCTTTTCAGCAGTTGAAAGCCAAAATGTAGTAACCCTAGCACCAAGAGGAACGCTCATGCATGCGCATTGTCTTTTGTGGATTTGCCCACTGCACTGTGACACTGTAATCACAGTAATGTATGAAAATGGGTGGGATTCTCTGGAAGATAAGTCGTTTGTGTATGGGAATTTCCTTGTCATGGTTCACTAAGCATTCTGAGTGCTTTCTTTTGGCTTGGTCCTGTTAGTTTATACATACTAATGTTTGTTCTCAGCTGAACTGCAGGACTATTAAATGGAGTTGGAAGCACTCTGTGATCTGATCTCATTCTGAAAGCTTATTTCTTGGGGCTGAAAAGAATTGCATTGTAATGAAGTTTTAATCTTACTAAGTACAAGAAATCAGAGAAGTTTAAGGAGGTGTTTTTATTCTTAGCTTATTGTTGTGTTCATAGACAGTGAATTATATTATCACTTGGTTTGCCCATAGCCATGTGTTCTCTTTTCAGTTCTTCCTTTCCAGAATTACATGTAAAGAATGGTGATATTCTTTTTGGTTGATGTTTGAAGGTGAAATATGAGAGGGAAAATTGTTAATGTCCCTAGAAGACAGTCAGGACTCAGTGTGATTTGACATAGTTTTTAGAATAAAAACATCAAACCAAAATATTGGAAAACCAGGACTCCAATTATCAAACAAAATAAGATGGCTTTTCTTTGAGGGGAAAAATAAATCACATTACTATTAAATGTAATTAAAATTTGCGGTAAAATTATAGCAGAAGTAATGCTTTTTAGGAATAATATCATTTAGTTATTTTGTTGTAGAAATCTAGAATGAACGGTCCAGGGAAAGTGAAGAGGAGATTAATAAGAATATAAAGTTGCACACACATAGCTGTCTGGTAGCAATTTTAAGACAGAAGTAATTAGTTTCTTTTACTTCATGCAATGTAATTGTGGAACTTGTTGCCACAGGGTTTACAGAGGCCAAAATTGTAATTGGGTTCAGAAGGGAATCAAGTGAGTTCATGGTAGGCAGAGTCATAAGAGAATGCTAAACAATCTGGATGCAATCCTGGTGCAAGTAACCCCGCTTTTTTGAGGATTTCTGGAACATAGGAGGATTTAGGAGAAGGATCTATTTGTTTCCAATATTACTGTTTTTTTTTTTAATAGCACCGAGTGCATTTACATTTTCTCGCAAACTTGAAAACTTTTGTAGTTGCACATATATGTAGTTACTCCTTACTGGCAGTTAAAGTCCTTTATAAGCATTGAGTGCTCCTACTCTTACTCTTGAGGTCACAAACACAGATATGTAGAAAACTATTACTTGAAAGATCTGATGATGCAAAATGAATAATATGCCTGCTCTTTATTTGCTTTAGGACGCCGAGGCTTCTTTGGCCATTCGTCCCACAATGCAAGCTCAAAAGTAAAAGAGAGGAAACTTCAAGGGTCTTGCCCTCCTGTTGGTCATGGAAACTATGGAAAACCGTGTTTGACTGAAAGCAGTCATAGGTCCCCATTTTTTAATCCCCATAATGGTTTTCACACGATACATTCAGAGCACAGTCCCGTGAAGCCAAGGATTATTACGGTGGTGAAACCTGGTGGACACACACTGAGAAGAATAACCTTGCTTCTCAACAGGAGATCAGTCCAGACCTTTGAACAGCTGATGGCTGACATTTCAGAAGCTCTGGGATTTCCACGCTGGAAGAATGACCGTGTGAGAAAGCTTTACAATTTGAGAGGCAGAGAAATCCGAAGTGTTTCGGACTTCTTCAGGGAAGGTGATGCATTCATAGCTATGGGTAGGGAGCCCCTGACTTTGAAGAACCTGGAAGTAGTATTAGAAGAACTTTATCCTGAAAATCCTTATGCTGCCAGTGCTGCCATTCAGCAGAACGAGGAGCAGTCCCAAAAACTGAAGAGCAGGCTATATGACAAGGCTTCGAAAGTGGACAGTGGCTTTGATGAGACAGAAATTACCAAGAACTGCAGCGATGCTATGTCACCCAAACTGGTAGCTGGGCGTGAAGGAAAAAGTCAAGCCAAGACAAAGCAAGAGGAAAAAATGAGAATAAAAAAAAAGTGGACTAGAGAGAGCTGGGGTGGTGAGCAAGGAGTGAAGCCTTCTAGAAAAGCCCGAGAAAGCGAAAGGTACCTTGACCGCGAGAGGAGCCCTGAGGAGGGATTAGAAGACAGTTCAGAAGAGGTGGTGAGGTGTGAGAAGTGTGAACAGGAAAGGCAGGCCAGACAAAGGTTACAAAGGGAAAGGCGGGCTGAGGCCTCATTTGAAAACAGAGACCTGAATGCAGGTGCGTGTCAGAGGTACCACGTAGAAAGAAATGCAAAAATCAGGAATTGCCGAAAATCTTCAGAAACTTGTCTGGAAGGTGAGGAAGTTGTTTGGAAAGATAATGGCTGTAGGAGGACATGGAAGCCCCTACATAGGAATGTTAACGAAGGGCTAGAGAAGCAAAAAAGGAGCCTTGAGAAGGAAAGGGGTGTGGAGAAACATGAAAACCATGGGAAGGAAGTAGTAAAAATCAAGAAGAATGCTGTAGAAGGGCTGCAGCTAACTTGTGAAGTGAAGGAAGAGAATGGAAGTGGCTGTGTAATGAGCCAAAGTGGTTGGCTAAAGAAAGATACTCCGAGGGATGCTGAGAAACCATCTAAAACACATAGGGATGGCAGAGAGGGACAAAGAGCTAAAGAGGAGGGTGCCAGAAGAGAGGGAAATATCATACGTAGAGAGAGTGATGTGACACGGCGAGAAAAAACAGGGGACCGCAGACTGAATAAAGAAGAAAACAAGGCTCAGGGATTGGAAAACACAAGCCGGAGGCATGCCATTAAAACCAGAACTGATGTGGAAAAACACTATGAGATCGGCAGAACTATTGGGGATGGGAACTTTGCAGTGGTGAAAGAATGTCGCCACTGTGACTCCAATCAGATCTATGCCATGAAAATTGTTGATAAATCCAAGCTGAAGGGGAAAGAGGACATGATGGAAAGTGAAATTCTGATTATTAGGAGTCTCTCTCATCCTAATATAGTAAGCTTAATTGAAGTGTATGAGACGGAAGCTGAGATCTACCTAATCCTAGAGTATGTCCCGGGAGGAGACTTATTTGATGCAATCATAGAAAGTGTGAAGTTCACAGAGCATGATGCTGCTGTCATGATCACTGACCTGTGTGAAGCACTGGTTTATATTCACAGTAAGAACATTGTCCACAGGGACCTCAAACCAGAGAATCTTTTGGTAAGTATTGACAAACAAATTACATGTTTGCAGGAGCTGAATTTATTTTCCTTTTAGCTATGGATCTTTGAATATTTTTAAGCAAATACTATGCAGAGATAATGTGCTGTGGCAGGACTGCTTGGAAAAATGGATACAATTTTGAAGTGAAATTACCATCAGTTTACTTCATGTAGAACTGCTGTGCATTGCAGATAGCAGTGCTTGCAGATAGAAATTCAAATAAAAATGACCTGGCTTTCACCGGTAGTGAACATTTGTATTTTTTTTGAAAATCAGGCCTGTTACTTAATATCTGACTTTGAGGTATGCAAAGATGATTTTTTTTTTTTTGTATGAGGCATGCACTGAATCGTAAGGCATCTTCCTTGCAGACCAAAATTTATTAAAATTGCTAATTTAGCTTATTTATTTGGTGGAATTTTTGTCCATTGCAGTCACACATCTTGCAGAATGCTGTGCTAGTCCTTTACTGTAGCGATTTCTATCTTGTGACAATTTATTTTCTTAGGAGCAGAAGTATGATGCAGTTGATTGAAATAATCTGACAGTAAAATCTGAGTGTTTTGGTGAAATACAGCACTAAAGTCAGCTCAAATACTAACTTCATGCCAAAGAGGAAGGTTCTTTTTTCCATCACATTTCTGAGGCTACATTCTTTGCATCCAGTGCTGAAGTCAATAGACTTACTCACATGTGTGATATGCATAGAAACATTTGCAGTATTGATACTTGACAAGGCACCCATTGTAGAACACTAACAGTAGGCAATTCTCCCTTGCTAATCGTGTATCACACTCTTGTACTAGTGTTCCAAGTTTCCTGATAGATAGAAACCAAATATTTGCCAGTCTCTAAGAAATCTGATTTGATCTGCTGGTGGAAGATCATAGTTAGCCAGAAAAAAATATAATAGATGATTTAGTCCTATGTGCCATTCAGTTCTTTAAGGGAATTACTTTTGGGAAGACATCAGTGTGAATTTCTGGAGAAAAGCAGCAGTGTAGCCTGTAGGACATGCAGAGGTTGAACAAGGCTGGCCCTGAGTGGTTTGCTCCCAAACTTTTTGACTAACCACTATCATCCATACTAGGTCTTGCTATGCATCCTGCTTAGTCTGATGACAATCCTTGGTATGTGGTCTGTGTGTAAATAAAAGATGGTGAGTGCAAGTGCCTGGTTTGCAGGAATAAGTAGGCTTGTAGGCCCAGCCCTCATGACTCATTTTGCCATTAGAAAAAAACTTCACTTGAAACTGCAGGGCTTTTCCCAGAAGCTAATTTTCCATTATGAACCAAGCTCTGTCTTTCCTGTTTGCTAAAAACAAACCAGTGCATGTGGAACACCTGAGACCAGATATGTAATCACAGTGATGAAGATAAACCAAGAGAGGCAAGATACAGGTCTGTTATGGTTGTTTTCACATTTAGCTCACAGCACTGCAAAACAGATTGCTGGGCAGTGGCGAAGTTACGTAGCACTGAAATAATCACATTGCCCATTCTGACAGTCAGAAAATACTTTTCAGGGACAGACTGGCCCCCAGCCTGTAGGTATTTTCTCATACAAGAACAAGTGTTACTCAAACACTATGGGAAAGAAAATTGTACCTGTTCCAGTTTCACTTTGCTGCTCATTGGCTGTGAACACCTATATTAGGTATCATTTACATGAGGCATCCTTTTGAAAAGTTAGTCTGTTCAACAAGCCAAATGAGTTTGTAAGCTCTTGATATGTTGACATGTTGGGTAGTTGGATAGCCCACATACTATCGTATAAGCATCCCTATAAATACAGGCCATTTGAGCAAGATTCTGGCTTTTCTTACTTTTTAACATGCTGCCTCTGACTCCTCTCGGGGACTGGAGCAGTAGCAGCAGAGCACGAAGAAGACTGCCACTAGTCTTGATGTCAGCCAGTACTGAACAGTAACAAACGGTATTGAATCAAATTTCATGGGTTCACCTGCTGTTGGTGGCTCAGGGGCTGGAGGCAGCCTTCTGTAGAGGAAGCACGGTGCCGCAAGATCCTGCAGGGATGTCCTTGATTGTGGTATACCTCTCGCTTCACATTCCTAGACTACGGATGTTTAAGTCTGAATTATTCTCCCTAGACTTTCTTGGTACACAGAGGACAGAAACAGATATCTACTTTTAGGTTGTCGACTTGTTTGTCCTACTTTGGGGTCTTCTTTTAGTCAGGTGGATCTTGTCCTTTTTCTTGTCAACAGTTTTTCTGTAACCCTTTAGAGCAAATGGGAAATGGAAGGGAAAAGATCTTTGGTCTATTTTACTAAGGAAATGCATTTGTCTCCTGTAAACCTGCTTTGTCCTGTTCCTAATGACTTTTGAACATAATGGCTAAGTTTCATTGGAGTTGACAGAGCAGCAGCAAACCGGGGAAGAAAATATTTCCATAATCTTCACAAAAACAAGCAGCTGGAGAAAGAAGGAAACCCCTTTCTGTCCCTGCAGAGGAAAAGGTGGAAGTACACTTTGATGTCTAGTGAATTGCAAAATTATTGACACAGGAGGGAGTTGGAAACTTGATTTAATTATTAGTTCACTGCACTACTGTTCCTCTTATGGAACTGTTCCCTAGTTATAAACTTCTGTAACAGTCCACCATCATTGTTTTTTGGTTTTCCCTCTCTCTCTTTCACTACTGTGTCTGCCCACAATGATGAGACTCTTTGCAGCGTAACTGTGAGGCAGAAGGGTGGTGACTTGCGCTACAAAAACAAAATCTGTTTGACAGCTGGTATGAAGACAGCTGCTCTGACTCCGTCCCATCTGCTAACAGAATCACCTCATTTAGGGCTAGGTGTTCAGCAAGAAAACCTTTGCTACCAAGGATGAGCAATGTGGTGTGTTTGGTCCCACAAAGGAAGCTAGTCAGTTTTTTAATGCTGAAGGAGCAGAATTTTCTGGCAAGGGCTTTAGCTAAGGGGCTGTTTAATTCTGCAGTTGCTGGCTTTTCTTGACCTGTGCATGAGAAATTAATTTCAAAATGTGGTGTTCTTCCAGGCTATAGCTGTGGAAGACACAAGGTCACCTCCTTGTCCCCCTTAGGAGGAAGGATTGTATTTGTGATGGTATGCTTATCTTTTTTTGTGCTTCCCAAACATACTAATGTAGTTATTGTTCAACACTCAGCTTCCTAAATAAGTGTTATAGCTTTTTATTCACTTGAGCTCTTTTCCTTTTTTCTCTTCTCTTTTGGTCAAGTTTTCATGAGCACTTTGAGTGCCTTTCTGTCCTTTAACTTTGCTTTTGTGATACTATTTACATGTACACAAAGCACTGTCTGAGATCTCTGAGTGTATTTGAATTAAAATCCTGTTTAACCAGTTACCTGTCAAGAGCTTTCAGTATGATAATCCTACATAGGGAATTTTCTGTAAGGTTTTTCATAGAGAATCTTCTAGCTAGCAGGGATGTCTGAAACTTAAAACACGCAAGCAGTGCTTTTTCTTCAGCTCTATCTGTTTCAAATATATAAAACATGACATGGGCTAGCTTGCTTTCATGATGTTTAGAAGAAGAACCTGTGTTACCACATATATGTGCATACAGAGGTATTAATCTATAAATCATAATCTTAAACACCCTGATAGATTTCACAAGGTAGATGTGAAAAGAAACAAGTGCATGAAGTAGCGGGAGTCATCAACAGACAGGCGAAAAGGACGCTATCAATTTATCCCTTCTTTGACGGTGAACTTGGCTTTGTATTAGTGTATTATAATTTTCTGGATGTATGGCTGGGATAGCTTGAAATCCTCAGACAGTATTCTAATATCCTGCTCTGGCATCTGTATTTGAGAGGGTAGCGAGCAATTCTGTCTGCATTAGTCCAAGAGTACCAGATACTGGCTTCCCTTGCAGTTGAAGTACATAAGTGCAGTAGTATGACCTAAACTGACCGTCTATAGAAAGTGTACTGAATACAGGTCTTTCTTATCTCGTTAACTCTACAGGCATGTAAGACAAGGCGACACTCTTAAATGGACTTTTGGAACCATTCTTTGTAGTGTTGAATGCAGAAAGAGTAATAGCTGTCTTTTAGGCGTCACTGTAAGGCTAAACATTTAATGTTCATTTAATGTTACTGTATGTGCTTTATTCTCACCATTTTACAGAGCGCATACTGCAGATGTCAGAGGCTAGATTTTTCTTGAGCAGGTTGTTCATTTCTGTGATGCTGCTGTGAGTAAGTAGCCCGTGGCCTCAGGAAGGAATAAAAGCAACCTGAGAAGCTTTTGTTTCTACTGTGAAGCTTATTTGCATGCTCAGTGTGATGCCAGGTGATGGAAAGGTAGACTGGAGAGTACAAAGTTGGGGATGAAGGGAATGCTTACTCTGCCTGAGCTGACTTTGAGTTATTTTGAGCAGAGTGTTAGTGAAGATGCTGAGGAGTTCTGGGTTGAGGTTTTCAGGTGGGCTGACAGGTTACATGCTGTCTTTGAAATGATTGTCACAAAGCTGTGAAAATGTATCTACGGTGCATGCTGTTCCTACCTGTTCAGTAGTTAAATAAAATGAAAGCTCAGTGGGTTTGTCCTGGAAGAACAGATGGTGCAGTGTTGCCACCTTGTGCTGTGGTGAGAGATAAGGAGTCTGGCATCCTGATAAAAGAAAAAGTGTAACACTGTGTTTTTACAAAGCAAGACATTTCCTGCTGATTTTAGGATTGGGAGTAAGAGCAGTGTGTTCTCCACCCTCCCCACCCCCACCGCTGGTTTCTAAAAATGTATATAAACGTTTAAGTGTTATTTATCTGAATACAGTAGCATGCAGGGTATTAGTTGAAATTCCATTTTCTTATATCATCTTAAAAGTTTTCTTTATACGATAGGAAAATAAATTCAGGTTTATATTTTCATAGTGCATATAAAATGGAGCATTTCAAGTGTGAGGCTTTGTAGCTTTCTACCACTGACCCCTATTGTTAGATTATAAATCCTGTGGATACATGCTGCTCTAGGAAGTAACTGTTACTTTTGTAATTTATTTTTCATTTTTGTAAGCTTGTTGTGTCCACAGTGCATTGTGGCAAAAAAAAACCCATCATGAAGCTGACTAGTGTAACAGAGAAAATGGCTGTGCCATTTTAGCTTTCTCCTGCAGAAGTTTTGACTACATGATTGTAGTAAACTAAGTTTCATACAGAAAAAATATTTTTTTCTTAGAAAACCAGAGAAAGACCTAAAATGTTTTGGTTCATCACAACTAGAAGAGTGCTTATATTTTCTATAAAGAAGATAAAAATGGATTAGCAGGCTGTAATGTATTGTAAAGTAATACTTTTTTCTTTAAAAAAAAAAAGAAAAGAGAGACAAAACCCTGGACTTTTTGCTTAATGGAAACTGCATGAGTGCTTACAGTTACTAGAAAGATGATAAACGGGGATTAGTCACCTGTAATATAGGAGGAAATTTTGTCCCATCTGTGCCCTTAGTTGTCTTGTAATAGAGACTATCTTGAATTTTTGGCTTTCCAAAGCACTGTTGGATAGCAACGTATGAGTATGCACGGCATATACCTGTTGCATTATACTCCACTTTGTCCATTCAAAAGCAGGGTGAAGATTTCCTTGGCTTTCTTGTAGACATTTTAGCTGCTGATCTGTTCCTCGTAGTCCCAGAGACAGACCATTTTTCATTTAAAGCAAATTCATAACACTTTTTATCTCTTAAAGGATATTTGAATATCAGTCACCAGTGTTATGAATACTCATGTGTTTAATTATATTGCTACATTCTTCATGACTTGGCCTTTTAATATAGAATCATAGAATGGTTTGGGTTGGAAGAGACCTTTAAAGGTCATCTAGTCCAAGCCCCCTGCAGTGAGCATCTTCAACTAGATCGGGTTGCTCAGAGCCCTGTCCGACCTGACCTTGAATGTTTCCAAGGACGGGGGATCTACCACATCTCTGGGCAACCTGTTCTGGTGTTTCACCACCGTTATCGTAAAAAATTTCTGCCTTATATCTAGTCTGAATCCACCCTCCTTTAGTTTAAAGCCATTACATCTTGTCCTGTCACAACAGGCCCTACTAAAAGGCTGTCCCCATCTTTCTTATAAGCCCCCTTCAAGTGCTGAAAGGCCATGGTATGGTTTCCCTGGAGCCTTCTCCAGGCTAAACGATCCCAAGTCTCTCAGCCTTTCCTCGTAGGAGAGGTGTCCCATCCCTCTGATCATCTTTGTGGCCCTCCTCTGGACTCGCTCCAACAGGTCCATGTCTCTCTTTCCTGTTCTGAGGACTCCACCACCAGACTCGGTGCTGCAGGTGGGGTCTCACCAGAGCGGAGTAGAGGGGCAGCATCACCTCCCCTGACCTGCTGGCCCCACCTCCCTTGATGCAGCCCAGGGTACAGTTGGATTTCTGGGCTGCAAGTGCACATTGCCAGGTCATGTCCACTGTTTCATCCAGCAGTATCCCCGAGTCCCTCTGCACAGGGCTGCTCTCAATCCCTTCATCCCCCAACCTGTATTGATGCTGGGGGTTGCCGTGACCCAGGTGGAGGACCTTGCACTTGTCCTCATGAGGTTCACACAGGCCTGCTTCTCGAGCTTGTCCAGGTCCCTCTGAATGGCATCTCGTCCTTCAGGCATGTCAGCTGCACCCCCCAGCTTGGTGTTGTCTGCAAACTTGCTGAGGATGTACTCTATCCAACTATGTCACTGACATATTTTGTTTCTTAAAATAATGTTTCATTAACTGCATTAGAAATTAATGCTAAAGACTCATGCATACAAAATTAGAATGGGGAGAAGTGTTTTGATTACTTTCCAGGTGGAGGCAGGAGATGGGAACTGCTGAAAAGACCCATTTAGAAGGATGTTCTGCAGGGTTCCATTTCTCCAACTCTTACTGTGTGATGACTGTGACTCATTTATTATTTGCGTGGCAGCAGATAGAGTAACAGAGCAATTTGCAAAGAAAGTAAAGCCTTGGTTTGTTGGTTGTTTTTTTTTTTGTGTTGGGTTTGTTTTTTTTTTTGTGTTAGACCAGTATGATGGAGATATTTTTCAAGTGATGCTGTAAAGTCAGTAGCTTACTTGGGAATACTGCATTTAAGCGGACAGATACCCACAGCATTCTTCTTTGCTTTCCCAGGGGGAAGGAAAAGTTTACTTTCCCAAGAGGAAATAATAGCATTTAGTTGACTCTTGGTTATTTTTTGTCTTCCTCCTTTTAATTTCTTGGAAATTACAGTGTGCCAGAGTTTGTAAAGCAAAGGTTTCTTTTCCCATTATTGCTTGTCCTCTTAAATATATGTACCCTCTTAATATATGGGGGGGGAAACCACTTTCTGAATACTGTTTATCAAAATACTGTTTCCATTTGATGTTGCTTCACTTGAAGGTGCTATTATTAGAATGTCTTACTGTTTATTATTAACTACTTCCTTTATTTTTTGCTGTCTTAAAATGCACCTGGACTAAATATATGTATTTTTCAATGCATGTAGGTTCAGCATAATGCAGATAAATCTACTACACTGAAACTAGCAGATTTTGGCCTTGCAAAACAGGTTACGAAACCCATATTTACTGTGTGTGGGACACCAACGTATGTTGCCCCTGAAATACTTGCTGAGAAAGGTGAGCATATATATTCATAATTTGTCGTGAATCATACAATTACTCTGAACTTTCTGATCATGGAAATATTCCAGAACATTTCAACCTCCTGATACGTCTTTGCAGGGTAGGAGGTTGGCTAGCAGCGTAATCTGTGAGAGGAAATGAAACCTTTTAGCTTTTGACAAACAGAAGCATGACATCAGTCATGTTTGCATTATTAATGTCTATGGTAATATAACAATGATTTCCAAGCAGCCAAACCAAAAATATCGTAGATAGTCATGGCTGGTGTGGGGAAATGAGCAAGAGTTCATGTTGCAACCTGAGGGTGGTCAGCCCCATTTGATGACCATAACCCAAATGGCTTTCCAAGGCCCCTAATGATGCAGAAACATTGTGAACATATATGTTAAACTGAAGTAACAGGCCAAAACGTGTTTTGCATGAGAAGAAATTTTGGAGATTTCGTAGCCAAAAAGATTCAGACCTGGAAAGGAGTCAGTTTTGTTGATGACTCAAGTATAACTATTTCTGGGTTCTGTGGAGCTGGGTTGCACGTCTCCAGTTATATCCAATTTCAATGGAAACTTGGCAATTTCTTAGTGCTTTTTTGAAGGGAATCTGAGGAGGACTATTTTAGAAAAACACGCTGTGTTTTCTTGATTAGGCTGCAATTGACACTGGCCTCGTGAGACAGTGTTTGTGAAACATGTTGAAGAGAGGCACTTGTGAGAGCTGTGGTTATTAACAGGCAGAGCAGTTCAGCTTGTGAGTGTGGTGTACCAGCCGCTTATTCTTCTGCTGACCTCTTCTCTCTGAGAAACTGAGCAGAGCTGTGTTCCTTGGAAAACAGAATGAAAAGGAAACATCTCCCTACCAGTTGTAAGTTGTCTTTCTGAAACGGGACTTTTGGTTTGTCTTTTCTTCCTTAGGCTACGGGCTCGAAGTAGATATGTGGGCAGCTGGTGTGATCCTTTACATTCTGCTCTGCGGATTTCCCCCTTTTCGCAGTCAGGACCGTGATCAAGAAGAACTGTTTCAGATCATACAGCTGGGTCACTACGAGTTCCTTTCCCCATACTGGGACAATATTTCTGCAGGTAAGGTTCAGCATATATAGCAGATCTGAGAAGTGACGGACTTCTTCCTTGGGGTGGGAAGAACTCCCTTTTGTTCAGGACAGTGAGCTCAATGAAGTTGAGAGTGTCTCACAGGTCTCTTTTGGGTGATTCTGTGTTTGCTTTAAATGTGAATTTAGTCCTCTGGTGGTATCGAAGGCTGCGAATCAGCATATTGGGTCTGACTGATTTAGTGGATTGCTCCCGTTCTGAAGCAAGAGCAAGGGTTTTCCTCACCTTGCTTATGTGAATTGTCCCTGTAGAAAAAGGTACCAAAACAATCTCCAGGGTTATGGTAGATTGTAAAGAAGTATGCTACACAGACGTCCAAAACTGAGAATGAAAACCTTGCTCTGCAGAACACAGTGTGGATTTTCTATTGAGATCAATAGGGTGGTAGGTTTTTTTCCTTCTCACGGGCTAGTACAGTGTCTTTTGTGAACTCTTCAAAATCAGAAACCCTAAAAACCCTCTCTCCTTATACATTCTTTTAAAGAACATGCTTAACAGTGATCTACAACTTTTATGCTCCTTGTAGGGTGAGATAGCCAATGCTATTTCCTATGAATCTGAACACTTAGCCTTATGCTTTTAGCATGCTTTCAAGATTAAATTCCCTTCACTTTTTCCTCCCTTTATGAAGGGGAGAATGATATCAGGAAAAGATATGCTGGAGATTTAACATCTCTTGTCACTAGTTCTAAATCCAGTTGTTAGAATATCTTCTGGGTATAGTCACAAAAGTCTCTAGGGTAAAACTAATAAAAAATAAGAAGGACATTTTGTGTATGTATAACTGTCAGCATCATCACGTCACTGTTCCTTTCCCTCTTCTCCTTTTCTTTCTTTCACAATAGCAGCAAAAGACCTCATAACCAGGCTGTTGATAGTGGATCCCCAGAAGCGCTACACAGCACGCCAAGTACTTCAGCACCCTTGGATCAGAACAGCTGGAAAAAATAACAGCCGAAATTTACAGCGGGAAGTGACAATAAATATTGAACGTCATTTCCGGGCCCAGCGCCGAAAGGAAGTTGCTGATGAGAACACATGAAATCTCTTCAAGCTCATTTTGTCATCATCTATTGATTAACAAATTATTTATGTTTTCTTTTCTAAATGAATTGGGCCTTTAGTGTATAGCTGTTACTGGCTATTGCCATACCTTTTTTTGTTGTTGTTGTTTGGTTCTGAGATTCTGAAGAAAGACAGAGATTAAATTTGCATCCACCTCCCTCTGATGTTACTTGGGAGTCTCTCTGTTGACAGCATAGATATTTCCTGGAGGGTCCCTATTATTTTTCTTTAAATATTGACTTGGGCTGTTACATTACGAAATGTATATCTATTTTAGATGAGAAATGTTTGCTTCTATGGCTGGCACTAGTGAGGACTCTTCTCTTGTCTTTTTTTATATGATATCTTCCAGGAGTTTTGTGTTTATAATGTTTTGTGTTTATAATGTTTTCAAAATAGCTGTCTGCATACACATCCTAAACTAATTCACTAAACTGTCTTTTCACCATATCCTGCTAGCAATGGAGAAGGTGAAAGAATAAAAAAAAGTAAATATATTATTTAGCTGTAGGGTACGTTAAATAAGCAGCAAGATACTATTTATTAAATTGTGAAAGAAGAAAAATCCTTATAGACTAAATCAGCTGTTTTATGATATCTCATGTGGCAACATCTTTCTTGGGATGTTCTCTGGGCCATCTGGTAATAGATGGTACAATGTTTCTGTTGAATGATGGTGGTGCCAAGTAATATGGCAGTTTCGTTTGTGAGAAGAGCTGGGAAGATACCATGGCTGATATCTTTTCAAGACTGCAATAACTTTCAAAGAGCTTTTCTTCCTCCTCTGGGAAGTAGGAAGTTAAGCAGTTCTAAGGGACCTTTGGTTCTTTTCCCAAAGGTGTATTTATGAAAAGATAAGCTTTTTTTTCATGCTGATTTTTTTTTCTTAGAGGCCATCCACGTGCATCTGTGATTCTTCTATGCTGATGGAGAAGAGATAGCTGGGAAGCTGTTTTTGTGACTTAAGTTATCCTTGCCTTCATGGTTCCCCTTTCATCAACACACCTCACAGCTGAACTGCCTCTATACACTTTTTCAGTGTAGTTTAGCAATTGTTTGATCCTCCCCCCCCGCCCCGTTGCCTTCCCTAGGGACTCTTTCTCATTGCTTCCATGAGAATGGGCAATGGGTTGAAATTATATTAAAATTCAACTTGGGGAAAAACAACAACTTGTTGGCTATGGAAGGGTCTCCCAAGGGAAGTGTCAGATGCTTTATTGCATGTGTTTTTTATAATTTGATTGGATGCAAATTAAAGAGATCCTGGGGGAGGGAAATACAGTCCTGAGAAAGGCCGTGACCTAGAACAGCTTTTAAATCTCAGAATTTTTGGTTAACTAGTCAAATCCAAAAAGCACTTGAGTTTTCTGTTTTATAATTCTTTATCCATGAACACCATGTGCTAGCAAATAATATTGACGTTAAAATATCAGTGGTATTAGCATTGAATTCGTAGCTTGTAGAAATGAGTGAGGGTATTTTATAATTGCAGAGCTGCTGCTCTGCCTATGTATTTCATAATGAGAAATGTCAGAAACATTTCAGAATCAGTAGAACATTTTCAGAATTATATGAACCAGAATATTATTTTTGGTGAGTGCTAATATTTTGTGTGGACTTTCTGAATTACCAAAAAGTGTGGGGTACTGTCATCATGTTTCTGTTTCAACTTGTAACTGTTTTGCTGCAACAATGATATATGAAACTAGGGACAACTTGGCTTTTAAAGGAGAATTGCACTTTCAGTTGAACTGGCTTGTTTTTAATAGATATTGGAATAAGAGTTGCTATGGAGTTCAAGCATTTGTGAAACGAACCGGTCAAATCTTTACTTATGCCCAAGTAGTATCTATGCGGTATGCCATGCCTTTGATTTAGAGGCCCTAAGTCAGGAAGACTTCCCCTCTTCCTGAAAATAAGAATGGATTTAAGTGCTTTCCTGAGTTAAGACTATGTGTAACCTAGTATTCTAAAAGTGTTATGTGGTCTTTGAGTACCAGTAATAACTTCTCCTCTGTTAATTTAAGTCTATTTTGGATAGGAAACTGTGGTAAAATAGCTTCTGACTTGCAATATTATATTTTGTAATTATCATATTTTTAATATAGTTACTTAGGAATGAAGTTTGAAGTGACAAAAATAATATTTTATCAGTAGTGAATCTGACAGTTCGGAGATTGTGTTACAAGTTGCCTTTTTCACCTTTAAGAACTTGTCTACAGCCTTATTCATAGCGCCGAAGACAGAGAATTTGCTTGTAATGAATATAAAAGTAATTATTTTTTCAAATAATTTGTTTTTCTCTCAAGTTCTCTGGGTCCCAGGCAGACTAAACACGGGCTGTGCTGAGTACTGTCACTGCATTGCATCTTTAAGTACAGGCAGTGCTGCGGGACTGGTTTGTTGCTGTTGCTAGTAGACATGGCATTAAGCCCTCCTTCTTCAGGTTGGAGGCTGAAAAAGCTTCCAGGTGCTGCTTCTCAGGGTTTTTGCCTCTATCTTTCTCTCTCCTACGTAGATTTTCCTTTTTTCTCCCGTTGTTTCCAGCATTCTGGCTCTGCGTCTGTGCTGCTTTAAGGAGTCCAGGTCCCCAGTCATCATGGTTTAAGTGGCTTGAAGCAATGAGAACACCTGTAGGGTTTTGGAGAGCTCAGCCTCAAGCTTTGCTTGCTGACGTTGGAAGTTAATAAGATTAGAGAGGACTCGGACAAAAAAGGTGAAAATCCCTTATTGGTCTCAAAGATCTCCAGTGTCCCCGCGTCTCCTACTGCCTTTTCTCAAGCTTTTCTCTTCCCACTGTATGACATTTCAGCACAGACCTGATCTTTACTCTCTTTAAGACAGGTTATAATACATGAGCCAATTTCCCACTCTTGGGGAGAGGATTTCTGCTGTTCTTACTTCCTTTCCTGAGATTTTTCTTATGATTACTGTCTCCTTGGACTCTGGAGTCATCTTCCCCTTATGCTTGCATTTCTTGTTTGGTTCCTTTGTCTACAGGAAGTCTGTGGGAGCTCAAAGCTGGGGAAGATTAAAGTCTCACAGAGAGTAAGTTTTTGCTGATTCATTAGGAAGAAGAAATATCCCTCCTTGCCCTTCATTAAATCTTTGTGATTTAGACTCTCATATGGCCTTAGATTCCACTAGAGGTATAACAAAGTTATTGCGTCCCTAGCTCATTAGATACTAACAATGAAGAAAGTCAGAATATACCACCAAGAAAAACAAACAAGACCCCCAGAAAGCTAAGTGCAAAGTATGAATACATATTGCAGACCTCAATAGAACAGTTCCACTTAGAGAGGATTTGCTAGGTCTAAGGCAACAGAAGGGAGGAACCTGTCTGTTTCCTGCAAGCTTTTGTGAATCAGCTCTGTATGAATCCTTTCGTGCCTCTTTAAAGGTGTTGGTTGATTCCTATCTCACAACCAGAGATCCTGACCAAGTTCTGGTCATCCCAGGGTTTTTTCCTTACTACCTGGTATAGACTATTACAAATTTTTCCTCTCTTCAGAAACCAGAGACTGCGACTCTCCGTTATCTTTAAGCATAGACTTGGCTATTCTGTAGTTGGTTGCCATTTTTAAGCACACGCTTCTATTTTCATGCCCTGACTCTAAGACTTCTCAGACTTTTGAGGCACAAAGACCCAATCATGTAGAACTGGGTCATCAATATTTCATTTCCTAGTGACACACATACCTCACAGTCAGAGTTGCTTTTTTTTTTTTTTTTTTTCCTTTTCTTTTTTTATTCATTACCGGGTCAGCACTTAAAATCTCAGTCAAAAGTTTCAATTACAGTAGTGACCAAAGTGGTCACTGCAGGATAGCTGGGGTCTATGTAAGGATGTGCTACTTCCAGACATCAGCTGAAGGGTCCTACAAAGCATTTTGAGCATCCTTGAAAGCCAATGTTGCTAGCTTTGTGCATCATAAACTTTCCTTGACTGTGTTAGGAGTTTCTGATCGTAAAGTCCAGGCTCTTAGTGACTGCTTGTGACTGACAAACTAAGTTGTAAATCTCCAGTGATACATTTTCCACTGTCTAAAGGTAACGTGGTCCCTGGATGTCCTTTGCTATTCGTCCACCAAGGTCAATGTCTTCACTTTCACGTATGCTATTAGTCTATTACATTTTGTTGTTGCTAGACCTACCTCACCTATTTTCTGTCATGTATCATCTGCCTATTGTCCTCTGCCTCTCTTCTCCCCTCAGGTGACTCCCATTACTGAAAGATGGTGAAATCTTCAACTCTTAATATGTTTTTCTGCAGGGAATTCTGGCCTTAGAAATAGGACATAGGAATAGGGGCAGTGCAGGAAATGAGCAAAAATTTTTGTAAGTATTTAGGCATCTGAAAATGTACAAAAGGTATTGGCATTTCATATTGCATAGTGCATAACTGCCTTAAAATGAACAATGGGAATTTGGTCCTTGCTTGTATCTGTAGTCACCTAATATTTAAAAAAGTGTGCCCAAGAGACCTGTCATTGAAACTTGGCAGTACAGCAGAGACTCTTTCCTCTGAGACACAGACACTTCTTTTATTCAGGGACCTCTTTTCTTCATCTAGGATTGATTAACTTTGCCATCTCTGTTCTGACTGGCATTATCAGTGGGTTTCCCATATCTCTGTCACTGCAGTGTTTAGCTGTAGGGTGAATGGAATAGCGGGATGTTATTCAGAGCTTGGGGCTTTTGGGTTATGGTCCTACTGTGAAAGTGACATTTCTGGAGTTGGCTGATTGCTTTTCCTCCAGATTTGGGGCAATGTTAAGTCTGCTTGAGAATGTGATAAATTTGCTGTGCTTATAAACTGATCTTTCCAAAGACAAGTAAATATCAGTCTGAAACCTTTCTCCTACCATTTCTTCTGTTGCCTAGATTTCTCTTAAATTAAACAACATACAGAAAATGCTTTTTATGTGGCTTGGCATGCATTTTTCTGTCCTCTCTGAGTCCACCAGTAAAATACTTTACTGTTGACATTCTTGCTCCTGAAAGGAATATGGGCACTTTAACTGAACTGACAGTGTATATTAGCACTGTTCTACAGTATGTTTTATTTGCAACTAGGCTAAAGTTGTCATTTTCTAAATTAAAATACATTGTAGACTTCAGCAGAATAGTGGTTGTTCCCTCCCCCTGATGAAGGCAGACCACATAGTGGATGTTATATTTCAATGTTCTTTCCAGTAAATTGGGAAACAATCATGTGGCCAAGTATTTTCACTTTTTTTTTTTTTTTTTTCCTTCTGACAATTTATTTGGGAAATGCTTGTTTTAAAAGGTTTGCAATTACAAAAGTATTGTGTGTACCTTCATTTACACTTAAAGGACTCCTTCTAATACTGCAGTCCTTTGAATACTTACAGATGTGTTCTTCTTTGCTGCTGTGTGTAATCCATTAAAACCAATATAATTCTTTGCAAAACTGGAGCTGAGATTCATTCTAACACCGTTTTTGTCTCTGTACTGCATAAATCGTGCCTGCTGTGATGTTAAAGCAATCATGACAAGCAGGGAGAGCTTCACTGACGCTTAATGCACACAGAACTGAATTCCCCCATCATTAGTTCTCAGTCTGTAAAATTCAAGTTTGTTTAGAAAAAGATTTGCTTTGTGGAAACAGGCATTCTAGTTGAAATTGAGTTGATTGCAAAGGTGGCTTTTTCAAAGGACACAGTTTCTTAGTAGCCTGTATATTTCAGTTCTGTTATTAAAAATGGTATTTTCCCGCAGGCCTGCAGTATCAGCGGAAGCAGTGGAAATAAAAATGCTATATTGATGGTGTTTTTGAAGAAGCTGCCTTCCCTGGATGTGAGCACATGTGATACAGCGGCTGCTAGTGAGAATCAGTACAGGATCTCATTTATCACTTATTGGTACTTGAAGAGACCACAGCCACCTCATTACTCTTAGAATCACTATAGGCTGTTAGGAATTGCAGACTTTTATGATAATCACACAAATTGATTGCACTGCATTTTAATGGTATGTATAGGCAGCTAATTAAATCTGATTTAATGCTTTGCTCTTCGGAGTGGGATTCAGCTGTGTTTCCCATGTCACTAATAGTTGAAATCAGGGTCCAGCAGTATTACTTAAAAAAATGGTCCGTTAAAGTTGTCACTGGTAGATGCTGTTTCTTTGGAAAAGATGATTCCTCGTATCATTCAATTTGCTGTTTCGTTCTGTTGCCTTGAGTTATAAACAGATGATGTATTCCTGCAGAATGTTATCTTTTGAAATTAGAGTTGCCTTGATAATGTAGCAATTGGAAAAACAGAAAAAGTAAAGCTAATAAACTGTCACTGGAAATATATTTTATTTTCTGAATTCAGAAGCTGAACAAAGAGCTGGAACCATCTACAAATTTAGAGAAATGCAGTATTATTCCTGTAGTAAGTGTTTCAGCAGTTCAAGCAATAAGAATATTTGACTTGGTGAGAAAGCCAAGCCATGCAGTACTTTGCTAGGGATAAGTAACTGCTGGAACAATCAACTTCCAAAAGTGTTGGAGATTGCTGTATGGGATAAGGGGTGCAGAACTGAATAAGGGGTGCTCCTACTAGTCATTGGGAAAAATGCAATGTATCATTAAAAACAGATTATTCCTGTATTGTCGTTGCCATGTTAGTTTAGTGTTAGTCACTAAATTTCAGTGACAACCACTGCATTGTAAGAAGGCATTTCTCATGAAGAATTTCAGCGTGAAACGTTTTAGATTATGTTTAATGTCAAGGATTTCAGAAATGAAGACAATTTTTCTAGAAAATGGAAGTGTATGATCATTAACTGCTATGGTGACAAGCAAACCTTATTGCTGGATTTTCAAAAAGAGTGCGTTTTTGTGGTCCCAAGCATTTGCAACTACCTAGCTTGCCATGTTGACAGTTTTAATGACATGGTAATGCTTCAGCGTATAACCTTGTTATTTAACAGGCTCAGAAAAAAACCCTGTGTGCCTAGTGTGAGGATGGAACTGAATGGGTTGAATACATTTTATTCATACCAGCCAACATAACGCTCACACGGTGACTGTATTTATTGACTCGTATTTCAAGTGCAATGTAATGTTGTGCCCTTAAAAATGCGAGTGTGTTGGCTGTTTGGCTGAAGGCCAGCATGTGTCCTGATAGGGTATTATTTCTATGTACTTTAAACAGAGAGAGAGAGAATAAGACTATGTGAAGTAGCCCCTTAGCATTTGAAAGAAAAAATATGAAAGAAGAAAGTGGGGGAAAAAAACAAGAAGAGAAAAAGCTAAAAAACCCTGAACTCTTCCCCAAATGTTTTATTTTTTTAAAGTAAATCAATGCTGTGGACAAATGTAACAAAGCTTTAGGAGTGAAATAAAATGTCTTTTCCCTTACTGGTGTGTAACATTCCCGTGATGGTTCCCCAGTTACTTCTGTGTGTCTGGGGATAACGGATTCCAAGCAGATACTATAGCAACTGCTGGCATTATCCCACCTGGATCATAATTCTCTAACAACAGGACAGGAGGAGAATCCCTTTAAAAGAAACAAAAGCAAAACTGCTCTACCATGTAAATAACAGCAATTATTCAGCCATGCAGGGTTTTATGGAAGTTTATTTTTAAATGCTTTCTTAACTCAGGTAGTTAATGTTCAAGGGACAAATAGGCAGAACTGGATGTTGGAATGTGACAGCAATAAACCCCTCCTGACAGATGAAGCCTCAGATGAAATAATGGCAAATGACTGGGAAGGCTGTACAGTCAGAATATTACAAACCCCGTGTTTATGTACACAGTTCACCTGGAGAAAGGCTGCAGGAAATATGGGGAAAACTTGAACAAAGATATACAAGTAAGACCCTTAATGACCAGGAAAATGAATCAGTTCTCTAACTGCCAAAACAGACCACTGAATGTGATGGTCACTGAAAAAATGATTGTTTGTTTCTTTTCTCATGAAATTCTTTTACTTATTTTACTTTTTTTAAAGGTTATTTTTTATTATTGTTTTTATTTTTACAATTTTTAAAATTTCTTTATTTTAAGCTTCAAGGGTGGGATCTTAAAAGCCACAAAATAGGTTACATTTTAGATTATCACTTTTTTTAAAATAATGGCACAATTTACGCTTTTGCAGTAAGTAGCTTTGAAAATCGCACCCTCCATTTAAAACATTTTCTGCTGGTTGTTAATCCAGTTTTAAGGAAAACAGAAAGATTTCTATGACACTACACTTGGTTCCTGTGTACTTGCCATCAACAAAGGTTCCTTCATGATTGTCTCCCAGAATGTATATTTTGAAATTAAAAGATCTACTGGTGTTTCTGAGGGCATTCCCAGGTGTTTTTATGGATTTGAGTGGGTGTGTGCTGATGGAGACTTTTGCCCCTTAGTTGCACATAGCTCTTGCTCGAGCCTTTCCAGGTTAGCAGCTTCCCTGAGGGGTGCCCGTGTTTTTTAATGATATAAATGCTGTGTTCTGTGCTGGTTTTTCTTTGCTGTTAGTTCTTGGAACCACCTGCCAGTGTTACTACTTTTCCAAGTAGCAGAAAAAAATAATATGTTATTCAAAACGTGCTTTCAAAAATAGCGTAATCAGGTTGTTGTTTTAATGAATCGGTGCTGGGAGTGCTATGGATTGTACCAACCACTAAACAGCCATTACCAGGAGGATGCTTCGGATGAACTCTTGGACAGATCCTGTATGAGGGATTCTGGAAGAGAATAGACAAAGAATTCAGCAGTTTCATTCTGGCAAAGTAAATCACCAGGAATCTGGATTTGCTGTTGTTCAATCTGTTTTCAGTGTCAAATGGACTGACAGAAGAAGGGTAAGGATGGGACAGCTTTGTTTTTTAAGTGGAAGCCTCCTTATTGGCAGGCTACAGTGGTTTGCATTCTGAGGATTATTTATTTTTTTTTTTATGCCAGACCAAACTATGTTTTGTGAGTCCCAAATCAGAAGCTTTTCAGTGCACATGTGCATACACATTGGCAGTTTTGAATAAGATAGTTCCGTGTGGGCTGAAAAAAGCATTCTTTATATTCATTGGTAAATTAGCTATTATAGTTATTTTACTGGTTTTCAGGTGTGATTTTTTTGCTGAAAAATACATCTTGCAAAGCAGGAGGGTCTATATTTAACCCCATATAACCACAGATATTTAGGGTTTCAGGGTGATGCTTGCTTTATATGTGCTGCTTTGGAAAGAAATCCTTTGTATGACTGAGGTACGTAGATGGTTTTTATTAATGTGAAGCTTTCTTACATCTGTTGGCTAGTAATAATAACAGTGGTGCTTCTGGGGATCTTCAGAGGCCTTAATGGACTTTAGCTCCTGTTTATTTGTTAGGCATTAGTGCCTTGATGCCTCAGTGAATGGCTTTGCAATAGGCCTTCTATAAAAGCACAGCAACCTGAATGTCTTCCTGGGAGGAATGCTGGAGAAATTCACTCCTGCCCTGCCAGCCGAGCTGATCCTGGGCTGGCTCTGGTGTGGGGAAAGGGGCTGGTGCGGAGGTTTGGAGGTCAGAGGCTGCTGCCATCCTGCTGAGGAGCTAGAGGGGCTTTGTGAGCACAGAACAGCAGCAACGTTTAGTTAGAGCAAAGCCCTGCCTGCCATCCGCCTGTCCTCTCACTCCTGCAGCTGTGGTCCCTGGTGGCCTCAGGTCAGGGTCACCTTATGTCCTTGAAATGCTTCTACCTCATCTTTGCCAGATCCAACTTTGAAGCCTCTGCTACTAGGAGCGGTGAGAATAGCACTTCGTGCTTGTGCTGCACTTCATGTGTTCAAAGCTCTTCACAAACATTAACTAATTAAGCCTCAGCATGTCCTTATGAGGCAGGTATTTACTCCAGCTGAGTGTTTGCATTCGCAATTCAGAAAATGCTAGACATAATCCTGCTGTCAATCAGCCTAATTGACTTAAATGTCTAATTGGGTAGATTCCCCCAAGTAAATTCGGTTTAAAAAAGGTTAGCCTGGGGAGGGGAGCTGTGCAGTGGAGAAAAACAGAGTGCAAGAGGCAACCCTCCGTCAGGGAGAGGCAATGGCAGCTCTCGGCGGCGGGGTTGAGAGGCGCCAGGGAGGCAGGAGCTGCTTTGTCAGTGCTACAAAGTATCCTGGGAGAGGCTTGAATTAACTGGAGTTAAAAAGTCAGTCATCATAACTGGGTTTGTTTCAACAAGAGAAATGCAGAGAGAAAATCCCTAGTAGCAGCAAGGTGTAGTGGCAGTGGCAAGACAAGCAGCAAGGTGCTGAGGGAGGCTGCTCTGTGCCAGGGCTCAGATGGGTTCAGACTCTCTCATCTGGACTTTTGTCTTGCTAAAGAATCGCAGCTTCCCTCCATGTCTTGCAGGAGGCCAGCGTGCAACCTGCTTGAGGCTGACATGTTGGAACTAAATGATCTTTCATGTCCCTTCCAACCCAAACTATTCTATGATTCTGACGTAAACATTTCTTACTGTGTAGTATTACTTACTGAGTAGTGGTTAGTATCTAAAATGCCAGTTGATGGTAATCAAAAGGTGGAGGAGTATCTTCTGCCTGAGATGCATGCCTTCAAGGGCAGTTGGAGATCAAACAAAAAGTGGCAATTTTTAGTTATAATCACATATAGTAAAGCATATTATAAGTGTTACGTGTATGATGGATACAGTGAACAGATACAAGTATTACTCACCTTTCCTAGCCAGCCAGGTACAGTGGTGAGCTCAGGTCAGAAGACTTCTTTACTGAACAGATCCACCAGACTTTGTGCAACGAGTGTGGAACTGGTGTGCTCAGCTCCCTCCTTTGCAATCCCTGCAGCCCAGCTGTGAACCCATGTTCCTCAGGTCGGGACTGTCCACCATGGGGGTGTGGGGAAGGGAGGAAAAGGTCACAAATGGGAGACCTGAACTGGCAAGTGTGGCCAAGGGAAAATTCCAGGCTCAAAAGGGGTAGCTAAGACCTTGCTTATCTGCTGCAGTCTCCCCTAGGCATTTTCTGGGACTCTCCAGGGGACTAGAAGGCATTTATGGAGGTCACCACTCCATCTTCTCCCCAAGGTAAGATGTCAGTGGCATTCCTGATGGACACTGGCTAGCCTGCTCTTTAAAAGCTTGAATACAAAGATCCCAGGCTTGAAGAGAAAGATCTCACCTGCTTCTCAGGCAATCTGTAATAGTATTTTGCTCTTCTTACTGTCAGAAAGTGTTTCCTAATTTCTCTCTTGCCAAGTGAGCCTCTCTTGCCAAAACCTTAGCTCACTGCTTATGCTCATGGCCAGAATGAGTTTGGAAAGCAGGTTATTCCCTTACTACTTCTGCACCTGAAGGTTGTTCCCTCCACAGTCACCTCTCTAGAGATGCGACAGGGCTGGCTCATGCCTTCAGCTAGTAAAGTACTTGGGAGATGGGTAAAAACTTTGACATCCTCAGGTCTGTTCTCCAGTAGGCTTACTGTCATTTTCTCAGGTATTAACAGTGCCTTGAGGTGATCAAGCCTAGAGTGGGAAGTGCGTGTTTGATCTTTCTTTGCTGGCTGTACCTCATTTCCGTGCTGTGTGTAAGCTACGAGCACTTTCCAGGTTGGCTCTTGCTTCCCCCTTTGCACCAGTCCCAGTCCTTTATCTGTGGCTGCAGCACATTCAAACTTTTATAGCTTAAGATGTTGCTGCTGGAGAAATACTTTTGAGAGTTGAGATCTAGTGGAACTTTATGTGAAGATTTTAAGTATTTACATCGGTACTATAAGCTTTAAGAAAAAGGAGGTCTACAAAGACTATTTAAAATACCTTCTCTGGGGCAGCATCTGGAGATCCCCCAGGGTGCACGCTTGTGCTAGGGGAGGTACAGGCAGGGTGTAAGCAGCAGCTTACAAACAAAAAAATCCAATGCCTTTCTTCAAAATTCCACTACTGAAAGCAATCCTTGTGGAAATTCACAGTGAAAGTGAGCAGCAAGTAATATTTTTGTAATTGCTGCAGAGAAACCATCTTCTTGCCTGCATCCTTTGCTAGAATCTGCAAACTTGGCTTTGAAAAATAGATGTGGCGGTAGATTCAAGCTGACAAGTGTTACAGCATTTCAGAGGGGGGAAAATAGCAGTATGAAAAGGTGTGTTTAGGATAGGATACAGCTTAGGAAACTGTATTAACTTGTTGAAGATGTTGTTTTACATGTTGTGACATCATGACTGTTTATGTCAAAGTCTAATCCAGTAATGGTAATGTTACTGTATTTTAAAAGCAAATTCTGCTTTTGTGATCATCCATTTCTTGTGAACAAAGGAATGGTGCTTTAAAACAAAAATGTCTGAATAAATTCCCCAAGAGCTTTAAGCATGAGAAAGGTAATTTTGGGTTCTTCCTTTTTTTTTTTTTTTTTTTTTTTTTTTTTTGTATTCTGATGAAATTTCTGTGATGATGTTCCTGAGATGGCTGCTGACACCTGGAAAAAGCATCTAGTCAGGTAATGTTACTCAAAGTTTTGAATTAGTTTGAGCTTCTCTTTCCAGTGTCTCCCTGTAAAATCGTGTCCTTGCAATCTTAGGAGACTAAAGCTTGTCACTACATTTCGTTACACGACAGGTATGTGCATGTGTGTGTTGACTCTAATGATTGTAGGTGTTTGTACTCGATGTAATTTTTTTCCAGTGATGCTGTCTTGTCCCAGAAACCACACTGCTTGCAGTACAAAACACTTGAGAGGATTTTTCTATTAACTGAAATGATACAGGTTTACAGCGCTGCAGTGTCTTGAAGTGTCTCTTGAAGCAAAGAGCCTTTTAGGTAATTCTATCTTAAGTACTTTTGATAGTTTAGCAAAAAAATGCCTCTCATGATGTGGCTGTATTTAGGCAAAGTGACATCCAGAAGATAAACAGGGCAAGTACATGTTGGATGCATTTATCACAGATTTGTAGAATTTGTCACAGCTAGGGCTGCACGACCTGCCAGCTGGTCTGTTTGCAGATGATAGAAACTGTTCTTTCAAAACTCACGAGGAAAACAAACGTGGAAAGGGCAGGAAAGGAAAGGGAAATGGGAAGAGAAAAAGAGAGGCGAAGAACTGCATAAGCTGACTGAATGCTTCTGCCAACGTTCCGGTGACCCAGGGAGCTAAAGGTGTCGGGCGACCCAGGCTGGCACATCAGCTGGTGCCGTGCTGCCAGGCTGAGCTCGGCAGCGTTCGGTGTAGGCTGCTCGCTCGCAGATTGGCCCTGCCTGACCCTTCCTTCCATCTCCTTCATGCTGATACAGTTGTGAGGTCTTTTTATTTATTAGTATTTCAGGTGAGTTCACTTGCCTGCCTGATAAGGTCTCCCATGCCAGGCAGAGCGTGGCTTTCTTGTATCCATTTCAATTTTCCCTCAGATCCATTCAGCTCTTACAAAAACTCCTCAGAGCAGTATACTGAAAGTACTGGAGCTTTTCTACCCTTTGCACATGGGTCTTGTGGCATAGCTACTGGGAGCTGTGTTACATGGACACTCTCTTTCATCTTAATAGAAGTGTGCATTTTCTTTTTCTTCCTGAAGATTTCCATTAACAGCCAATAACACTTGTATAAATTATTTCTCAAAGGGCCGTCTCCCTTGCCAGGACTGAATTATTCAATGTATTCCTGCTTCAGGCAGCTGGAGGATACAGACAGAAACACCACGGTGCTCAGGAAGGTCTTCTCTGGTGAGCGTGCCCCAGGGAACCCAAGGTGTACCCGACCCTATCCAAAGCCAGGGGTATGAAAAACCTGTATATGAAAAACTACTGATGAGTACGTGCTACATGCTCGGTTTTAGGCTTCAGGATCTTCAAAGCTTTTGAGAAGCATGCAGTAAGCCTGTGAAGCACCCGTGTAGACATGAGCTGATAGTGAAGGGAGGGAGGAAAGGGGAGGTGGGTGCCCATGGCCACCCAGGCCAGCGGGGCTGGGCCTACCTTGGCTGGCTGGTGGCCCGGGGAGCCGTGCATGGAGCAGGGGAAGGCTGCCATGCCATGCAGCACCTTTGGCGTGGTGGCACTCGCGCCCCATGAGCAGCAGGGCTGCTCCCCTGGGAGGCGATGTGCCGGAGCAGGAGGCAGCAGGTGCCTGCCGTGAGTGGGACAGGAGCTTGTGCTCCCATGGCCTCTGCACCCCTGCACATTCCATTGTTCCCGGCAAAACCCACCCCGTGACCTTCCACGAGGCATCTGTAATGCAGGGTTTTGTTCATGGCCCGTTTACTGGCTGGGTTCCATACAATGAACACACAGGGCTTTTTCTTTTGGCCAGCTTACTCGTACAGCTCTTTGCACAACCCTAGGCTTCTGATTTTTCCCTTCCCTTTCCAGTATTGTCGTTTTATTGCAGTTTCAGAGGGAGGGAGGGAGCCGAGGCCGGGGATGCCACGGGGTGGTGCTCTTGGCACAGGAACAGGGGACCGGCCGCTGAGGGATGCTGCCCCTGCGCCGGGACCAGCTCCGCAAAAAGGTTTGGGTTTGGCTGCAAGAATAATTTGCAAAGGAACTTTGACACAAGCCGCTGTTTCTCTCCAGGATGCACAAAAGTCCTCTGACTTTGAAATGAGTCCAGAAAAAGCATTTTAAATATAGACATCTTCTTACAATGTCTCCAGAGGGGTAAAAAAAAACAGACCAGATCTAAAATGGGAAACTTCATAACACCCCCTCCACAGGAATTGTGGTCCAGAGGACAGTTCTGGTGATGGCCCTGCTTCTGCACAAGAACAAAGTGGGTGACTGGGTGCACTGGTGTAGCTTTTGGTACGTGTGCCACAGCTACCATGGGCAGCAGGTGTGGAAATTTTTTTTGTTCCGAATTTCCCCAGGGAAAAATGCTGAGGAACCATCTTACCTACCTCCACCTGCTTCCTTGGGAAGCCTCTCTCACATTGCTGGTCCCAAGGGACTGCCCCGGGGGAGCCTGCCCAGCCCCTGTCCCAGTGGGAAGGTCCCAGCAGGGATGTCCCGACGGTTCCAGCAGCGTGTGCCAGCGCCCAGTTAGATCCCTCAGCTGCCTCTGCAGGAACAGGACTGACACCTTGAATGTGGTTGCAAAGGCAGTCTTCCTCCTCCTCCTCCCACCAATAACCCTTGAGTTTTCCCAACATTTTTTCCTGGCATGGTTTCACTGGTGTAAGCTATGCCTGTAGCAAACACCCTCCAGCAGTGAACAGCACCTTCTGTTTTTTGCAATTTGAAGGCTTGGCTGTTTTGGTCACTGTCCTGCCCTCACCTGCCGTTCAGTTTGTCTGGTTTGGAGATAAACACCAAGATTTGTGTCTGTTGCTGAGACAAGCAGAAGAGCCGTCAGCGACGTTCCATCTGACACCATCAGGTACCAAGGCAGATACAGACAGCGGATGGTCTTGTAAGTTGTGTCCCTGAGGGATAAATAGGTTGAGGGTGGATAGAGATGCTAGAGATAAAACAAGTTATTTTGTTCTGTATCTTACTAAGCTCTGTGGGCTGTTTTCTTTCCTCTGAGTCAGTGCTGAGGGGCTTTGTCCCTGCGCTGTGGTAAGGCTGAGCCGTGCTGCTGGAGCTTGGATACCATCGTCTGGACCAGCCATTTCCAAGCAGCTCAAACTGCTAGGCTAGGCAGGAGGCAGCTGAAAGCGTGGGGTTTTCACTAGGCAGGGTCTTAGAGGAAGATGTGGGATCTCAGCAACCTCCATTTCCCCAGCTTTCCCCCCCATTTTCTTCCTTCTGCTAGAAGCAAATACTTGATTTTTATGATTTTTATTGCATTCTGCTTCTTCAAGTTCCTGGGCTCCACTTCCCCCCACAGCATTCAGGATCATCATGAGACCACAAGGCACCTGGCAGGGAAAAGGCCTTTGACATGCTGGTGAGCGATTCCCTCCCTGATGCAGGACACAGCAGCCCAGTGCGTGGTCACTGCCTTTCATTTCAGGCACGGCACAGGTGCTGTAATGGTGCTGACCTTTCTGAATTACTGCCTGGAAGCAGCTGCCCCAATACGGAAAACATTGACCACTGGTGCTACTGCTGTAGTGGGTGATGTTAAAAATGAACAGATGCCAGAATGAAATGCTGGACTGTCTGTGTGCAGTCATCCTTTAATGGTTCATTACTGCTCTTAACCTACAAACAGCCAGTGCCTGACAGCAAATTTATTTCTTCCTTTATTTTCAGGCTGTACTCGGGGACCCTCAGCTATTTGTATTTCCCTTGCAATGGGCAGTAAAACTATCACAGCCACCTCTGGTTCCTGATTCTTCAGACCATGCCAGGTATTCTGCTAGTTTGTTTTTTTTTAGCCCAAGTTTTGAGACTTGATCTCTCAAGTCATGAAGTTAAGCCATCCCACTGCTGCTGTCACCCGCAGCTGCAACCAGGCCGTGCTAAGGCACAGACTGCAGGTCCTTGTCCCACACTGACCTCGGGGGGTGCATGCTTGAATCTGTAGAAGAAAGGCCCATCACCGAGCTTGGTGGAGTGCAAGTTTTGCAGGGCTTGTTGAGTTAGCCTTGCACTGTATAAAAAGCCTTCTGGTGAGGAAGGCGGTGATAGCAATGAAGCAGTTCTTAGAGTTGAGTCAGGATGCACAAGCTCTTTGAGCACTGATACGCAGACAGCTCACCTGATGCTATCATAGCTTCCTATTTACTAAGGGTGCATGTGCAGAAATCCCTCATGGAAGCCAGACTTACAGATATACTTGCAACCACTTTCACTGTTAGTGTGTAATACACCCAGTTCTGCAATCAACCGAATGGAGCCAAAGCTCCGTAAGATGCAGAAAGGCTTCTCATTTCAGAGAAAATAGGTTTCCATACATCGTCTTTGGCTTTTTTGGTGTCTATTGATTGTTGCTATAGCTTTGTTTTCCTCCACTGGCTCTGGTTTGCTTATATTCTTACTTTCTTCCTTCTTTAAGAGCCAAAAAAATTAAAAGATGAACTTTAAGGTGCTTGTAAAGCACTTTGAAAACTTATGTGGATCTGGTTACAGGTCTGTTGAAATGAAAGGAAATTTTTATGATGAATGAAAATTCATTCTTCTTCTTGGGTTAGACTGACCCTCCTCCAGGGCTGTCTTACAGAGCGGGCAGGGCAAGAAGGAGCAGGTCCTCTGAGGGTGTTTCCCTTCGTTATTTGAGCACAAAAAAGTCCTCAGGGTGTAAATCCTTCTGAGTCTCCCAGAGATGCAGGGTGCTTGTGCACCCTGTCATCTGCAGGACCTGGACGTATTTTTCTCACCGCAGTGCTGGTGGCTCAGATGAGGTCGGTGGGGACGAGGAAATGGGTATATTTACTCAAGAGTCCATTAGTATAGAAAGAGGGCAAAGAGAGGGGAAGGTACCAAGAAGGTGGTGCGGTATGTGTGCTTGCACTACATCGTTCTTTCACGAGAGGTCTCTGTCATCTTGCAAAGCTCAGGCAAGCTGAATTTGGTAATAAAAACTCCAGCTATGAGGGAGCCCCTGCACACATTATTTTTTTTTTTTTTTCATGTTTTGGATACTTAAAATGGTACCAGATTGAGATGGGATATGATTTGTACATCCTTCTGATTTGTTTTTCACAGATAATCCCTTTTAGCAACATATATCATTAGAATTTTTAGATTTTAAAATCAAATGCAATTACAATGATCATGCTTGGAAAGGAAATAAGTTACGGGATCTAGCAGACCCTCTCCTTCTTCTAGCAGACCAAGAGTTCCCAGTTCTTGGGACTGAATGTACTGTTCAGTTGCAAATGAAAAAATGGTTTCTAAATATTTGTCTTATTCCCAGAAACTTCAACTACCAAAATGACAGTGGGGTTTGCTCGCACTGTCACTGCTTTCCTTTCCCTGGTGTGAGTCCTACAGCATCTTGTCTGTCTCATTGGCACTGTTGGCAGTTTCTCAGTAAAAGGCACAAGATTTAGGTCTTGGGGTTTCTAAACAGGGGCTTGGCTAAGAAATCCTGCTTTGGGCTGCCTCTGGAGGCAGGAGCCTACGTGTGCCCAGGTGAGGAATACCTCAGTGTGGTACTGGCATAAATAAAAGGACATTTTAGTACTGAAAAGAATCACAATTGCACTGATTTGGTGGCCTGGAAACTAAATGGACTGATCTGAATTGTTGGTAAGTAGTTTGCTTTAAAAGAAATTTCCTGTCTAGAACATACTGTTAATGAGAAATGTTCTGCTGATGCTCTTGAAAGAGTTATGGGAGTAGTTCACGTGCATAGCTTAATGAAAAAAAAAGCTACATATGAAATAAAATTTGCTTTGCACACCTTGAGGCAAAAGTGGCCAGAACTCTATGAAACCATGAAGAAAGTATCTGTATTTGTGCTACAGGCAGTTGCTACCTGGTCTGGATGTCAAGGCTGAGAGAATGATGAGAGTGAATTTCTTAGACTTGCTGGGCAGATTTTATTTGTAAGTAGGTCACTGCAGCACCTCAAAGTTCATTAGTAGCTGCCAGGTTTCAGGTACATCCCTGTGTCAGGGCTGGGGTTGTGGTGACAAGGGGCAGGGTTTTGGTTTTGTATAAAAAAATGGGAATTTGCTGAGCATCTGTGTGCATACATCATCTGTGAGCAGGTAGGTGGTCTGCTCCTTTTGTGGACCGCTAGGAGGTGGATTTGATAGCTTGCTTTACAGACCACGCACAGCCTCGAGTTGCTTACAAGGAATGCATTTTAGAGGGAATCCTTTTGCAGAGACAAATTTTTTATGCGAGTGCATCCAAGACCGAGGAGCTTTGGGGATTATACAGTTTTTCTTAGCCTAATAAAGAACCTTGGGAATAAACAGATTTTGCTGTGGTCCATTACCTGGAGCTTGGCTGTATCCTTGGAGAGCTTCAGAAAAGCTTCAGAAGACAAATGAGATACTCCTCTACTTCCTAAACCTCCCTCCCTGCCCCTGTTGCTACAGGCACTGCTTTGAGCTGGGTTTATCCTATAGTTTGTTTCCTACATAGAAAAAAAACCCCAATTCTTACTGATTCCCATCATATTTCAAATCTTGGGTGATACTTAGCTGATACACTGGCCTATGTGTACAAATTTCTCTCCTTCTGGGCTTTTTTTTTTTTTTTTTTTTTTTTAATGTTAGCTTTACCAGTCCCCTGGGAAAAAAAAAAACCCAACAGTGGGTATAAGAAACTTGCTGAAGGAAAAAAAAATCTCAACACATAATTATGAAGATTGAGATCAGTCGTATTCCCAAGTTCACAAGAATAAAATCTTCAGGACTGGGTCCTTTAATCTGTATGTATAAAGCTGTTGTAGGAGGAAAAAAAAAGTCTGCCGAGCAGTTTCTGAGCTGATTGTACAAGTTCAGAAAAAGCCTGGCTTGTAGCAGTCTTTATTATCCAGGCATATTTGGGTTTGGGACTGCTCTGTCTTGCCTTCAATGGAGCATAAATGGCAATACAGTTCTGCTTGAAGCTGCAGAAACCCCTAAGGTTTAGGTAGGCTTTACATGGTGAACTCTGAGTTTATCTGTTCCCATTTGAAGAGACACCTGAGTTTAAATATCTAATCTGACTTCTTTCAGCTCTTAAAAAAATAACAGAATGAGTTTGAAAGGGAATCAAATATAACATTTAGGAAAAAAAAAAAATTCCTCTGGGTGTTTTCTGGTTTTGCTCTGTCTCATTTGCTGGATAAGCACTTAAGCTCTGCTGGCTTCATTCTGAGATAAAGTTGAAACATGTTGTTCCGTATATATCTCTGATTATCCTTTATGAGATGGAATGTTGCACCTGCCAAAGTGTTAAACATAAAATATTTTTATATGGCATCTTTTATCTCAAAGCACTCTATGAGGCACTGAAATGGTGCTCTAAGCTTCCAGATGATGGAGACCATTACTGCTGGGTGAGTCATGTTTTCAGAGATGAGTGGAGGATTTGGGATTTGGACCTGTAAGCCTGATCCTCCTCTTATGTTCTCCTCTGCAGTCAGGAAAATTTCTGGTGCGTTACAGGGAAAAAGTGCTTGACTGGCATGGTTCAAATCAAATCAGGATCAAAGCACTTTGTTGATTCATTATGGGCATCTACTAAACTGGCAATTGGTGAACTGTAGGTTCAGCATCAGCATTAGTGATGCAACAGATAAACCATGGGGCTAGGCACTTACAAGGTATTACTTAATGCCTATAAATACCTAAATTCCTTCTTATCACTAACCCCCCTAACTTTCTGGGAGTGCTGGGCTGATGTTTGCCTGCTGCTATTACCACTTTTCTCCCCACTGCTGCACATTTTCATGTGTATTTCACACTTGTTTTCAAGCTGATGCCTTTCCTCAAGTCTCTGGGGAATTCCCCACCTGTTTCTATTTAGTCCATCTGACTTGTCTTAGGCAAACTTTGAAATTGTTAATTTCCTTCTGGCAAGGTGAATATTGGGACAGGCACCCTCTCAGCACAGATGTCTCAGGTCTTCATTTGCAAGCACTGTTGAATCCTGCATCCTGTTCACATCACCCCTTGTTATCCAGGTGCAGGTAGCCCCATGTTGCCATAATTTCTGCTTCCTCCTGGAACTGAAAGTAAAAAAGAAAAAATAAATAAATTTAAACCACCTGAGTGGCTTAGACACACCAAATCACATCACTTTGTGAAACGGGGGCTCAGCTTCCCAAGGTGCTGTTGCACTGTGATTTTTCTAAGGACTCTTGCAGCGAAGATGCTGTGAGCTCTTCAGTGTATAGGCAGAGTATGCAGTCTCAGGTTTTGCAGTCTCAGCTGGAGGACCATCCATCCATCCTAGGGCATCCTGCAGCAGGGTGTAAGAGGCACATTCCCCTTGGCAGACAAAGAGCTCAGCCTGGCCAGGGAGCTGCCCCTGCTGCTGCTGGCATGGGGTTAGCAGAGCGATGCAGCATCCCTGTGCATCCCTATGGCTGGAGCCAAGGAAGAGGCTGCCTGGCTGCAGGCAATGACCCATGGAAACCCTTCACATTTTGGCGAGCAGAACAACTGCTCATTGACACAGGGAGCCTTTGCCCATGTTCCAGCAGGGATCAATTCCCTTGCATCAGCTCCAGTGCAGCAAGGACCTGTGTGTTAGATGGCTTCCTCACAAAATCACGTGCTCAGGCATGCAGGTGTTACTGATCCTGTGAAACAATCAGGTCCCCAGGCAGTAACGCTCTCCTTACTATTCCTCTCTCCTGGTATATTTTCGAGGGAGACATTGGTATTTACAGACTGTCTGTGCAGGTGTGCTTGTTTGCATTTTCATTTTTAAACAGAGTGCAGGAGGTTCTTTCCTGCTCTGGGGTGAGGAAGCCCTGCCAGAGAATGAACTGAGCTTTTCAACTTCCTGGGAATATGGAAGCAAACAAATTGAGGAGCAGAAAAACTGAATTTCCTTTCGAAATTCAAATGACAGGGAATGAGTACATCTGATCTGTGTCAGCCTGCCACACGGAATTGTTTTCTAAGCGTATCCATGGGTCCTTGGACGGAGGTCTAATATTTCTGCTCTAGAGAAATCACAGAAGATACCAGTTAAATAGACCCAGTATTGATAAAGCTATTTAGACACCAGTTCAATAGACATATGGTTGTTCTTAAGGGAGCATATATTCCATGAATAAATAAGCCTCAAACTCATTAATTCCTGTGGTACTGGTCAGGCCTTCTAAGTTATCTGTTTTCCTTGGAGCTGCTTATATTTTTGCATGTCCTTGAGTGAATCTTTCATTGAATTCAATGCCCAAGATGATGATAAGCTTCCTTAATATCTTTACAAAGAAACCTAACTAAAATCATCCAGCTACTGGGGTCCAGAGAGATGTATTCCAAGGCTATATTTATCCTGCAATGAACTGTTCTGGCACTACTTGGGGATTATGTAGGTGTGATAAGGAGACCGCAGGGAAGCTGCAGGGGATGAGAAGCCTCCCCAATGTCAATGTTTCTTTGTCCTGCCTTGGACCTGTGGCCTCTCCCATGGCGGGAGCTCCTTGTGCTTTTTCCTCCACCTGCTTTTTCCTCCACCTACTTTTTCCAATGCAGAGGGAAGTGCACAGCTCCACTCCTTCCTTAGGTGAAACAACCACTGAGATCCTAGTGAAGGGCAAAGGGGCTGTTTCCCTCCAGCTGTAGCTCTGCAGCTGTGTGGAGCCCTTCTCCGTTTGCTCCTCCACCCCCTGTGCCCCGCTGCCCTTCCTCTGTGGGGTTTGCATGGCGTGACCCACTTGTGCAGCCTCCTGGGGTGTGCCTTCACCACACGGCTGCAGCCAGAGGTGCTGTGTACTCTTAATGATCCTTCTTGGGAAATGTGCAGGACTTGCTGGGTAACTCTCTTTTCTAGCAAAACCCCAGGAAATGTGCGCATGGACGTGGAGAAGAAAAACTGATGTGTGTGAGATACAGAATAAAGCCAAACCCAGGACAATCTGCTTTCCCTACATTAAGTAGGTGAGAAGCTGTATGTCTACTCCAGACCTAAGCCTGGACATGGTGTTTGACGGTGACTGAGCCGTTCAGGTATGTGCCAGCCTTTTTGCTGCTAAGTTGCTTTACAACCCCCAGCCTAATTTAACAGTAGCTAAGAGCCTAATCTAAAAGTCGATGGAAATTGATGAACATTTTTGTGGCTAACGGAGAGGTCCTTCCAGAAGACTGTATCTACTTTTTTGCTCGTTGGCAGCCCAGATGAAACAGGGTGTGTGTTTGCATGGGCTGCTGTGGGATGGACACCTTATCTCTGGGATGCCTGGTATTTTCCCTGACCATGACAAGAGGCAACTCTGCTCACCTTTCTGATGTCAGGACTTTAACAATCTTATCCTGTGACTTCTCCCCTGTAATGCAGGCTGGGGCACCTTGCAGAGTGGTGATAATGCACTTTCTCTGCGGCTGAAGTTGGGATGTGCTGTCAGCCCTGACTCCTTATATCCTTCTGAGGCTCTGAGGAGGTTTTAAGCTGACCTGCCTTGAAAGAAAACACTTACTATATCTGTGCTTTAAGGTGAAAAGCAGGTCTGAAGGAAGGCTGGAGTACATTGTTTGCTGGCTGTAGTTCCTGTTCAAAGCATGTACTCTGTGAGTACGGAGTGTCAGACACGCTGTTAGGCTACTCCTGTATCTGGTGAGGTTTAGTCACTTAGACCAATATTTCTCCTCATTGAGACTGTTTTGCAGGTGGGTGAAAACAGTAAAATCCCCTTTTCTCACCAAGACAGAGGTGAGCAGAGCCCAAAGCCCTCAGTAAAGAGAGTGGCAGAGCCAGAGATAAAACCCAGGAGTCGGACCTGCAGGACCAGACAAGCATCCCTGCCATGGGAAGCTCCTGTAAATCTCCCCATCTCTGTCCCCTAGGAAGTTCAGCCATCACTAACACATCATGAGGGTTTCTGTGTGCAGGGACGCCAGCTTGCTGTCCATTGACAGAGCACTTAAACTATTAGGGAGATCTGTACTTGATGGGTAGCCTATCTGATCTGTTAAAATGAGTGCTTGCAGCACATATGACGGCTTGAATTTTGACCTTGATATAATTACAATTTATTACAATGTGTGTCATGCTTGAGAGTATATCTGTGCTGGGAATGCTCCTTCATGATCACTTCTCCTGGGATACAGGGATTTTCAATGTATTCTTTTCATGGCAGTCGATACCCTATTAAGGTGATGACAAACCTCAGTGCCTGTAATTTAGCACTGAGTCTGAAGTGAGGTAACCAATTTGCTTACCTAATGATATAATCGATAGGCACAGAAACGGTGCAAGGGCAAGTCTGTGTTTTTCTGCTTGCTGCTGGCAGGGAAGGCAGCAACGTAGCTTAATGAATTATGTGAACTGCCTGTTGTGTGACTTGAGAGTCATTAAAGATTTGAAAAAAAAAATCACATATCTTTTGGGAAAGTTGCTGAAGTGTTTTGGAGGGCAGAACAATGTCTCCAACCAATTGTCATTGGCGAAATACTGTGCTGCATTTCTTATGGTATGTTTGTAAGAGATATGTATATATCTCTATATAATATATATAATTTTTTCCCTACCAATTTTGTTGTCGGTGAAAGACCTGCAGGAAACTCACCTAGGTTTCTCAATGTTGAGCATCTTCCCTGTGGTAGATCGGCTGATAGTCAGGGATTTTACTGCATTTCAGGGATGTCTCTGTTCATTTGAAAGCATTAGCAACATTGTTCACAAGGAACTATGGAAAAGATAGAAAAAGCCTTTTAATTCCTTTCTCTGCTAAATTAGCAGGAGCAAATGTTTCTTCCCTGTCCAAAGCAAACTGGTCATACCCATCATCACTGGGGACAACCTTGCTCACCTCAGTTGCAAGTCTTTCTACTGCTAGTGACGTTCTTCAGTCCCATCATTTTATGACCCATTTTATCAAACCAGTCCTGCCTATTTAATGAGTGCCTCTGCTTTCCCTTGGTGTCACACCTATGCCCAGGGAAGTGGGTAAACTCGGAGTACCTGCAATTCCCACAGTGTCACACCATGATAGCTGCAGCCCTCTGACCCACGTGCAGTGTGGTCAGCCAGCCTTCTGCGTTTTTCCTCGTCAGAATTAAGTCAATGGAGAGGCAGATGTGCTCTGGAGAATGGCCAGCAACAGCCCCCAGGCGTTTGATACCTAGTTTCCCCGGCCTCCCATAAATGACAGAGGTGCCTGGGAGCACAGGGCACCAGTAGCACTTCTAAATGTCTTTGCAACATTCCTGGGAGGGAGGTGAAATGCTAGCACCTTGCGTGGAGGTGCTAGTTAATGATCATCTATCAAAGGCAGTTCGTAACTTCCCCTGTCACACGTTGCTATCATTTCCAGCCCTTTCCACTGGCAGAGAGCACCTACGCACCATCCTCGCTAACCACAGTGATATCTGGCCTGCCGTGCTCTTTCCTGGTGTCACAGCTCTAGGAGCCAAGCTCACTCAGATGCCTGTGGTTTAGTACCTAATGGACCCTGCCAGCTCAGGTGGACCCTCGGGTCAGCTCTGCAGCGTCTCCAGAGTGTGTGCAGGCTGAGTGAGGAAGCAGCCACCCCTCTGCATGAAGGCTGCATTTTTCCAGCCAGCTCGGACCACCTCTGAGGATGCAGGTGTTCTTCAAAACTTCCTGTGTATTTGGGTGTCCATTCAGAACAGCACCCAAATCTATTCTGAAAGTGATGAGGCTTAAGCACAGTCTAAATGTAATGGTGTGTTTATGGACCTTATATAGCAAACATGCATTCCTGAATGGTGCCATTTTCTGCTTTTATATTAATAGGCTATGATAATGTCAGGGGCATGGATTAGCAAAAAAAGAAACATTTTTCATCTGAAAAATTCTTGCTGTCAGCAAAAAGAGAGACTAGTGCAGTTTTTCACTTTTTGGGGGAGATTCTTCACTGTCCAACACAGGTGGCTCACAGCAGCTATATTGCTTTGCTTTGCTATTCATCCAATTACGTGTTGATTGCAAAAACCTGGGACAGTTATTTGCAAATTCATCAGCTCAAGTTCTAAAAAGTGAAAGTATTTGCCACCTGGGGTGGCAAAAAAAAAATAAAAATAGTATGTGAGAATAAAAAGAAAAGAGTAAGTGAATCTACTGGGCTTTAACCCTGCAGTTGTTTCACTTCAAATTTGACATAAATTAGGCTGAGAAGTACTGTGTATTGTCATATACCTATATTCCCAAACTCTTATGTTTTCATTCACAGTCCTTAATAGTAAAGAAGTTGAGGATTATGACATTAATTTTGCAAGATAGGAGGGTCTCATAACTTGTGAGGTTTGGATGATGGATGCAACCTCTATGTATTTGGAAATTGCACTGTGCCCTATTCAGCTGTAGGATGAGCTTCCACTCCTTGTTCTAGAACACCACTGGGTTTTTTTTTTTTCATTCAGTACTGATTTCTATTTAATGATCTCATCTAAAATGAGTTTAGATGTTTTTCATTAAGTGTGTCTGTCTTTCACTTTTTTTTTAAACTTAATTTTGTGAAACTACATATGCTTTAGTTTTGCTTTGTGTGTTTTTTTTTTTTTTTTTTTTTTTTTTTTTTTCCCTTAAGAACTCTAGCTTCTGTGATAGAGCCTCTACATTGCACAGGAGTGAAAAACTACGCAAGGTGTGTGAGTAAATCCAGGTGTGTGCTTCCACTGGAATGTGTGATCTACTTTTCAACAATGTGGTTGTACAAACTGAAGATAGCTACACCTCGGGACAATTTAAGGTGAAAGATAGCTCCACCCCATAAGTGCAGAGAGGTGACAAATGCTTAACTGAGTGGCCCCTTCGCTGTGGCTGCAGGGAGGTGAAGGCGCCTGGGCTGCCTGGTGTGGCTGCATGCAGGAGGTGGCTGGGGTCTGGTTTTCAAGCGTTTGGTGGTGGCTCCCGGAGCAGCAAGGTAAGGCTGGCAGGTTGCACTGCCTGATGTATCAAGTCTACCTCCTCTGTGCGAGAACCATTCTGATGTGTTAGTATAAAGCCAGGCTGTGCTGGCTACACCAAGTGCTTGCTCCGAAACATCTGCTGACCAAACTTAAATTAAACCAGCTGAAGCAGGTGCAGCTCTTTATCCCGGGGGTTACAACAGTGTGATTAGCCTGACTGGAGCTGGACTTGGGCACGTCAACGCAGGGTCTCTGTGGCAGGTCGTGCCTGAGTTTCTCTGTCTTTTGTCTCAGTTCAAAGCAGATATATGCTGGTCAAACACTGCTCTTGCCTGTCTTCTCCAGGGTCGTCACAAGAGTTCAGCTAACTTTTTGGAGATGCGGGTTGCAATTGCCTCATCTGACCAGGGTGGAAGGTTGGCTGTAACATCAACTGTGCTGACACTCCCGTCTTCCTAAAACCAACAGGTATCCGACCAGCTGATCTTCCTGAGATAATGACTACTGGGTTAGAATCTGTAAACTAACAGCAGGGGAAGAATAACGTCAAAAATGTGTGACTACTAGCCAGAAGAAGCAGTATTGCTTTAGTGTCAGATTGTCACAAAAGATGTGATGAAAGTACTTGGAAAGATTCCTTGTTTTTCCCTTCCAGATTAAGCTGGGGGGCTTCACAGTGAATGGAACAAAATACTTGTCTGGGGCTCAAGCAGTCACCTGCAGCTTCATTTGTGCCTTTTTCTAAACCCCTCTGCAGTTCCCTGTTAGCTCCGGTCTGGCTAAACTGGGTTGAGCCTACAGCTATTTTTATAACAGTCCCTCGAGGCACCCGGTCAGAAGCTGCCTGTTTGCCTTGTGTTAATGGAAGTCAGGCCCAATTATATGCATGTGGGGGATAAGTTGTTTCCTCTTACTCATAATGAATCCTGACCTTTCCCAGGATCTGGCTTGTCTGTTTATTCAATAATCTGCTACCCATCACACTAAGGAGAGAAATGGAAAAATCCCCAAACCTGCCCAAAGGCAGTCTGCCTTCTGTTTGAGCAGCTAAGGATGATAAAGCACGTGTATGAAGCGAGCAGATATGCCTGTCCAAGTGGGCAGGTTTGACCCCTTGGCAGAAGGAGCACTTCAGCTGCAGGATTGGTTTGGGATGTGTAGAAGAGAGCTCACATACTCAGCCTGCCAAAGCAGCAGTGAGCATGGGGTGTTAGTGCTTTTGTTCTGGTTGCACTGGTTTACCTCTCCAGGGACCAGCCTCTGAGAAGAGCCCAGCCTTCTGCGGAGCACTTCTATGTACCAGTATAGTCTGGTTGGGATGGGGATGTCACTTTGTGCCTTGGGACTGCAGTGCCAACAGGGGAACTGGATTTCTGCGTAATGGTTTTGCAAGAGAAGTGTGTCACAAAAGGAGTGGTAGGTCCAAGTCTGAGACTAGGGATAGATCCATCTGCACTTAGAGCTGTGTGAGTTTAGAAAGCAAGGGGGTCTACTCTAAACCTTGCAACTCAGCAGGAAGATCTTTACCCTTTAATACCTTTGCCCTTTATAAACTGCTTCTACCTGTACTTTGATTTGATTTCAGTGTGATTTACCTCTGTGCGTTTCCTCCACATAATTAGTAACAGAGTGAATCCTGCCATCAAATCTTGTGTAGTCACATTTGCAAATATTTACATTTAACCTATTTCACTTAAACTCTTTTGTGGTAACTCGAAGCGACCTGACCTACCACTCCTTTCGTGACAGTGTCATGGAAATTCAAAACTTGTGCTCCAGTGGGATGCAGGTGCATAAATCACACAGGATCTTTTGAAAATGTTACCCTCTAGCCTTTGGCCATGGTAGCTTTAAGCCCAATTCTTCTGTTGTTTTAGTCCCTGTGTGTGTGTGTGCGTGAAGATGAGGCAGCTGCCAGCTGCTAAATTACTGGAACAAAGGCAAGTGTTCTAAAGCATTTTATATAACACTTGTTCCCTTTCATTTGATGAATGATTCATTAATGTCTCTGTTTGAGATAATTATTATGAAGGCTATAACCTTTTCCATTATTTGAACGAACACAAAACATTGCAAAGAAAAACTCTGGAAGAACCTAATTCATGCCTAGCAGAAGAGGTGCTGTTCTCAGCAAGTTATCTACATGTGCATTAAACAGCAAAATTGTATTTACCTCATGGGCTGCAGAGCAACAAAGTCCCCCTAAATGCTTAAGAAGCTGATGCATTTCTGTTGAAGTTTAGAAAAAATTTCCAATCATTGCTTCCTTGCTGGCGTTTCTTCAGCCCTGGGTTTTCCTTGGCTGCTCCTGGCTCTGCTAGGCAGAAATCTGAACACACCAACACAGTCAGACCACTGGGGCAGGTCCCAGGGTTGCTCCAACGTGTGACCATCAAAGTTTGCCCCATGGAAGGCAGTGATGGTGTGTTATCCTGGATGCCTTGAGTTGGAAGTGGCTGGCACAGCCCTGTGAGAGGGAAAGTGAAAAGGGTCTGACCATGCATAAAAGAGGAGAGAAGGGGTTAAAAATGGCTCGAGCAAGAAGAGTAAAGTAGTTCTCATAAGTGAGTGTGCTTCAGTCTCCTTCCACTACTCTTGGTGCAACATGGGGCATCCAAAGGTCTTAAGGGGCGAGATTGGTCCAGTGACGCTACCCATGGCCCACAAGCAGCATGACCCCCTAAAAGAGGATGGTTTGCTGTGCTTGTAATATCTGAGCTCAGCAAGAGAATCATCTCTGCTCTGTTGAATCTGAGCTGGGCCTCTTTATTTTTAGTCTTTGTTTTGTCTGATGGCTTCTGTGCCTTCACAGGAATCGCAGGAGGACCACAGCCACTTGCTTCAAACACAGTGTTCCCTCTGGTGTCCTGGATATTTCCTGACAGTTCAGTTTTAATTTTACCGTGTGCATTAATGGTTAGAAATGTTTTGAAATGTTAGCATCCTAGCCAGTTGGAAAAACGTGGGATGACAACATCACCATTCAAAACCTTAATTGAGACTAGTGCTTTCTAATCTGCTGCACAATTTTGTTAATTTGAAATGTTTCCTCTTGCTTTCCAATGAGTTTCTAACTATCAGTTCTGATTCATGGATTAGGAGGCCAGAAGGGCCATTAGATTGCCTAAAAAAAACCCCAATTTCAATGAAATATTCCTTGAAAATATTAAGTACTGAAGGCTCGGGATGGCAACATCACTTTCCCCAAACCAGAATTATTTTATCAATATTTCTAAACTGTTATTGTTCATTTTGTGCAACTGAATTTTCCAGAATTCTCCCAGATAAACCGTGTGTCCCACAGGTCATTTTTCATCACTTCATAGAAAGCCCTATTGCTAAAGTGTCAGTAAGTGATAGTTTAACAGGAGTTTGTCAGTTGGCACAGAAGTTAGTAACGCTCTGGGCTGCTTGTAAACTTGCCTTATAACTGTGCAGTAATAACAGATATATACATTGCTGATGCAACATCTCTTTAGAAGATCTGTATGTGATTTCAACAATTTATGAATGAAAACTCGCTGTTAAATGTAATCTTACTGCATGAGTCATGAAAACTATGGGGAATTGTACTGTCTCATTTTATGGGTGTGCTTGGCATTAGGGATGAGCAGCGTTACTGCAGGTGCCTGGGAAATGGGTATCAGGACTCCAGGGTTTTAATCCCAGGTTTACCCCTGATCTGTCGTGTAAACACCGAACGAGGTAGTTGTGCTCATGTATCATCAATGATTATGGTTCGCAGCATGTGCCTCAAACTGTGGTGAGCCGTGCTCCTGAAATAAAGCCGGTGGTCCCCGTGGGCTGTGCGGAGGGCAGAGCAGGATGGCGCTGTCCATGCAGCCGCACGGGAGGGCACCGCCGCTGCTGACTGACAGCCTTCCTGGGTAAAACTTCACCGGCAGGATTAGCCTTCCCAGGGATTAGCTGTGGGAGAACCCGGTGTTTGCTCAGACACAGCAGTAGCTCTGAAGGGATCAGGCTCAGGAAAGTATCTCCCTCTTTTGCCTTCTTCAGTGTGATGGCTGTGATGCTCTAAAGCCAACAGCAGCTGTAGTTTCCTGATGCAATGGAATGCAGTAGGGAGGAGGAAGGGCATGATCCTCTTAACGAAAGAGTTCCGCAAGGCAGCCCTGCTCTGCCCTCTCTTTTTTTTTTTTTTTTTGTTGCAGAACAGCAGCCGTTGAAAGCGCATTATTAAAATGTATTGATTTGTTTCCATATTTCTGTCTGCTGGACTGAAACGTTCCATGTATATCATTCAATACCTTTTATTCACTCAGAAAACGGAGCAACTGAAAGTTAAAAGTCATGCATGTGCACTTTCTGTTTCCAAACCAAAATGCTTCAGCCTAAACTCAAAGCATTTGTGAAATGTCACTCTTCTGCTACATTAGAGCTGCAATCCCTCCAAAATCCTTGCTAGCACCACGGTAGTTCTCTGGTTCCCAAAGATGCTGTATAATTGCTATGATCTCAGGTCCCTCTAGACCAGCAAGAGATACTGTAGTGAGCCACGGGAGCTGCAGCTTAATCCAGACAGCACAGGCTCTGGGAGAAAATAAGGATGCAAAAAATCTGAAGTGCAACTCCTAGGCAATGTGTGGTATTTCAGCTGGTGATTTAAAAGCCACAAAACTAAACCCCACAACCTCCTCCTTCCACCTTCTGCCATACCTTAACATTAATACTTTTTAAACATTTTCTTATAGTAGAAACTTGCCCCTTCTGCACAACCCAGCACTTTCCAAGTCTCTGATCTGGGATTCCTTGTGTGGGAAGCAGGTAGGAGTCAGTCATATTGATAAGCAAGGATGCTTTATTGCCAGATGTGAGGAGCTAAGCTTGCAATGGGTGATGTGAAGGGTTAAATCCCAACCTCCCTTACTCGTGGAAATGAAGACAGGCGCACCCTCTAGGGAAGTGAGGATTGCTGGGGAGGTGCTGCACAAGCTGGTTCACAAGAAGGTTTTAGGAAATTGAGGATCCAGAAGCAACAGGCTGATGCTGTGGCTGATCACCTCTGACATCTCACCCAGTGTTGGCTTAGAGATCAACACATGTATGGATCACATACACACCTTGCTGGCAGTCAGGCCTCTTTGGGACTGTGAGGCTGTAGGTGGTTGTTGCACGCTGGGCTTTATTTCTCAGAAGGAGGTGCAATGGAGCTGTGGCGGTCGCTCGAGCTTCCCAAAAAGTTGTCCCAGATAGCTGCTGCCTTGAGCTCCCCCATGCTACCAGTCCTTGCAGAGGTTATTTATCTTCCAGGTATATTTTTTGCCAACACATGTGCATCACCAATCAGTGCAACGTGTCTTGAAAGTTTGGTTTGGCTGCTTACTTTACCTTCTTTCCTTTTTGTGGGTTTTCCAGTGGAGGGTACCAAAGGGAGAGAGCAAACTCTGAGATGAGGTGGGTATGAAATGTGTTCAGTTAGAAGAACATTCCAAGGATTTGTCTTTGAGGACAACTAATCCATAGTTTATGTGTAAAAGCAGCTCTCAGGGTACTTACTGACAGGATGTTCTTTTGAAGTGTGTGCATCATTTGAGCTTTTGTCCTTTTTAATTAGGCAAAGCCGTACTGTTGGCTATTAAGTTCAACAATAGACAGAGACAACTGGTGACTGGTCCTCAGCAGGCTGGGAAGTGAAATCAGATATAAAATCATCAAGGCATTTGGTCATACGTGGGGTGACCAAATTTCTGACAGAAATGGTAGTTTCCTTAGTATTTTGCAATAATACCAGAGTTGTGTTCTTAGAGCTGTCCACAAAGAGATGCAAATAGTAAAATGTATTTGCTGTTTACATTTTTAGGGGCTTTTTTTGGTTTGGTTTTGTGTTTATTTTGCATCTCTTTCTTTTTTTTTTGGTGTGTGTTTGGTTTTGTTTTTGTCATGTTTTGTTTGTTTTGTGGTAGTGTGTTTTTTGTTTTTTTTTTTGGTGTAGTTAATGGGTATGTTGTTTTATCCCAGCACTATGAGTGGGGTCTCTATGGAGGTACTAGCAGAGCACTACCTTGACTGAGTCATAAAAATATACATCTAGAACTTTGTGTTTGCCAAAGGATGACAAAGATATCAGGGAAAAATGAGCTATGAGTATCTTCCAGCCTGATTCAATATAATTTTCCTCTAATGAAGACTCCAAAAGTCTTTACAGAAGGAAAAGGGTCCCTATTCACCTGCCAAAGAGGGAGATTTGGAGACATCTTAGTATTTTTTCAGTCTTTACTTTTTTGTATCTGACAGAACTGGATTTGTGATTGGAAAACTAATTATTCAATTAGTTTGGGAGCAGGTAAACAAAGAAATTATTTTTTTTTCTGATGAACCATGCATAAAAATGATATATGTACCATTGTTCATGTATAAAATGGAAGGAGAGCACATACAAGTTTTAAAGTGCCAGCTGTTGTTTTGATTCCTGCTTTCCACAAACGGAAAGCTAGCAAGTTCTGCCACTTCTAGTCCACAGGGCAGGATTAGAAATGGATGAATTACCATGCCTAAACTGAGAACGAATGTGAGTTGAGAATTATGAATTGAATTCTAAAGCTTTCAATTCTTTATATGAAAAATAGGTTTGGGTTTGGTTTTATTTTTTTTCATTTTACCAGTTTTATTCCCTTTTCCCCCCCTTTCTGCTTGTACACGTAACACGTACATGGATAGGAGCAAAATTAGGGAAATAAAAATCTAGCACCTAGAGAGTTTCTTCTCTCCGCTGTTGTCAGCATGTGCTTGAGCCTGAGGAACTGGCACTATTTTCTTGAGGCTAGACAAAGCAATTCCTAGCCTTCCTTTATCTTTTCATGTGAGATAGAGAGGAAGGAACAAAATAATCTTCCAGGCTACTCCTCACATGCAGGGACGGATTTGTTTTGATCTGATGTAATATAGGGTAGTTAACCATGTATTGTACTCTGGTTCAAAAATATTTCCATGTGGCCCAAGGATGGGATTGAGAACTGGAATAGTCCAAGTTTGTTCTTTCAGAAGTGGAAATCAGGCAAGTTTATTTGATGTTTTCATGCCTTTGTGAAATGAGGAAAGATATGTTATTTAGGATTAATGAAGATCATTGATTAACATCTAAAAAGCAGTCTGAGTTCTCTAGACAACTATGTATTGTATGAAATGTAAGAAATGTAGAAGAGAGACACTATTATACTTTAGAAAAATCTTTCTTTTCCCCCATCGATTAAATTAGTTTGCTCTAAAATGCCTATGAAACATATAGTATTGTAATAGCTTTAAGCCTGAGCCAAATTTTTAATGGCCGAGTCATTCTTGCATCTGGCCTGTGCTCTTTGGAAAAGTGTAACCAGTGAGAGATGGTGATCTATGGTCTGAGCTAATGTGTGATTGGGGGCCCTGGGGAAAGGGCAGGTTTTTAGAATGGTTTAAAAGTTTTCTGGCTCATTATTTTTTAGCTGGAAAAACTGGAAGTGACACCTTAGTGACAGGACTAATACGGAGCATCCCCACTCACTGTCAACCGAAAGGATTTCTGTTTCCTAGTATTAGCCCTGGTGAGTTTTCACAGGCTTTGCTAAATACTGAAAGGTCCTGAGGATAAGAAGGAAAAGAATAAAAGCCTCACTTCTCTCACCTGCTCACTGCAAATGCTGAACGCTCTGTGCCCTGCAGAAGGATGACAGTTATGGCTCTGTGATGGCTCTGTTGGTCCTGCACTGACAAGTGTAATGCGTGCGTGTTGGTACTCTCTGCCAGCAGCTCCGTAAAACATCCATGGGAGCTTCATCAGGGAATCTGTGAACTGCGTCACTGCTGCTGGAAGAAGCAGACTGAAACAGCACACAGACGGTGCCCTGATTTACAAACCTTTCCTCTGTCTAGGCCAAGGACAACTCCACCTCTACGAGGAGCTGGTTTCTCCTTTGTCTACTGTCTCTTGCATGTAAAATTGCCAGTCCCTAGCAGGTCTTGTTGTTCAGCTCCGGGCGTTTGTTGCTGTCCCTGTGATTCCACAAACCTGTGCCCTTTTTCTGCACATTCCTGTCCTGAGCAAAGATGGGATGCACCATCACCTTCAGCTCAAGCTAGGTCTACATCCATACGTGCTCACATATTTTCTGTGACTCCTCAGACAGACTTGTCGTAAAGCTAATAGGAGTCAATGTGAAGTATTCCTTTGATGAAGGGAAACATTGCCTCTGTTTTCTCAGTCTTGTCTCACACAGAAATGCATGAAATAGTTGCCCAAGCTTGCAAAGTTATGGTTTTAAAGGACAACAGGTCCAACGAAGGCACAGAGTTTACAAAAGAGTCATTCTTGATGACACAAACCTGCCTTTCCACCATTACTTACGGCTCACATGATATGCAATCATTTTCCTAATTGGAATCTGAGATTCACTTTGAATGACATATTTTTTTTTGTTCTCTCTAGTAAGCAAGCCCACCTGAGACACTGACAAACAGCGAACGTCTTCGCCTTTGACTCTACATTTGCTCCAAAACAAGGTACACTGCAGGACAGCAGCATTTTTGGATGTTTTCCATCAGGACTGGTTTTCCATTTTCACGCTGCCGATTATGCTGAATGTATGGAGATCATGATAACGCCCTGTGGGCTGGTGTATAGGTGGTCTTTTTAACCTCTGCTTTGTGTCACGACATGGAGGTGAATAAAATCCTATTCCATAAGCAAGGACCTTTAGAAACTTCTATACACCATTCAGTCCTACCTGAATGTGTAACTGAGGGTCTGGTGCAGGCTGCCTGTACAGACAAAAAATTTATATTATTGCTGAATTAGATGTACAGAATATTTGCATATGCTTTGATTAAAACTTCACTGGTTTGATTCTGATGACACAAAGCATATATGGAGAGGTAAGATTGTACTGAGGGTACAATGATGCTAGATGTTGGCTGAACAAAACAGGGAAATATTAAACCAAGTCCTGTCTTTTTTTATATATCTCCCTGACTGTCTCCTGGGGGCACTGTTAGATTCAGGATATTATGTTAGCTAGACTTTTGGTCTGGCCCAGTATCTTTGTTCTTTTGCTTTTAACAGCTTTAGCACAAGTTGTTTTTAACTTGTTTGAAGAAGACTTCTAGTCTCAGAGAAACAAAATGTGTCTGTTGCTCAAGTGCACAATTACATTGTTATTTTAAATCATCCCATACACCATGGGTGAATTTTTTTCCTCCTTAAAGGTAAAAGGGAGGCACTTCTGGGGTAAGTATCTAAAACAGGTGACCTGAACTGCTATATGGAGATGACTCTGTCAGCTGTGGAGGGTGACCAGACAACTGCCTTGACATAGGTGCCTAAGTTTTAGATCATAAAAGTTAGGAGAGACAATACCTTTTTGTGGTGTCGTTTATCAGCTCCTCTTTTTTAATGTCAGGGGAAGTTCTAGTACTGGTCCAAGATCTAAGCTGTACTGATGCTATAGCTTACAATAAGTAAAAAGTATGCCACTCAGTTCATGGTTATCCTGGGTGTATCTGGGAAGTTCTTCTGGTCAGTTCTTGCATCGTGTCAAGTATTGCTCTCACCCCAAGGTTGAAATTTGCTGAACCAAAATAATATGTCCTTGGGTACCTCGCATCTGGGATGCCATCCAGTGAACGTCAGTGAGAGGTTAATGCTTATTTATTACACTTTGGGAAATTGCTTGGGCTAATTTATGTGGGGACCTTTGCTAGATGGGTAAGCATGGCAATCCTGTTGGTCTCACTGCGGAGGAGGAGGATTAACAGCCAGCTTCATCTGCCATGACAAAACTTTTCTCTGACATCTGGGCCATTAAAGTAAATGACAGGTTTTACTGCAGTGTCCATCTCTTGGAGGGACATTGACAATTTACTGCTTAAAACCCAAGTCACAGCAGAGCACCTGCTGACAACTGAGACCTTGGCATCAGCCGCTAATGCTGATAATATACAGCACAAACACCACACGAAGGGTGGAAAACATCACTCAGACATGCCTTGTTGGAGTGGATCTACAAATAACGCTTCCTTCTCTGTTATGCTCCAGGGAGAGAACCTTGTTGCTCAGTGTGTGGTAAAGACAGAAGGTACCAACTTTGATTCTGTTTTTATTTATTCCTGACAAGTGTGATTTATGAATCAGAACCCTTGTTTCATTACTGAAAGGGTCTATCTGCTCAGTGCCCTGACACAATGATTTCCTTCTAAGATTTTCTGCCTGTGCATTTCCTAGCCCCATTTGTACACTGTCTTGTCAGTTCCATAAATCATTACAGATAAGTAAATCCTTCTCTTAACCTTTTGGGGTGATAGCATTCCTAATATTTTCTGAACATGTTACTCCCAGCTTTTCTAGAAAAGAAGACGTGCTGCCGTACAGCACAATAATTACAAAAACGTTCTTGTTCCCCTTTTTGGTCAAAGTGGTAGAGCTTTTAACCCTTTGCATTCCTTGCACACAAAGTCTTTTAAGTGGGAGGAGTTCCATCTGAGCTTTGAAACTACTTTTGAAGTTCCTGTCTGAGTATATTTGAGTATTTTATCGCTGTATACAGATATTGAACATTGCAAAAAGCTTCTTAGGAATTTCATTAATTGCAATAAAAACCAAAGTCTGTATTTGTACAGCTTTTGAACTCCTCTCTCTGCTAACAAAGTAATTTGGTGTACAGTAGCATGGGATTCAAATTGCTTTAGCTTGATCATAGTTCTTTTGCCATATTGAAGAAGAGTTAGAGGTCTGCAATATGATTCAATTAATTTAACTTAGAATAAGCAAGTAAAGCCTTGAGCTCCATGGAGATTCTTATGGGAAAAGAAGTGGAGGCCAAAATGGACTGTAGAAAAATTGCAGCCATGATGAAACATTTCTATATGGGGGGAAAAAAAATCAAGAAAGAAATGTCATGTTGTCTAAATAAATTTTTAAACATTTCTTTAAGAAAAATTATATTTTGGGGTTTAAAAGTTTGGTGTTCTTTTGTTTTCTTTTCTTATGAAATGTTTGAATGTGCAAACAGCATCGTGATAGAAGGGTTCGGCTCCCTTAGCTCACTGAAAGGTAGGAACAACTTTCCTCCTCTGTCCAGAAAAGAGATAACTTGCTTTAATTTTATTCCCATGACCATTTAGCAAAGATGCAAGAGAACTGTCTCCTGCCCACCTTTCATAGTGATGTCTCCCCACACCCCCCTTCAAAGTTTCATGTTTCCTTTGATGTCTGAGTAGCCAGCTAACCAAGCCGCCTGTGACATGAATTTATTCATGGAGACAAAAACAATTCAGGAATACAGATGTTCCTTTAAGCATTAGCACATTAGCAGAAAACCAGCCTTGAGTGTATCCCTGACAGTAACATGAAGTAAGACCATAGATATGTTGATTATCTCTTCTCTTTGGGTAGGATTTTTTTTTTTTTTTTTGGTAGCTTTCTAGGCTCGGGTAAGTCACTTATAGCCCACACAAAGATGTGCCGCTGCAGTGTTTTACGTGCAGTGAATCTTTTCTAGTGGAAATTTTGGGGGGCAGGATGGCTGCATAGCTGACTAGGGCCAGATTCTGCTATGCTTTGAAGGGACGAGGACTTACACTGAGTGATTTAATTAATTTCCCTGACTTGCTACAGTAACAAGGTACTGCTCATTGTGAGCAGAGGTCACCCATAATGAGAGCAGTTGCTATAATTAGCTGTCATCATTCTGAAATGGCAAGCACTAAAATAAGCTCTCCAGGTTGGGGTGGCTTTTTTTCCCCTCCGTTTTTTGGCCTCACCCTTTCAGAACTAATAGGTCTTGCCTGAAATCTGTCAAAGGATGTCAAGCTAGGTTTCACAAGGCATGGCAGCAGGTCTCTGATTGTAAAGGACTTTTGTAGCAGTGAATCTTTCAACCCAGTGCATTTTTTAAGACTGTGACACATCATCTTGTCTTTTTCTCTTTCAAGGTACCCCATCCATATTTAACGTCCCCCGGAGCTCCATCTGTATCCAATTTCCTCTGCATGTCTTGGTCTAAATAGTTGTCATGTAGCTGCCATTCACAGGAGTTTTATTCTATTTCCTGGATTTTCCAGTGTTGGGTGTGGTAATTCTTGCACCTGGGAGCAAAACTTGGCCAGCAGTCTCCATAGAGGTTACAGGAACGATGGTGGATTTACCCCTGCTCTATTAATCTAATTGGATAGTGATGAGTGATGATGGTAAAATATGCAATGCTTGTATTTAGAGATAATTTGAAATGGAGGATGAATACACTTAAAATATATATATATATAAAAAAAAAAGGGACATCTGATGCCCCATTGCATAGGTGCCAACCTGTTCCAGAGCTCATTGAACCCTGGGGCATGGAGGCTGGTAAGATGTGAAGGCTGCTAAGGCTGTGATGTTGCTGTTGCCCTGTGGTCTGTCTACAGGGAGGAGATATAAACATTGTGTGTTCCAAGTGTGTGGGAAGTGTTAGCCTCAAATTTGATGCTACGGCTTCTGATTGTCAGGTGATGACTACCTAGAGCAAAGGAGATGTTTGACTCTGTGGCCTGTATCTTTAAGCAGTAAGTATGCATTTAATTTTCTGGTGGCTGATGAGATGAACCTCCATTGATAACACGGGTATTTGCTATTAATGAAACTGCAGCAGACAGAAGTCTGAATGCAGTGTAAAAATTGTTTTTTACGAGGCATAGCAATCCATTCTCCCATTAACTATAGCAAGTTGTTGCTTGTATTTTCCCTTTGGGAAAAAAAAAAAAAAGATAGAAAGAATGACAACAGGATCTGATTTTGTGAGCTCTAATGCATGAACATGTCTGTGTGGGAGTCCTTGTGCTGCATTTTACTGAAAAAAAACAACCCAAAATATGGTAAGACAGAAGTTAACCTAGAGAAGCATTAAATCAACGGTATCCTATGAAGGTTACTCCCCACTACTTTCATTGCCCAAGATCAAATAAAAAATAGAGATCTGTTTTTCTGCACTATCTAGGAAGGTCAAAGATGCATGAGTCCACAGTTAGGCCAGATGCAGTCCTGGAGGTTCCTACTGGTGATGCAGCAGAAGCATCTGGCAGATTCCAGCAGAGCTAAAGAAGGGGATAAAGCTGCTCTGTGGAGGTAGGTACCAGGATGTTAAGCAGTGAGACTTGGGTCCTTCACAGCCGAATGGACAGAAGATGAAAGGATGAGCTGGCAAAGCAGACTTCCTGGTGTATGGGGCTGACCCCTGTGTGTCTGGGAATGTGAACTACTTAACTGGCTACTGTCCACATCCTTCCTCTGGATGCAAGGAGGTTAGGATCTCAAGGAGGTTAAGATCTCATTTGCACTGTCAGAGACTTGAGTGAGAGAATTATCCTGACTGCAGAATCTGGTACTGGTACCAAGAAAAAGAAGGTTAAAAACAACTACCATTTCACTTACAGTGATGTTTTTAGCTGGTGTATTGTTTTGATGGTGGTATCCTAGTTATCTATCAAAGGGTGAATTGCTCTCTAGAAGTAGCAGAATCCAAACTATCACATTGTCTGAATTATATCACTAGTAGCACCCTGGTTAATTACTAATATTACAATGCCTGTCATAAAGCAGAACATACTTGCACGGTAATAACTATTATAATGTCTGCCACTGCAACTCTAGGCACACTATGCTTATATTGCAGATCATTAATAAAGTTAAAGAATATTTAAGTCATTTGGAGCAGACATTTTGTACTAGTTGCAGAGGAATTTCTAATGAACTGTTTCCTGATGAGACTTGAAGGCTTCTAACAAACAGAACGTGACATTCACACTCTCTGACATAATTTTAAAACTCTCCACTTCTCTTGCTAAGAATCTCTTTTCTGTTTTCTAGGCAATGGAGAGCACTGCTGTGGTGATGTTTGTGCTCTTTATTTCTCTTCTAAGTTAATCTTCTGGTACTTGTCTGGTCTTATTCCAGCTCTTCACTTTTTTTCCATGTGTGAACAGAGTGGTCCAGCAAAGCCCTAGACACAGATGTTTGGTCAAGCACATGCTCTGACAATTTTGGCACCATCAGCAGTAAAGTGAGCTGCCTATGCTCTCCCACCAGCCCACCCTAATTCACTGCTTGACTGACTTGAATTCCTACTCTCCACCCTCTGTTGAGATTGTCAGTAGGACTCTTCTGTAATACTCATTTATTTTACTCCTATTCTCTGGCAAAGCCCTAAGTTTTACAAGATTCCCTTTTGTTTTTGTGATGATATCAGAAACCACTCGAGTGACTGGCCTGTAGAACCAGAAGAGTACGTGACAATATGCAACAACACAGACATGACATCAGTTGTTGCACTAACAATGTCTGAGCCTCTGTTTCACCCTTTCAGCCTGTCTGCATGGTCCTACATAGCATTGCTGTTTCACTTACTCCTACCAGAGACATAAATTCAGACTTACCTTTCTCTTGTGAAGCATCTGAAACCCTTGGGACATCGACCCAGGAGACTAATTTGGACACTGAAAAAGGAAATTCTGAGACCTATCCGGAGGAAACCATTAGGACAATGAGTCCACAGTACGCCACGGAACTCAAAATCCAGCAAAGATGGTGGAGAAGGAACAATAAAAGGTTAGTAAGTCTCAATATTTTTTTAACTGGACCTAACTCAATGTCTTTCTACATTTTATTACCAAATTCTGGGTTAAGACGGAAGGAGAAACAGTAATGTGGGTGCAGAGAAAACTCCAGATTTCCTTCGATTGCAGTGATGGAGTACTCAAGCCTGTTTAAGATGAGGTTGCTTCTACATAGCACTTATATACATGCTCCAATAATGGAGCAAGTATCGCTGTCTTAGTGTGGCCCTTTGCCTGGCTGAAACAGTCCTGTCAAGATTAGCTCAGGACCGTATAATTTGAATTTAGAGCATGCATTGGGATGAAGCAAGGAGGTATTACCTCTGCACTGCTTCATTGTGTTGTAAGGCTATTGTGTTGGGCTCTGGCTCCTACCTGTAGCACCTGCAGGCCATAATCTCTCTTTCTGTCTGTTTGACTGAAGCTTGGCCCTGATTTCAGTGAGGCAAGGTGCTGTCATTAAAGCAGCTGCCTAGTGATGCTGATGACATGGGTGGTTTATTCAGCAGATGGTAATCAGAGTGGCACTGAGGTCTGGTCTGCTTTCAGCATGCCATCCATCAGCCGAGCACCACATAAGCAATGTTCTGACACTTACTAAATTTAGACTTGTTGGGATTTTCTTAGACAACTTTGTTTGGTTCGGTGGTTCACAGAAAACATGTGCTTGCTTTCCTGCCAAGGAAACAACCACTCTGTGTTTTTGTTTACTTGCACCTCTTTGGGAGGGGGAAAGGGCAGGACAGGATTGCATTCTTAGGCATAAATACACAGGCAATGTGAGAAAGTTAGAATACCTTCTTAGTGTACCCTATAGATGTTTGCCTGTCCTAAGGCCATAGAGTTGTGGGGTAATGCTTTTAGAAGGTCTGAATACCTCGTTTCTTGCTGATTTGACTTCCGGGTGATAGAGAAGTTTCTAGAAACTGCAGAATGGAAAGCTGTAGAGCTATAGCTTGCTAAGCCAGGGAGAAGGGGATCAGATCATGAGAGCCTTTTCTGTGACTTGGGAGGGAGTTGAACGGGTCTTCTGTCTTAGGATAAGGACACCCAAGTTACTCAGTGGTTGCTTTGCACTAGAGGTGTTTTTCTTTCCCACTTCTTTCTCTCTTCATGTACTTTCTTTTTTTCCATCAGAGATCAACAGAAACACAGCGCCAGGTCCCAGGCAAGCAAATTCCTTGCACAAATCTGTGTGCAAGGTGGTACCTGCACGCGAGCCTCCAGTGCCGCCCCTGGAGCTGGTGGCCGTGCCAGCTGCTGTCTGACAGCTTGTCTTGCTTGTCACACCAGTCCTCCCTGCTGGTCTGTAGCCTCGCAGCTGCGCTGCACCCATCACGCTCTCATCATTGGTCCCCCGGCAGATGTTCCCTTCCCAGTTTGTTAGCTGGGGTTGGGGAAGATCACTGGCACGGCAAAGCAGGGAGGGAGAGGAGTGTTGTCATCTCTGACAGCTTTTCACTGTCCCTCTTCTGGACAGGGTCTGGCTACTCAGGACAGTGGGGAAAGCTGTGCTATGGGATCAGGCAGTGAATGTACCTGTCCTTTTTCTGCTTTGAGATGAACATCGGTTAGCTAAGGTCTAGGAGGCAAATTTGCTGTAGGTGCAGGCACTGGCAGTGTTGTGAGCAAGGAGAGTTTGTGGATTTCCTTGCATGTGCCAAAGCAAACAACCAAATTGTTGCTCATTCTGTCTTCTCAGCATTTTTCTGGCCCTTTATCACGTATTTTGTAGGTTCCCCAAGTGGCTTACCTTCTTCAAGTATGTAGCCTGATGGGGTGGCATCGTGGTCTGGCTGCAAGTGCCTCGCATCTCGAGGGTTTGACCTCTTCAGTTTGGTTCCCTATGGAAATGAGATCACACTGTAAGAGTACGTGCCCACCTACCTACAAACCCTTTGCCAACATCAGTCATACCTGACAGAGGTCTCTTTCAGATTGTATCTGTCTGAAAGATCAAAATTTCCTACAAGGTTTATGAAAGTGAGTGTCTGGGTGGAGGAGAACAGTGCATCCACAGGGAAGAGGCAGTAAGCTTGTGCTACACAGGCTTCAAAGAGTCACTAAGGGAATGAGATGATGGAAACCCTGTTCATTGGAATTACTTTTAGGGGGGAATCATTGTCATTTAGGCAAGAGAGGGAATTTTCTAATTACATGCATATTTTCTTCTGCATTTATTTATAATATTGATTGTAACAGTTATTTTTGTTTTGATGTTGCAAAGTGACAAAGAGGAAGGATGCATTTACAATGCTGTTCAAAACCAAACATTAAAAGCAAAGCCAGCATGGGCTAAAGTAATGCAGCTGTGGCACAGCTCCCTGCAAAGGCAAGTTTGGTTTAATAGAGCAGAGTCGTGTTTGGTGTGTTATCGAAACACAGGAATGCCCTCCGAAGGAGCCCACAGACTAAAATGTGTGTATCACTGAGATCAACTTGAATTCAAAAGCTTGTTGATAATGCCTTCTTGCCTCTCTTATCTGGCCATTCACTGACTAGCTAACTTTGCTTTTTTTTTTTTGTAAAATATAAGGTGATTTACTGCATTGTAGGTTAGTATCTGCTTGTCCTTTCAAGTCATCAGAGATCACTACTGTCATCTTTGGATTATACAGATGAACCAGGGAGCATATGAGGCTCCTGATGGCTGGTATTGCAGAGCAGTCAAGCATTAAATAAGAGATTAATGTGGGTTCCCATAATCTGGATCAACACACAAGAATGTAAAGCTGGCTTTCTCTCTGAGTGTTTTGCGCATTATGAGCTGTCATTAGTTTCTCCATCTGCCTGAACTACCCTCATGGGACTTGCAGCTCCCTGGACCTCCTCTCTGCCATTCCCCAGCTCTGGCCAAGTGCTGGTTCTCAGGCTGTGCCGTGCAGGATCATGAATTACATGTGCTCAAGCCCACCATCAGGGTATGAAAGTGAGGACAGAGGAGGAGAGCAGGGTGGGAGGTTGTGTTTCACTCCTGGCACCAGTGACAGATGCTCTGTGCCTCCAATGCTACGTTTTCTCCCTCATGTCACTGGGGAGAGACATGATGCGGTGGATTTTATATCTGAGGCATCTCTGGGAAGGCTGACATGACTCTAGGGATGCCTGATCCAGATGGGGCCCAGGACGCACAGGGAAAGTGAGAGCAATGGGGAAATAAACTATGGCTCCAGCAGTGCTCTGCAGCAGCTCAAAAGCACCAGATTTTCCTTTTCACACAACTGCAGATACAACGTATGCCTTTCCTTTTGCTAGTAGTAAAATGAACAGGGAAACAAACAAACTTTGGAGATTTAACTATTTCCCAATTCAACAAAATCCCATTTTCCAGTGGAAGAATATGCAATTCTGAGAATTTTCAACCAGCTGTGCTGCTGCCCGCTATTTCCATTTTCCTTCCTGTGATGTGGTGTGCACCAATGGCGTACCCTGAAGATGTGCTTTCATCAACTTCTTAATGTAGGTGAGTATATCTCACTGCAAATTACCCAGGCTTTTTGCAATTTGTCTTTTGGAAATGATCTGTAGTCTTTTTACATTGGCCCTCAGCTGCAAAACCCTCTTAAATCTTTGTCAAATAGGTAATAATGGAGAGAATACATTTTTATGCGGCATGGACTTTCTGATGGCAGCACACAGTAATCTCTTACCCTCCAGTGTTCTTGCAGTACATTGAGCTGTCAATCATCAAATGACCTGAAGAGAAAAGACGAGACAAAGAAGCTGAAGAAAATTCTGGTACTTGAGTGAAAATGGCTACATTTAGCCAACAGAGTTCTAATAACGTTTCATATCCTAGTAAAGATTACTGTAAAAATATGCTTGATGGTAAACTAAATTAGCAGTAAATGCTTAATTTGGATCTGGTCAAACTGATTTAGAAGATACAACCCTGCATTGAAAAATTCACATGCAACAGAATCTCCCTTTCAGGCTGTCTATACAGGTGCACCCGTACACCTATACCCTTACCTGTTGTACAGCCATCGTGGCTGCTGTGGTACTGCCTGGATAACAGCAAGTGCATGTGCGCGGTGCACCTCTGCACAGGGGTCAGGGCACTGAACCCATGCACCAGCTTTACCTGTACCTGAAGATGTTGCAGATGGAAGAGGCACTGAAGCAGGTGGGCAGAAGGTTAATAGCAATGAGAATATTCACTGTTGGTGACTAGCTGGTGGCTACCGAGGACTGCAGCTGCTGAAGTCAGCTGAGGGTTGCTACGTGTTGGTGGATACTGGGGCTCAGGCAAAAAAAAAAAAACAACAACCAGGCATCAGCCAGAAGCTTACAATGAAATGATGGGAGTCAGCATGGATGGGCCCCTTTCTGACAAAGGGCTGATCTTTAGAGGTGCTGTAACTAGACTGCATTTCCAAGCACCGACCTAAAGGCAGGTTTCGTCTCCAAGCTGTTGAAGAAGGGCTTCTGCAGCACTGATGTTGACCAGCGAGTGAGTTAAGTGTGGGATGTTGAAACATCACTGAACAGGTTGTTGGCCTTGGCTCAAGTAACAGTCAAGGTGTCCTACTCTCTACTGGTAGTATGAAGAGTCATCCCACATCTTTCACGTCCTGTTGGGAACTAAACTGACACAGGTGTGTTTTTCTGAAGATGACCTGACCGTGGAGCAGTCCAGATCCATCTTGTGATGGAACACAGAATTCCTTGAGCATCTGCAGGAGCCAAAGAACCTTCACAAAGAACCTGTCCCATGCACAAGTCCTATGTTGAAAGAAACTACTCTCTGTCATCTAAATCAGCTTGATGCCCTCTTGGCAAGCTCTAGAGAAAACTTTCAAGTCATATTGCAGATCTGGTCAGAAAAAAGGAAGATTGGTAGCTTCAGTCTCCCTGTCTGTCAGCAGGGTACACCAGTGAGACTTCATTTTTCTCCTCTCAAAGTGTTACATAAAATGTTTCTCACTCGTGCAGTATTTAATACATAATGCACTGTCTGTGCATATGTCAGTAACCCTTCAGGTTCCCAAAACCTGAAATACATCTTGTTTTTCTGAAAATGTGTGCTGTTGTCAGTACCACATTTCTGTATTGCAAGACACCTCTGAAGGCTTAGGGCTGTGGAAAATCTGATTGCTGTGTTAAAATAAGAAATCACTGAAGCAAGTGACATGAAACTGCACACATTATTACATGGGCATAGAAAGACAGGAGGAAAATATTAGCTCACATTTGGAGTCTGGTAGAGCAGTCTGCCTGTGGTTTCATTCTCTTTTCTCATGTACCTGACTCATCTGTAAGTACAAAGTTAATTACTATCTTTATATGGACAAGCCTCAGACCAATCTCTCTGTTCCAAACCCATCTGCTTGTGTCCAAATGAAATCTCAGCCTGTCTGTCTGGCATTTTCTCTTGATGTGTCATCCCCAGCTCCAGTTCAAGAAAGCTAAAACTCAGCTGTTCATCCTTCATCACAGCTTTTAGCTGTTAATCAACAATCTCTCCCTCTTTTCGGGCAGCTCTGCTGTTCAGTAGGTTGCCCATTTCTTGTATTTGTCCAAACACTTAGAGGCTTCTGCTTGTTCTTTGCTTCTTCACATTAGGAGATACTCCTTAAGCATACGTAAAAGTGATCTCTTGGCGTTTGTTGAATCCCCCCCCCCCCCAATCCTCTTTTGCTGGGAAGCAAAAAAAAAAAAAAAAATCAGTGAAAAATAATAGCAAGCACCTGATGAATACCTAAAATATCAAGTCTTTTTACTTGTGCTTGCTTTCCTAGGCTGAGGCTTAGATTATTCAGTTTTTTTCTGAAATTTGATATATTGCTATTTGAGCAAGAAGTCGACACTGTAAAAGCAGTGTGAGCTGGAATGGGGAACAGTCTCATGATTTTCTCTATAAATTCACCTACTGTTAGAATAACAATAGATTTAATTCTTCCCCCAAAGGACTTCCATGGCATGAGCCTAATGGCAACAAAAACAAAATCAGAGTGGACAAAACACCAGTCTTTCATCTGAAATAATTCCTTCAGACCCCTGCATATGGCTGTGATTTGGCACCCTTCTCTGGCTGGGCGAGGGAGCTGTGCGGTTGTATTGGGTCTGTGTCGCGTGCCTCTGAAGTTGTATGGCTTTTCCTTGTATGGGCCTTTGTTGCTACAGCTACAATTTGCAAAGATCAGTGTTTCCTAATTCATTAATTTGCTTGTTGCTGTTACCATGGTGCTTTTATTTGGCAGGCAGGGAGCACTCTTAACAAGTGCATTGAAGTCAAGCTGGAATTAATTTCTGCCTGCTCTCTGTTTCTTTTCCTTGCCTCTCTAGTGGGGAGGTGTGGAAAGAGCCAGTCAGGAGTATTTCTTCTAGTGTGATGGGAAGTCACTGAAGCTGGAAAAGGATCACCTGCCCGTACACCTGCTCTGTCAAGACATCCTGCCCCCCAGCCCACAGCCAGCATCTCCTGAGGCAAGGAGGAGGAAGAACCTTCCCGCACTGACCCAATCCTGATGGCTTGCGGTGAAGGAGAGAGAAGGCACAGTAGAAGCAGCAAGAAACATGTCCATGAGGCTTAGCAGAAAGGTGTGAGGCTGACCTGGAAAGCTGAGAGGTGTCCCAGTGTGTGCCAACCCAGGGTGGGAGGCAGACATGAGCCCCTGCCACCAGAATGTCTTTGTGGCTTTCAGGTCTGGGGTGGCTCCCTGTGAGTCTATGGAAAGGGAATTATACAACCTGGCTAAGAAACCTTGCCACTTCCAGTGTCAGAACATTTACCCTTTCCAGAGGTTATTTTACTAAAGTATATACCAAAATATTGCACACGAATCCTGATCTTTCCAATTACGGAACTAAATAAGATGTAATGCTGTCATACTAGCTGAGCGAAAATACCTGCTGGTAAGCAGACTCCAACAGGTCTAAATCCTGCACCAGATGTTTGTGGATGGTGTATACGGTACCCAGGAGCTGTGACTTTCAGGAGAGACAGCTGTTGTTGTTCCTCGGGTTTCAGCCTAATTAGAGCTACCACGGAGCAAATGGGGGTGGATCAGATCCCCAGAGCTGGTCTGCTTGCATGTGTATGAGCTGGATGTGCAGTTTCAATGCCTGGTTGCCGTGGACTGGGATTGCTCTGATGCCCACCAGCAGACAGGAATACTTGAGTGGATTTCAACAGGGCCACTTCAGGTTCAAACTGTGCTGTGAATATCGGTGCCTAGGTCCTCAGAAGCACAACGGTAACTGGGAGAGCAAACCCAAAACCTCTCCAAAGACCTGAACTGGGCAATGGGACAAATTGAGGAGGATCAGAGATACCTTCTTCTTGGTAGTGCCACAGGGGGTAGCTCTGCTCAGGGGGAGGCCAGGAGGTACCAGAGATATTTATCCCCCTTGCATCCTGGAAAGTGGTACCCAAGCTCTTCTCTGCAGCATGGGGTGGAGGTACGCTGTGAGCCCTCTCTTCCCTGGGAACACATCAGCGGGACTGCTCTGCCCCGGGGTGACTCAGAGGTGAGGCTCAGTGTGGCTGAAGTAGGGGCAAGGACCGCTCTTTACATGCCTTGGGCTTCCTGCCCTCCTCCAGGCACTGGCTGCCAAGCGCTGCTCTCATGGCTCCTCACCCATGCTGGAAATGGGTTACTGGGCTCACTGGCTTGTCAGGCCCCAGCGTGGCCATTCCCACCTTGTGCCCACTGTAATCCTGCACACTTTCATCCTGACCAGCGTGTATAGCTCCTGTTAAGAAATATTTGCTCTGTTTTCTTGTTGATCTTTTACCCCTTCTTCTAAATCAGCAATTGCCATTCAGTTTTTTCAACCAGTTTTCTAAATTCACTTCTGTGGTACCTTGCTGCAGTATCCAAGCTCCCAAAAACTCAGATCCGGGCAGAATCTGGCCATAAACTTCATATCTTGGCTTCGTGTTGTTGCTTGCTGTCTTTACCCCGAATCCATAGCTGGTTGATCAAGTTTCTGTCCAGGTGACAGTGTTCACATGCAAAGCAACTTGAACTGATTTCAACAGTAAGATTTTGTGACGTGGTATTAGGTGTTTTGCAAGACTGTTATATATCATAGTTGCCTCCCTTCCATCGTTCATATGATTTTTTTATATTCCCTTATATTTACTCTCCTTAGTGTCCCATTCATCTGGTATATTCCTTCCTTTCCTTCTTTCCATTTTTCTGAGACCTGCCTTGTGGTTATTGTAGGTGTGGAGTTCTCTTGCCTTCACTTCCGCCTTCATCCTTTCTTGTAAGACAGTAAAATAATAATGATTATGATATGCCTCAACATATTGACTTGGTTAATAGATACATTAATAGAAGTTACGTGTACGCGTTACTAAGTCAGCTCCACATCTTGTAGCACAACCCTTAGTTATGTAAATGATCACTCCACACACAGTCCCATTGGGTTCAGCAGCAGTATGTGGACAAGGGAGGATTTCTTACTAAGCAGTGAAAATTGGGTCCAATGCACAACATAATGGTCCTGTATTATGGTAATGAAGCTTACCAAGATAAAAATAGGAGAGGTAGATGGTAGACGAAAGAAAAATGCTAAATACTTATCCCATTAATGGTTTGAACCAATTTGAGTCTTAAAACGAGGGCAGAGAGAGAGAGAATTGTATCTCCTTTTCCTTGGGGAATCAGTTTCAGGATTTCTTTGACATTAATTTCAATAGCAGCGTTATCTCTGCTTCTGTTATGGGTAGTGCTACATGAATACTTACTGTACAGTCTCATATTTTCAGTTTAGTTCCCATGATCAGAGCTCTGTTCCAATTCCACATATTTATTGCTATTTCAAACCCCCAAATGAACACTGTAGGTAACCAAAGCCTCCCATTAAGAAGCTAGCAGTATAGCCCTTTCTCTTGCAAATTTGGTTGTATTGATAGCAATCTCCATTCTGCAGCCCCCTTCTTTGGCAAAATTCTTTTGGGATGTGGAGATTAACCAGAGAATGGCAGCTCTGAAAAGAGTTTTCACTTCAACATCTCATTGAAATGGGGATTGTGAAGTTATGTGATCCTCAGTTAATTCTCTGGGCTCGCCAGTGTCACTCTGCAAGTAGTGTGGTCTGACATGTAGCCAAGGTAATTAACTCTCTGTGCAGGGAACAAATATAAAACTCTGAAATCTAAGCTCTAAGCAGAGCACAGGATCAGTGTGAAAGGCAGTGGTGGGGCTATGTTATTTCACTGGATCGTATTACTTCAAGCAGTACTGAGTAAATTGACTGATGGAAAGAAATACAAAACTTAAAATAGGGCATCCTCGTGGTATCCAGAGCTCAGATGGGGCAGAACAAGTGTCTTGCCTTTTCTTTCACATCTTCGTGACCACTCAAATGCTCGGTTCTTCTTTCAGATGAAATTCTGGTACCCCTTTTCAAATGAGTCTCTCCAGCCCTGGGGTTAAGATGGTTATAAAGGACTTCATTGCCTTGTGCTGCAAAACAGGGAAGATTTACTCTCTTCTGGTTTCGGCCCACCATTCCTGAAGGTCAGTTCTTCCCTTCCAGGAAGCCAGGTGACTGCACTGCAGCAGAAGATAACTCACAGGCTCAGGCAGAGCAACCTTCCTTTTCCTACTGGACTTGCTTGGCTTCCTCAATAGAAGTGCAAGACCTCTTAAATTGAGGATGTACAATGCAGTGCAGTGGTTTAAATCCAACAGCCATAACGCTTGAGAAGACTCAGTGCAAAAGATTTACTAGGATTTTGTCTGAGCTGAAGAATATGAACTTGAAATGGAGGACAAGTTAATAGGTATTAGGATTATTACAATAACAATTAGAATTATTAGAAGCCCCATGCAAAAGAAATTACTTCACACTATACCAAAGACTGCTTTTTAATCAAACTGGTCTTAAATAACAATGATGAAAAAGGTATCATAAAGCAAAAGGTGTGAATCTGATCATTGTATAAGTACCATAAATAACTTTCAATTATTGGAAGCTGCCAAGTTTCCTTAAGATTCAAGTGTTCACAGCTTATTTCAGGGAAATAAGGGTTTCTATTTATTTTTTATCCCTTCTTCTATAAGCCAGGTTTTGTTTGTGCAGGTACAGGTCAACTGCAGTTGGGAAGACTGTGTTTCATTCAGAAATGTGTAATAAAATAGTTGTATTAAGTACACTTGATACTGAATGAAAACTTCTGCCATGCCCTGTTCTGTTTGCCTTAACTTACACTCTTCTCTTTACAACAAAATAATTTATTAACTGCACATAGATAGATTGTAAGTATCTAATATGTTCTGCACTAATTTATATTTT